>NW_026623299.1:2169159-2321195 GCF_030028575.1 Malurus melanocephalus
CTGTCCTTTTGGGTATCCATTACTTCTGAATGCACTCTACCAATGTGAAGACATGACTAACTAGAYTATTAAGATTTCAGCACTAATTATTGGTAATCCTATAGTCTGGCTGATTTCTACTAAAAATATTTTCAAGAACTAGCACACATTCTGTTTTTAAAAAGAATGTGAAGATTGTAATATTACCTTAAGAAAATCTTGATATAGACAGGATAGGGAAAGCTCCTTAGAGGAAAACCACTTACCTGCCTAAGAGCAAACACACTTTAATATAGTAATTTTATTTCTAGTAAAAAATGGCTTTAATTCAACTACTTTTGATTATTAGTAACATGTGAAACCAAATTTAGAAGCACRGCGAAAGGCAGAACAAATGTTGACTTATTATACATGGCATAAAGGTTAGGCCCTTGCAGTAATCTGTGTTTTGACTCCTGGGCTTAAACTTCAGCAATTTTTTTAAATAGATGGGTTTTCACTTGCAGATATTTTGCCTCAAAAACTTTGCTAAGTGATAGTTTAAGTAATTCTAAACATAATGTTAACTGGAGTAAATGTATTTGGGTGAAACAAACATATGACATGGAACTCAGGGGYGTCAACTGAATAATCAGTATGTACTGAAACTCATTTTCCTACTTTTCACAAGACATGCAATTTTCTAAGACATTATTGTGTATTTAGAATTGTAAATAAAAGCACTGAGAAAAATTCAACCAGAAAAGAAAATACCACTCAAAATAACATTTTCCATATACTTTTATTTTACCTTGAACAGAAAATTTTGCAAACCATCAATTACTGACAATGGAAGGAGAAACCTTAGCATGTAACAGAGGAGACTTTGGTTATAAGTGCCATTTCTACAGCAGAGTTAAGCTATTGTAAACMAAACATCTTGTAGTAAGGTAAAAATATCCAGCCAAACTTTTAAGAATAACAGCAACACTGAAAAACATTTACATATAAACAACAGAGAAATATTTTCTAAACTTTTAACAGTCACTTTGCTACAATCCAAAGGGTTTAGTTCACATATCTATACATACAAACAGTCACTAAAACTTTTGTGAACCAACCACTTGTCCACAGGACCTGCCTAGACAGTTTGTCATCAATATGAAAGGTTTTTTTATATAAATAAGTCAATTAAACTTCACAAAGACTAAAAGAAACAATATAAAATTCCAACTGTAAATAAATCTGTACATTATGGTCAGTCTTATTTTTCTGAAATCTTGCACAACTTTAAAGTGTCTCTTTACAAAATGATGGCAAGGAGCAGCGTTAGCTGGAATGGAAACTCGAAGACTCAGACTCTGTAGAAACAGAAGAATGTCCYGCACGTTTGCCTTTTGAAAGGATCTTGAGGCTTGATCCTCTGCTAACTGATGTCAAGGCATTTTGAGCTGATGTTTTGAATTTGGCACCCAAGAAGGCATACAGAATTGGATTCAGGCAGCAGTGGAAGAATGCCAGGGCTTCCGTAATGGAGATCCATTTATGCACTACCGTCTCCAAGCTGCAGCGATGTCGGATGACTCCCAGCAAGATGAAAGTGTCGATGCTGATGCCGATATAATATGGCAGCCAGCAGGCAAAGAAGGCAAGGATGAGGATAACCGTGGTCTTCAAGGCTTTGCGCTTCTGGTGGCCTTTGGAGTGTGACAGCTTGGATATGATAATACAGTAGCAAGTCAGAATTATTAGACCAGGCAAGACAAGTCCTACCAAGATATGCTGGAATCTGAAAGAGATCAGCCAGTTTTCATGAGGGTATATGCGATCACAGAGGTACTTTCCTTCTACTTCACTGGTAGTGGCAAAGATTAAATCGGGCACTGTCAGAAGCACAGCTGGCAGCCACACGCCTACATACACCACTTTCTCAGCCAACAGCTTTCGTGGTCGCTGGCTGTTGGTAGCGTGGACTATCGCCAGGTAACGATCTAAACTTATGAAGGCCAAAATCAAGACACTGCTATAGAGGTTGACYGTGTAAATGACATGAACTGCCTTGCACAGAACATTCCCGAAGTACCAGCTTATGGCTGCATCCACAGACCAGAATGGCAAGGTGATGACGAAAAGAAGGTCAGCCACAGAGAGGTGCAGCCTGTATTTATCAGTCATGCTTCTTTGCTTCTTCTGGTAGCCCATAACRATAATAACCAATCCATTGCCAATTATTCCTGTTAGGAAGATGATGGAGTAGATTGTTGGCAAGAAGATCCGGTTGAAGTCGGCATTCTCATGCTGAAAGCATGGCTCTTCGTAGTCTCCATAGTCACCCGAACCAATCTCATCCGTGCCATTTTCAGAAAATTCAATTAATAGCCCAGATGACAGCTAAAAAAAAAAAAATTAGATGTTAGCTCCTCCCTAAAAACTTACTCTGYATGACAATATGTGAAGAGTTGCCTGAAGAGTCTCCACTGTCACAAATGTGCAAACTTTGAAAACCAGATGGGAAAATACAATGTTTACATTTACATATAATATACACACAATATACATATATAAAATACACAGTAAGTAAGAATAAGTTTAAAAACTTCCTTTATCTTTCTCTGAGGAGTAAGACCTTGCTAAGGGCAGGGCACAAAAGAGCAAAGAAAGATAATGGCTACTACAGAAATATCATTGGTTCTGGACACTTCAGTGCTCTTATCAAATGGACACTACAAATGGGAGAGCCCAGAAAGTGCCAGATGCGAGAGGTCTGTCCACACAGAGCATGACTCATCACATTTAACTTTTACAATAGAGAGCTATAAAAAAAATTCCTTAGAAATTCTGCTGCTCCAAAGTCCCTTCTCATTAAGAGGATGGGGTCAAGGAGAAATAGAGAAGGTACCCTCGGCTGATGTAATAAAAGATAAATAATAGCAAGAATTCCCTGCTGAGGCGCAATTGACAGCTCCGCACACGCAGAGAAGGAAAAGAATCCCAAAGCCCATAAARAAAGAAAGGAAGAGAGAGGTGACCTTAATGAGGGGAGCTCAAACCCCGTGGAGGGTCACCACGACAGGCCACGTTCCCTTCCTTTGTTCCCCACCCTCTGCGGTTGCGGGGCAGGGGGTGAGCGCGGCCGGCACGGGGCTACAGACAGACGGACCAAGTGAGCGCAGCGGTGGAAAAAGGAAGCGAAATTTGGTGAGGGCATGAAAGCTAATCAGGAAACCACCAACGGTTTTGGCCACCGCGCAAAAAAGCAATTCTGGCGGGCGAGTGCCACCTGGCTATGAGCAGCTCCTCAGGTTTTCAGATTTTTGTTGTCATGCCCTGTGTCCCGCGGACTCCCGAGCTCCGCGCGGGGCGCGCCCGAGGGTCCCGCAGCGCTTCACACTCGGAGGCACCAGCTCCACGCAGGCATTAACTGCGAGTCTAAAGTTCGAACTTGCCAGAGATCTCCTTTTCGGTTTAAACTACTCTCAAAATCCCGCGGCAGAGGAGCTGCCTCCGGAAGAGTGGGACACCGCCTCGTTTCGCCCGGGAGGCGGGCGGGACGGTCGGGCGCTGCCGCCGCTCCCAGTCCCGCCGGCACCCGAGGTCTGAGCGCGCAGCGGGGCTAAGGGATGCCATTCCCGGGAGTCAGACCGCTACAAACTTCCTCGCCTGTTCCCCTCTCATTATTCCCGCAGCGCTAATTGCTCTGCCCGCGGTTTTCAGTCCACAAAGGTGCCACATGTCACTTGAACTGACGGCTGAGCAGCAGAGCCCGAGGGAAGGAGCAGAATCCTGCAGCTGGAATTTGCAGCGGCTGCAGCTGTGCAAAGGTCCGAAGCGCTGCAGGCAGAGGCAGCAGCGGCCGGGGCTCAGAGCTGAGCCCTGCCCGTTCGCGCCCCGCAGACCCCGCCGCTGTCCCGAGCCCCGCCGCCCGCAGCCTCCGCCGAGGACACCTTTGTTTGCAAACAGCGCGCACATGGGCAGCCGGCCGCGCTCCCGGCACTTACATCCAGACTGTCGAGGCTGCTGTCCATGCTCAGAGCCATCGGACGGCTCCGCGCTCTCGGGTTGTTGCTGCCGCTGCCGCAGCCGCGCCTCTCCCAGTGACACCACTCGCCGCTGCTCCAAACACACCCCAGCTCTTCTGGCGGGACGCGGCTCTTTATAAGTTCCCGGGCTGCCCCCCCGCCCCCGGGGCAGCCGCGTCTGGCTCCTCCCCGGCGGTGTCGCCGCGCTCCCGGGCTTGGGGCGGGCGCCTCGGGCCGCTCTTTGTCTGCCGCCCCGGGCATGGGAATTGCACTTGCCCGGCGCGCCCGCGGGGGCCACGCTCCTCAAGGGGGCATTTGCCCCYCTGTGATTGATGTGTTCATACAAGCGGGCTTTTGAATTTTCCCTGAAGAACATTCTTTGAAGTGTGTTGTAGAGCCCCGTGTTGCCATGGGTACCTCAGGCGGGCTCCGAATGAAGTCACTGGTCGAGGAGTCGTGGTGGAGGAGGAAGAAGTCCTGTATGCCATTCCAAATATTGGCAACTCTGTCCTCAGAGTTGTCTTTTGCCCCCTGCTAAGGAGAGAGGCTACTGGGAGAGGCCGGAAGCARGGGATGGTCCCTACTGAGGGATGAGAGATTCTACAAACCTTTCAGGGGCTGACACGTGAGTGAGCTGCAGGTTGCCCTCTGAACTCTGGTCCTTCTGGGTTTAGGTGAGATCTGATGATGATCTGTTTCAATTAGCTGGATAAAAAAAAAAAAAAAAAAAAAAACAAAAAAAAAACCCCAAAACCCAAGAAATAAACCCCTAAACCCTGAAATTATATATGTAGAATAAACATAGCAATCACAGAATAGGTTTGCAAAGAAAAACCAACCCAAATACAGAGCCAAATGGAACAGAATCATTTACTTCCTTTAGAGTTGTTCCTGGGGTCTCAGTACTGTTGATATTCATTTAGGCAAATTAATTTGCAGAAAAGATTTTGGTTGGAATGATGTGTYGTGTGTGTGTCCTCTCAATTTCACAAACTCACAACAAAAGAGTGAGTAACTATATTAGAAATAATTCATACAGTTATGTAGATTTACTCTTTACACTTGGAATTTGGAGTGACAAGGAAGGGAGAGAATATYCTTTATATAACAACAATATGCTCAAATTACCTTGGTAGGCTCAAGGGATGATAAAAGTGAAATTTTTACAAAAGTTTGATTCTTAAATGCCCCTTTTAGCAGTCTACATGCTCTGGGTTAGTTAAAACACCAGTTTCAGAAGCAAATATTATTTTCAGTATTTGTAAATAGTTACTATCTTACTCTTCCCGTAACAGCACTAGAACTTATTCTCACGCACTACAGAGAGTATGAGTTTGTTTATGATTAATAACCAAATAATGTTTATCTTTAAAAAGATGGTATATAAGGTATAACCTATAATGTGTTTGTGTACTTTAACTATATTTTAATTTGATAGTAATTAATATTTTTGTTAACAGGTCTGGAATATCTTTAAAAACAAATGTGAAAAAATTATAACTGCTATTTAATCCTTATTTTCCATAGAACCTGCGATACGTTCACTACTTTTTAGAAATACAAATAGGAAAACACATCCCCCAAGTCATCACAGATTGTGCAGCACAACATTAAATGACCGGGCAGAAAAATGAGCAGATGAGGGTTTTTTCTATACAAATGAGTAGGATCATGTCTAAAGAGTCATCTTTCACTCTTTCATTAATGGAAGATGCCCAGCTCATGGCACCAGCAATTGCTGTGCAATTGTTATCAGCAAGGATGTGGTGCTGGAAAGGCTCTCCAGCCTGCTAAACTTGCAAACTGGTGAACCAGATTTTCAGAAACAAACACATTGAATAGGAGCTAAAAAACTAATCAGGATACAGAGCCGCACATAGGGAAGGTGAGCTTTTAGGAAAGAATGGTTTCTACCTTGCCAGAAATTCATACAGGTGACAGATGTATATTTTTTGAGAAGTATTCTCTTCTTGGAGCAGCTTAGATGATTAAACACTGCTCCTTCTCTAAGTGTGCATTAAAATATGTTCATAGTACAGGTGACTGGTGGCAATGGCATAACATAACATAACATAACATAACATAACATAACATAACATAACATAACATAACATAACATAACAGCTTGTGAGCCCTAGAGCTGTTTGACAAGTTTGAGAGTTACTCTTTACTGGGGTGGACAGCATGGAGTGCATTGAGATGTAGGGGGAATGCACAGAACCGTGAGCCCAAGCAGACAAATGTTTTCACAGATCAATTTTACTGTGCAGATAGGCCTGTAAAAGCATAATATATGATGTAAAAATTAATTATAATAATTAATAAGATATGGGACGATCACTCCCTTATTTGTGCATAGATAGCCTAAGAAATTTGGAACTGAGCAATGGTTCACTGGATTAGCCCTGAAGCATGACAGTGCTGACTGGAGGGAAATTTGGGGATTGATACCAGATCTGATGAGATGTCACTGAGGCTTGTTTGGATGAAGGTCCTCTAAAACTGTCATTCACACTGCTGCTTTGTTATCTACGATCTCTTTTGTTTCCCCTATCAGAAAATCCATGTGAAAACTTCCTTTGTTGCACAGAGGACCATCCAGGGCAAGTTAATGATTTCCAAAGTGATAAAAGAAGGGAGCTGTTTCTCCAGAGCATGTAATTCTGAGTCAGCTACAAATCTTCTTGAGACAGAGCTAGCAAATAGCAATTTCCAAGCTTATGTTTTGCATTACATGTTTTTCTGGTCACAGAATTACTGTGAAAATCAGACCCTTCCTAGCCCATGTAATACATGTTTTTATTACTGAAAACACGCCTTCTAAGAGTCAAAATCCTACAGGCTCTTACGCTGTTATACTAAGAATACAATTCCTCAGGCTGTGAATCATTAACCTATTTTTTTTCTTCTAAAAAGAGACATAAGTGCTTGTCATGTAAGACCAAAGTAGTTACTAACAAACCTTTCTAATGGTAAAAATGTTCTTTTGATTCAACATCCACAGAAGTAGAAAAATAAATTGAATTTTATTTAACCACGACCCTGTGTTAAATGATTTGCTTAATCTGGAGGCTTCACAAATGCCTTTAACAAAGTAAACTTTTAGCTAATAAAACTTTGATTAGACCATTTCCTGTGGGCAACCCCAGCGCAAAGAGGGTATGATCTTTGGTTTATGTAATAAATGAATACCACCCTTAATTACACCATCCATTAATTACACTGGTGCATTAATAAATAGATTTTTTTTTAAATCATTAATAGAGCTTATTATAGCTAGACTTCATTAATAGAGCTAGAGTTTCAGGACACATATAAGATTGTGTCATAAAAACATAACCAGAAATATGGCTGAAATTACTGTACTATATAGTAGGAAATGAATGATTTTTCAAATATTCACTGATTTTCTGTCAATTCCTGTACTGAAAGGCTTCTGAAAGTGCAGTGTCATCTGAAAAAGTAAAAGAAAATGTGCTCAGGATTTGCATGACATCACCTTTGAGTAGTGGATTTTTCTCTTCTAAAAAGTATTCCAGGGAACTGATGCTGTGGACTTGCTGCTGGATGAAATGTGCTTTCCTGATAAAACTCAGAAGTTTATTACAATACATTGGATTGACTTAATGACAAATGGGTCTTCAAGTGGCCTGAAGTTGTATACATGGAGAGGAAAAAGATATGCTCTCCCTTTTCCATCTAATCTTTCTGTTGAAGTGGGAAAGGTATCAATCTTACGCCTGTTAGAATGGTTACAAGCRGTTTGCTGGGGTTGGGTTTCAGTTAATGGCTTTCTTTGCTCTTGGTTCTCAAAGCTGCCTTTCTCCATTTCTTCCTGCCTGTGCTGCAGTGGAACAAGCCTACCAACTGTTACCCTGATCCTGCAAGGAAAGTGTCTGCCCAATTTACAGGCAGGGTGCCATCTAAACTTTCTAATTTGAGAGCAGAAAGACAAAATAAAACCTGTAAAGGAGYGGGACATATCTTTCAATTAGTAGCATGTCACATTGCCACAGAAAAAAGTCCCCATGTGAAAGGAATGATACTTGGATATCAGAACAAAATTAAAGGAAAAACSTTAACATCAGTATAAGGCAACAAAAGTGTTACCAGCACAAACCCCAGATTTCTTTATGTTTCCTTGCTTTTAACAAGGACAATTTATTTTGTTTCCTTTAGGTATTGCCACAAGGCCAATRTGTCTAAAGTCAGCACAGAAAAGTCAGCAGGAAAAAAAAGAAGTGCTATCCTCTAAAAAGAATCATAGTGACTCTTGTGTTTTAATCCCACCTCCATCTGTGGCCTGCAGCAAATCACTTAACCCTCTGACTGTGTTCAGCCAACTGTAAAATGGGGATAACAATACCTACTTACCTACCTCAGAGGAGACTTGTAGGGATTAATTGGTTGATGTTTGCAAGGCACTTTGAAGACAGAAAGTGCTTAATTTAGGGCCTGTTGAAATTATTGGTGACACTGATCAGCTAGAATTCAAAGGGGACCAAACTCATTAAGGTTTGATSTTCCTCCATTTGGCTATGTTTATGGGTTAGCAAATCTCACTGCATTCGGACAGTTTATTGTTTGTTTGGAAGCAGAGTAGACTAAAAAGATGCTTTGAACAACTTTGTTAATCCTTTTAAAAAACATGTCTTCATTTGCATATCACTGGAGCTGAAGGGTTTATCTTTGATGATTCTATAGCAAAAGCTTCTGGAGACATGTTGAAGTGGGTTTTTTCCCAGAATTGCGGTCAGACCAAAATTATGAAAACAAAGTAAAGCCCCCCTAATTATATCATAAGTAGTTTCTTTCCTATAACCAGACAGGATTTTGGCTTTCAGASTATTTAGACAGATTTCTGTTTAGCTGTGAGATAGATGTGTTTCTCATTATGTTCTTTTCTGCTGTAAAATTCAATTARAAACTTGCTCCAGTTCAGTTTGAATTACTAAGGATTTGCTTCTGAGAACCCATGGTAAGAGCATGCTGCATCTTAGGAGCATATGGATAAATTAGAAAACCTGCCCAGCTATTCAGKCATACATCAATATTTGCCAAATTTCATGCTTTCTTTTAGATAGCTTTRGAAACACAGTTATGTCTGGGACTGGCCACAGTTATTACTGCTCCAGCCTATGAAAACAGGACTCAGCCACTTGTAAACTAATAAACTGAACAGGGCCCTGATCATCCTCATCTAGCTTTGAATCCTGAGGTTCCCTACAACCTGAATTATTCTATGACCCAAAATGCCTCCATCAGACCATGTCCTCATGCCTCTGCTACTTGCAGTGCCCAGAGTTATCTGGATCAAAACACATCCCCTTATATTTAATTACATTAAACCTGCTTGTTCTAAACAATGGAAATGGCGTTTTGATGTTGAGTTTCCGCCCTGACAGTTTTTGATCAATCTTTTCTTGAAAAGGTGTCTGTGGAATTGTGTGCTTGGGATGTAGGAAAGCATGCTAGAATGTGTCATGTTTTCTTTATCATTTTCACACATTCATTCTACTTCTTTTCTTTGGAAGCCATAGTACACATTTATTTTTCACATGCTGGGAGCTTCTAAGATYGTTGAAATCATTTACTTGCCTCATTTGCCCCCTTGTCTAAAGAGTAGCACTGAAAACAGAGCAGGAGCAACCACTCTTCCTGTTTAGCTCAGTTTGGCATCAGAAGCTCAGTAATGTTTTACTTTTATTGCATCAGCTTTGAARTGAAGGCTGTACATATGGGTGTTGGATGTCAGCTCAGATACTTGTTTTAGATTCCAGGATTACTCCAGGTTCAGCAAGTAGGAAGGTYGACCAAATTCAGTGATGAGCATTCTCATAAGTTCTTTCTTTTGGATCTCTCCTCCCACTATTTCTCTGAAAATTCACTTTAGAATTCCAAAATTCCAAACACTTTTTTTTTTTTTTTTTTTTTTTTTACTGTTAGAAACCAGGTTTGCCATATGCCATTGACATACATGGTGGAATGAGACTGGGCTTATGTTTTTGAGTCAGTCCTTCATACTTAGGTAATATAATTGGTATAACTGACAGCATTAGCTCAGTGACTGGGATGTCTGTTGAAAATGTGATCAAACATTGCTAAAACAATGAAAAAAATTTCTGTTATATGATACCAAGTTTTTAGTCCTGCTGCCAAGTTTTCTATATACGGTACTTGTGAAATATGAAGAGCAAATACCCATATACAGCCTGCTATATCCATTTATTTATAGCCAAATATAAGGATCTTGTTGGAGACTTGCAGGAATATTTATGGCAGGTACATTTGTTTCTTTGTTCATTAATTGCCAGTGAAATGAGCATGATATTACACACTCATTATTTTGAGCTGGTTTTTATGACTAGTGATACTTACTCTTGCTCGTTTGAAAATTTAGTAGGTAGGATTTGGGGCATAATCTTTGTAAATAGTCACTGAATTCATACTATAGGTTTTCTTCTCAGTCATTAGGTGACCAACCTTTTGAAACGAAGAGAATTGCTTGAAGAAATTATTGGGATGTTGCTTCTCTTTTTCTGCTTTAACGGGAAGGCAAGTCAAATTTTCAGGGTATCTYTTACCACATAAAAAGTCACATGATACAAAGGGCTGATCTCTTACAACTGAACTTGCTAAACTTTCATCTTTTTGGTTCAAATTAATTTTTAGAAAGTGGAACAGGCAACTTTAGGCAAACTTTATGCTGAACCAGACATCATCCACATGATTTCCATAGCGGCTGGAACAAAGACTTTAYGAACATCATGGTGTGTGCTCGGGCTGATTCGACAGGAAAGTGATGGCTTGCAAGTGCCTTATTCTGGTTAGATCCATAGGGAATTGGGAATTCAGCAACAAAATGAGGAACTGTGGAGACCTCACCTCTACAAGAGAAGTTGAAGCAGAACCCTGCAGGAGCATGAAGAACAGAAGATGAGTACCCTAGAAATTAAAGGGCATTAAAAATCTCTTCCTGCCTTTTCCTTTTGCTCAAGAAGGTGAGCTGCATTTGGCCTGTACATGCACCTTAAGGTGAAATAGCTCTGCTCCTCCCTGCGAGCAAGAGGAGCATTTACCCACTGAGCTCAGATCAGCTCTTTTCCCCCCTGTGTCACCAGACTATTGCACACATCACAGAAGCATCTGGAAGCYAAGTTCTCATGAATAGATTTGGTCACATGTGTGCGGGTGTTCAYGCTTCAGCATACCTGGTTATGCATCAGGATACACAGAAAAAAATAATCTTCCCCWAACCTACATATAAACAGAGAATAGGTGAGTGTCAGTGGAGAAGAAAGAAAAAGCACCATCTGAACAAACCTCTGTGTCATCACCCCTGAGGTACGCCTGAACACCAGAGCAGGGAGTGTAGGAAATCCAGTACTTAAGTGTGATGGTTCCAATTTAGTTGAATTTTACACTTCAAAACTTTAGCCATTTAAAACTGTAGTCTACAATCCTATTCCTTCATTCATGAATGGTACAACTAAATATGGGAAGAAAATTTTTAATCCTTAAACACTCAATTTATAGATGAACTTACTATTCTTGGAATTTGGCATTATTTTAAGCAGATGGTTCTATATTTCTGAGGTTATTTTTCAGTAGTGAGTGAATATTGTGAAAAACATACAGGAGGGGAATTCTAAAAATACTCCTAGGTTACAGTCTGAGTACAGGACAGCCTGTACCAAATTATATTCGATCTTTTTCTTTTTTTTTTTTTTTTTTTTTAACGTATAAAAACAGGAAGAAGCCTTGCTTTTTCTGAGGACCCTGACAAATGTTTCTACCTTGCTCTTTCTAGAAAGATCTCTTCAAGTGCCAAGCAGGGGTCATTGTAACCATGGATACTTATACTCCATTTTCCCCGCTAGTTTTCTGTGAAAAACTTGGTAGGATGCCCAGCTTAAACCGCATTTTGAGTTAGGTAATCATAGGCTCAGTCTGTTCTTAGGCATTGTGGTTTTAAGTTTTCAACGGTTTCTCTGTGGTTGGAAAGCTCTGTTTTTTATTCGSTCTTCTTTTCTAAGCAAAGAAGATGTTAAAGCAAAGTTGCTTGATAACATTTATTCCACCAAAATAATATCTTTGGGGAAGGTTTGATTGCTGTGTGGTTTAAAACTGAAAACCGCTCAGAAAYYRCTTTAGCATCATGTTCAATGCAAAWTGYCTAACATTTTGCTGCATCTGGAAAGAGAACATTCAACTTCTGGAACTTGTCAACATGCACTCAGGAATTAAGAAAGACTTGATCTGTTTTCAACATGTGTCTTGCAAGTCAGTCATAGAAAGATTTCYAAATGCATTTTAGTGAAAAGTGGAATACTTATTTATTATGAAGTAGCCTTCAACCCTCCTTCACTGCTTTGATAGAGACCTGCAAAGGATCTAATGTTGGTAGGAGTGATGTAATCCAGTTGAGGGGAGAAACTCATCATAGATTTTTCTCACCCTTGGAAAATGCTGGAGGTGTTGAATAAGTGGACAAAGGCAAAGATACCCAGTATGAATGAGAATGAATGAGTATRTGGAAATTGAAACTGCTCTGTTTTATGTGGAAGCAAAGCTCAAGAAGATCAGAAAAGTCATATCAGCTCCATCAGATTCTGAAAGGACTATCTTAAGCCTCAAAATAGTTCGTTTTTAATAAATATGTCAAAACCAGGATAAAGTTATGTGACTATTGAAGGCAATTGCACAGCTTACATTTGAAAAGAAGAACGTGGCTTGCTTTTGCTTTAGTTCGCTAAAGACACGCAAAGCGTTAGAACAATCTCTGCTGTTTAGAATGTTTAAAGTATGTTTAAAAGTATAGAATGTTTAAAAGTATGGAAATAAATGGAAAATAGCTTTTATTGATAATCACTTCTCTAGGCCAATGAAATACAGTTGGTTCCACTTGTCTGGACCTTAGTAAAGCATTTCACAGGATGCTTCTTAAGTGCTGACAATACATTAAACTAGATTCAGAGAATGAATACAATGTATCTAATATGAAGGAAGACATTTATAAAGGAAAGTAACAGTGATGACACCAGAAGAGAAGCAGTTGGCTTCTGGAAAGCAACCAGGTGAGCTCTTCAAGATTCATCGGTGGAACAATGGTTAACTCTTACTATGTTGCATTAGCTTTGGGACAAAAAGTAGTTAACCACTGAAATTCACTGAGAGTGGAAAATGAGGTGCCACTGCTGAAGTTGGGWTATTCTCAGACCTGACAGAAGTGGGAACACACAAACATAATAGCCAGTGGAAGGATGAGTCTGAATTTCACCTATAAATCTGGGAAAACTGCATTGCTCATTGAATGYGTCAAGTAGGGTACACTGAAGGAAGAAAGAAGTACTGAAGGGAGAAAGTGCTATTGCTGCCAAACAGAGCACTGRAAACATGTCTTCTGAAATATTTTGTGCAATTCTTAACAAGAAAAATGAATTCAAACAGAATAGGTGCAGAGGATGATTGGGGTGAAGTGTAGAATGGAGAGTTGCTCCTGTGAGAAGAGACTGAAAGAACTTCTTTTCATCAGTTCACAAAAGGGATGTTGAAAGGGACAAAAAARCAGTAAAAAGCAGTAGACATCTGGAAAAGAAAAGAAATACTGGGACMAGTATTGGCACATAAATGACTAGATGTAATACTATGGTAAATACACACTGTAAAAATATGAAAAAGTTGTTAACTGTCAGAGAATGAGCTTTTGGAACAATTTCCCCATAAAAGAGGATTTTAAACAATTGACTGCTTTGACAGATTTGTTGGGGTTGTTGACCCTAGATCAGTCTCATTATCCTAGGTTCTGGTCTGAAATTCTGTTCCTTTGGTAGATACAATGTCTGTAAAATTTAAAATACTTCAAACCTGATGATCACAGACTKTAAGCATTTGTTTACCTTTAAAATATGCATTTTCGTTAAATTCAAAAGATCATGTGTCTTTCTTTTTGGTTTCAAGAGCTGTTAGGGTAGCAAGGTCAGTTTTAGGTGAGAGGGAAATTGCTGCTGATAAAGTACCATTCTGGTGCCTAAAGACAAAGTAGTATTGAATAGTTCATAAAATCCTGATCTTCTTGTAAGGAAGAAGCAATTTTCAGCCACAAATGTCAGATTTTAGTGTCCAAGTTATGCCAGAGCTGGTGAGCAAAATCTCTTTTGACCAATACAATAACAACTGCTCSTATCAAGTGTATTTTAAACTTGAAAATATGTATCTTAGAATAAAATCAGTCATGTTCTGTACTGCTGCTTATCACAAGAACTCAATCAAAATCATYGATTCAGTAGTTTCTGACTGAGAACGGCTGTTGTAGAGATGATTCAAGAAAGGCAAGTGTTACTCTTTGAATAGAAGTCAAATACAAACAGTTCAAATCTTGTRGACAAAGAGGCAGAAGAGCCTTTTCATCATCTGTCTTACTGCCAGTGGAAGGTGGTTTCCTCTAGGAAAGGTAGAAATCAAAGACAAGAAGAGGCAAGTAAAAGCAAAATGTAAACATACAGAGCCTGAATCTGAGGTCAGGGGAAGGCCAGTGCCTGACATGATAAAAACAAGGTTTTATTGTGCTCTTAGACTTTGATTTTTAAATTAGTACYCCTCTAAGGGAAAGGCTGCACACAAAACAGCAAATATTTTGGGTGCATTATGTTAGATATTAGAGAATGCAACCATAATCACAAATCCTTTGGAAGGCTGGTTTTGTTAATTATGGTAGCTTGGATGCTACCAGAATATGTATTTTAATTTTAAATACTCTKTWRAATTTGAATACTCATTTGTGTCTGYTCTTATAAATTGGATGTACACAATGAAATAGGAGTAATGTAATAAAGAACAACAGCTTGTCTCTACTTCTAGGWAATATCTAGTTGATTGCAAAGCAAAACTTGTGCAGCTTCTTACACCGCAGCCAGGGGCAGATGGACAAGAAATGGCAGTGAGTGTTTAACTGGCCTCGTGCCCAGTCTTTAATGTAAAGTCCTTGAAAAGGCTCTCAGTTCTGGGTAACAAAACACTGGCAAGWCTGCCTGTGATTCTTTGTAATATTCATGACACAGAAACCACTTCCCATAGAGGTAAATTCCGTCTCAGAGAGATAACTTGTGAGCAGGGACCACAGAATAAAACTTAAAGGGCAGTAAACTTCATGGTAAGGGATAAAAGGGAAACGTGAAAATAAAACTGTATATACAATGTTATACATGTACAGTCATCCCAGAACAGCTTGTCCAACACAAAACATCAAACATGAAATAACAGAAGGAGGAAAATCAGCTCAGTAATTTACTTGCAAGCRTAGATACCAGAGATGTAATCTCCCCAGGAGCCAGACAAACTTATGCAACAGCTTTTCACAACAGTAATGTGGTCAGCTGTGAAAGGAGCAYGAAGCCAAGCACAGCCTGGATGCTGCTGTTGTCCCCAAGGTGGAGAAATCACCTTCATGGCAACAGCTTTTTGCTGTGGAGGGAGGGCTGCTTCAGGTTAAACAGTGAAGAGAGGACAGCAAAGAAGAAAGATGAACAGTAAGTTCAGAAGAAGCAAATAAATAGAAACAGAGACAGTGGGGTCACTGAGGGACAAGAGCATGAAAAGATGGTGACARATGAAGTTGATAGTCCCTCTTTTTTTCTTTTCGGTTGTCTCAAAACCTCAGAAAAGCAACCTTATCCTGGTGCATGGGAAGAGGTGAAGGTATCTCAGTCAAGGAGCAGGTCTGTTTGAATTGCTGCAGGCTGAGCAGAATGATGAATGAAAATGGAAACAAAAATGGGGGCCTTAGGGGAAATTTGTCCTAGCTCAGTACAGACAGGGTAGTACCAGAGTCACACAGACTTATTTATCATCCAAGGAAAAAARACAAGAGAAACTAGAGAAAATAATGAACTTACTTACACTTTATTTTTGTGAGAAGTGCTTTAAATACAAATAGACAGACACAAAGTTTTTTAATAATATGTTGGTGCCTTTGTGCTTGTGTCTACTCTAGAAAGAAAGGAATGCAATGTGTGTGAAAGTGTGATATTGGCAGTGTTCAATACAAGTAGACCACAACAAGTAGAAGTCAAATATGGATGATGTTATCATTTCCATCTCTTGCTGTTTAACAGCAAATGTCTTTGTCTCTCTGTCAACCATGTTATTATCAAAACATTTRAAATGTATTTTAATCTCTATCAAATAGCAATTTTCTTTCTACTATTATTAAACAAGAAAGTTATTCCTGTGATKTCTTGCTTGTATATGGAAGAACATGTACACATTCTCACCTTTTGAACTGCAGTGGTGTGCAGTGGACAACTCTCCTTTTAACTGTAACAGAAGACAACTAGTAGTGCACTCTGAACCACTTGACAAAGGACCAAAATTATCACCAGAACAACTCACCAAAATAGCATTTTATCTGCTCTGATTGCAGGATTTCCATAGATGGTGATACATTTTGTAGAGTAGTGCTATAACAGCCCTGAAAGTCCCACCAGTTTCATTGCTAACCATAAGGACCTACCTACAGAATAAAAAGAGTTTATTTAGTTCTTTCCCTGCAGTAGTCAATGGGGTGTCATTCAGGTCGAAGTGTAAGATGGGGCCACTTGTCCATTAGGAAGTGGAATGAAACCACTAATTCATTTTATGTAGACTACAAACCAGCTGCCAGACAGTAATAATTTTCAGTCAGAGCTGACCTGGGGTAGATTTAACAAGTGACCTAGAAATGAAAAGCTGGGTAGGCAACTGCAAATCCCCTGAGTTGTTTGAAAAGGCCTGTCTCTGAAAGATTTAGAAATGTATAATTTAGTAAGGGACAGACAGTATGTTTTAATTAWTATGCTTGTATTTTTCTAGGTTGGATTTTATTTTCTAATTTACTTGATACTGTAATTTATATTGGTAAAGAATGGGTGTAACGTATTATTTTCCTAAGAAAAGTTACATTTTGTATCGACTTTACATGTAATTAAATTAACCCATGAACARGAAAGTAATACAGAATCAAATTCCTGGAGGGCAGATTTGCATTTATGAAAATGCATGACAATGCTGTGAGTAAATGCAGTGCATCTTGAAATCACTAAAATATTTCTTTGGTTGTCCCTGTCAGGGGAGGTACCCAGGAATGAATAATGAGACTCTTCAGGGCAAGGGCCTGGGCAAAAAAAGCTGACACAGTTAGTTCTGAACAAACATGAATAACAGGGGGACAAAKTATAAAATAATGAATGGCTTAGAGAAAACAGAGGAGGAGCTTATTGTCTTCTAATTTTAAAAGACTAAAATAAGGGGACAGTCAATGAACTTAATATAGATGTGACCTATTGCTCTTTGGCTGAGGAAGTCACACAGCTGGGGTGCCTGAGAGCCAGTGGCASAGGGAGGTCACTGCCCTGGCGTGTTGGGAGCACTGCTGTGATTTTCAGATTGCTGAACCTGAAAATGGACAGGGATTCCACAAAGGAGGAGATGCTTATTAGAATATTGTATATATCCAGAGTTATTAGAGTCTGTAATATCTGCTCCYAWAGCAATAAGTTTCAGGRAGAAWAAGGAWAGATGGCTATTCACTTTTTTTYCTGTTAGGGTTAATCATCTGATGTYTTAGTTCCCTATTRGTTCRTAGTGGAATCGGAGCCCATACAAGGGAAATGGTGGGATTATAGTGCTRGGATCAAGACTGAAGTTAGTGGGGCAAGCCATTAGATCTTCTTACCAGTAATGTGAAAATGCATTTTGAGAGGACCRTGGAAAAGATAATGGCTGGGATGAGGGGAAAAAGCAAAACATTTATCAGCTGGGTGGGGAGTGGTTGCATTTTCTGCTGCTGGCCACTGACAAATGAAGGTAATATGTGCTAAGGTCTAATGCAGTGTAGAAATTCCCATCTTTCCATTGATATAAACCACAACATTTTAATTTACCTAAAGAGAAACTACACCCCAGTCCTTGCTGCGTAGAATTTGCCAGTTGAGGCTCCAGGGTTTTGATAATGGCTCTACTTTTCATGTGCTGGATGACTCSAGGCAAACCATTTCCCTGCCACTGCAGCAGCTTAATGCTTTTTGAAAAGAAGATAACACATTGTGTGCTTGACTCCAGGAAAACYCTGAATACTGAGGATCTCATAGCATATGAGTTGAGCTGGGGAACATGCATGATGAGTATTTTTTAGTTCTTTAGGAGGAAAAAAAACCCCAAACAACAACAAAAAAAAAAAAACAACCAACTTTGGGTTTGATTTGTTGATAAAGCTGACCTTAAATTACCTTACATTGGCAATACTGTGCCTTAGAAGAGGAGACACTACAAGAGTAGCCTGCCTGACCCTCTGTCACATCACAGTCACCTTATAGCACCTCAGTTTTCTACAAGGCACTACTCCCCAAAGGCTGACCATGTGCACCTTTCTCCTCTACTAAATCAAGGTAATCTGTTGTCTTATTCCATGTCTGTCATGCTACTATTCTACTCATTTTCTGAAACTGAAAGATGTACAAAATATTTTCTTTTACTTCCAGCCAGCAAGAAACTTTTAGCCATATTTTGGGCTGTTTGATGGAAATACTGAGCTTTGCAGTTTTCCCCATAGATGGTGAGGTTGCTGACCTCTATTGAAAGAGTTTGTGGGATAGATGCTGAGCCATTTTTGTCTTYTGCACACCTAAATTTTGCTCTTGATGTTGACAGTTTCATAGTTCCAGTAGGATAGAGCTGTCATCAAGGGAAGTTGAGATCACACAGCATGAAATGGTCCCTCAWTTAAACGACACTGAAGGAGAGCTTGGACATGGAGAACAAATAATTTAACCTAACTGAATRCCCCGATGAGAGGAATGGAGAGGACTGAACATGCAGATGATGATGGACTTTCAGTGCTTTGAACTGGTTTGAAGGTTYAATGAAATATAATTGTGAACATTGATTATATGTGTAGACAGAAAATTGGACTCCTCAGATCATTAGTCTGTGAATTTCTATAGTATATTTCCAAGGAATTGATGAAAACCTTTTCTTCTTCTGATCAAGGTAGGAAAAGTTTTACCAACTAGGACAAAGCTCACATTTCACTTAAGTTTGTATTATGGTTTTATCTCTGCAATCCAAACAGAAATGTCTGTATCTAAGGTGAGAAAAAATGTTTGTCCAGAATAAATTATCAAGCTAAGGGTCAGATACATTTGTAGCCTAGGCAGAAATACCCTAGTTTGTAGTATGCATCCAAATTGAATGAATTCAGAGTTAATAGTGCCCATCTGTGGTTGTCTGCAAAGGGACCTGTCTATTGATTTTTAAGTAAAAATTCTGAGCTTTCTCATGAAAAAGAAACATGGGTAGCCTGTCAAAAATATAAATGAATTAAAAAATAATGAGGACCAGCAAACAGAGAAGAGCTGACATGAAAAGTAATGAATTCAGAATGTAGTTCAATGAACTGGACCCCGGTTTAGAATCTCTTCTCTTAAACCTTAAATGAAGAAACATCAAAACAACGACTTCTGATAATCCCCTCAAGTAAGGCTTAAATTCCTGCGGTGATGCCTTTGCTGAAGTAGCTGCTTTGTGTAACAATGAGCCCTACACAAAGGCTCCCTGCGGCAGGAAGATAGGCAGGATGCAGGCCTGAAAGTTTGCTGGCCCAGTCAAGACTTTTTATAGCCTTGGGCTACACAGCACCAGTTAATTGGGGGAACTGTTTAACTGACTTTTAGTTATACAATGCTCCTCTCTCTGTGTTTAACTGAAAGCTCTTGGTTACGCCAGTTGGCATCATTGTAGCGTTTCTAAAATAACTTGAAGGCTGTAATCAGTGAATCTGTGTTGCAGGTACAAGTATTGGGTGAATAGAATGAAAACAAAGAAGTGAAATCGAGTTTTTGAGTAATTTTCCTTTTCCTCTTGCTACAGATGGCATGATTTCTTTGTAAAGCAATAGCCTCTGCCACTGACTACTCAACTGCAGCTCCAAAATAAAACCCTCTGTTCCTCCCCTTCTTCTTCTCCCTCAGCCCTCCACCCTGAAAAATCCCCTCCTGAACTTCATTCTGAAAGCAGAAGGAGCTACAAATATTTCAGTAATWACTAAATACCTCTCTACTGTCAAATTATTTTTTATATGGGACTGAGACCTACCAGAGTTTTCTTTTGGTTGTGATGTTCCCATGTTTGTATCACTCAGGGGTCTGTAAGAACATACTATATTATTATTTATAGGCATATTTTTGTCACCTTATTGGAAAGCTCACACCATGTGTGACCAGTGACCATTTTCTGAACACTCTGCAACCAGGATACAGCACGTAGTCACTCAGGAGGGATGGCTCAGACCTTAGGTTTCTAACTTAAGGGATTGTAACAAATTGAAAATGAGAGAGCAAAGTTAAAATGGAAAAGAAGTGGTCAGCACCCTACAAGAACATAGACAATGCATTAAATTTTATGAGCATGCAAATTCATTATTCTGATCTTTAGCAAAATTTTACTGTATTGCTAAAATGTCTGTGGTATTTTTGCTGTAGAAATTAGAAAGGGAAAGAAAGCTGCAGTGAGCAGGTTCTACTTCCCTTCCCCTAACTGCAGACCCACCTAAAAATAAAGCCTCAGCGTGCTGTCACATGAGAGGAGAAAATGCCATCAACCTGCCACAGATGGGATCCTGGTTTCTGTGGTTCATGGTGAGCATCTTCTGTTCATTGATACAATCAAAAGGCAGTTTGTGACATCAATCGATCTGAAACCTCCTGCACACTGGCACTTTTTCTATTTCTTACCTCAAGGCTTTTCTGTGTTTGGTTTCCACTATAAGTGAAAACTGATTTTAACTTATCCCTTGAGCTGAGTATTTCTTGGTGTAATTTATATTAAAGACTTTTTTCTCCCTCTTGAACAGTAGTAGAAACAAATATAACACAATCAATTCTCAGCAGAGATATCTTTGTTAAAATACTATTTTGTCTTCAGAAATCTCCCTTTTTTTTTTTTTTTTTTTTTTNCCTTTTTTTTTTTTTTTTTTATTTCTACCTCTCTTTTTCAAAGGCCTAAGAGGCATCTAGTAAAAACCAAACTTCTTCCTTATGGGAACACATGCAGCTCAGTCTTCTCACCATCTATGAGATACTTCCCCAGAAATCTGAGCATCATACGTAAGCGGATGCAGTATGAACAAAAACACTGCAGTTCAAGTAATTTTTATGGAATGGTGCCTTCCTTTAAGCTACTGCATTGATTAAAAGGAAGAAACTCAGTTCTGGAGAACTTAAATTCCATTTCAAATCACAGACTTCTTGCACAGAAAATTGTACAACCAAATCTTTCTTTTTTTCTCTGAAATAATGAAGCATTAATAGAGAACTAAATGTTTTTTTTTTTATCAAGGAAGTTTTAAATAGTTACATGAAAAGCTGTTTGAGCTGCAGGCAGCCAATTGTGGAAGCAGGTAAGAGGTTTCAGATCTTGCAGGCCTAACATGTCAGAACTCTGAATAAGAACCTGCATTCCAGCAACATTTCCTATTGCAAGATTTCCAAGATTCTGATGAGAGCTCAGAACAAAAGCTGCTCTGTTCCTCCTGGGGTTTGTGTCAACCAGTTGTCTTATTATTCCTGATAGTTTGCCAATTATATTGTAYGCTTGGAGAAAGGGATGAAAAAGCAGCTTTTCTCCTTTAAAGAGATTTAAACTTCAAAATCTTGTTAGTGTGACTCTGTGCTGGCTGAAATGCCAGYCATGGAGTACAGCAGAGRAACTGCTGGCAACATTTTTACAAGGTTCCACATAATGGCATTTCTGTATGATGACCTTAAGGTTATAGATGTTTCCATAAATTATAGATTTAAATTTTTTATGGATTGGAATTGCAGTACAATAGATGGGATTAGAAACAAATCCAGCATGACGAGCAATCTTTATTTTCTAGATTTCTTCCATTTTCTATCCTTTTGAATGCTTGGATTTACAAACTTAGAATTATTTTAAATATATTTTTGATGCAAATATATTTAACTATTCAGCTGACTTAATCATTTAAGCAACATGAAGATGTACAATCTTCTATGCATTAACTCTGCTTTAAGGAAATGTGCTTTTATACTTGAATCTGTGGAATAGCTTTGTTTTAATAGAAATGCATTATTTTTATTTGCATTGTATTGTGTGTATAGATATCCTTTAACACAGGTTTTGCAGTGCTGCAGAATAGTTTAGGTTTTAATCCTGCTTCCAGCTATTAATCTGCATTTTAAAAGTTAATTTCTAGTATTTTCCTGAATGATATCTTTTGCAGTCATTAATTTTCTCTTAATYAAGCCTATTAAAAAGTCTCTTGGGGAATAAAACTTCCCTGATTTCTTCCACTTTTAAAATCAGCTTTTTAAACCCCTTTTCATAGCTTTACTAAGACAGTTGCCAATGAACGTGCTCAATACTAAGTGAATAGTTCTGGATTCAGCTGTATTTCCTTAATTAAAACCATCAGAATTGCATTTATAATTAATGCTACTAGTCTTGATTGTCTTATAAGATCACAGTCTGCAAGAAAAAATGATATCAAATGATTGCATATCATAGTCTGAACCWGCACTAACTGGAGAAATTTTGAGTGGTTTTGATCTGATGTGAGAAAATAATTCTGAAATTTTCTGCATATGGGCATTCAGAMTTGCTAATATTTGAAATACAGTACCTGAGGCATTTTTTTCAGTGAGAAAGCTATCAAGTACACCAAAGGAACTTCACTCAATTTATGGGAATTTTAAACATTTTGTTGTTGACACTGTCCAGAATCAGAAATGAAACTGAAAGCTGGGTCGTGGGAGAAACAGTCATATAGAGTCAGATGTCTTTTTCCCAGGGCTGAAACTAAAACCACTCCAAAGTATGGAACCAGTTTCCCCAAGAAAAGTTCTGTCAATAGCAGRAGGTTGAACAGTAACGGGAGGGGAGGATCAGTAACAGAGCTTCAAAATTCCTTGGGCAAAGACCCCTCTGCATCTACTTGCTATTTTATAGCAAATTTTTTCAATAGGAATTGCTTATTTAAACACATATTCTCTCTTGATTGATCTATCGATCTATCTATTGATCTATCAATCTACCTACCTACCTACCTACCTACATCTTCTTTTACCAATAGAAACTCTGTTATTTTACAGTAGATGTTTTCTGTGCAACAGAGCAAGACCACTCTTAATCAAGGAGAGAGATTCTGACAACTATACAAATGATTATTTTACTATCTGATATACCAAATACCCACAAGGATCAATAAAAATTGAATAAATCCTAGTGAGGTGCCCCATCAGTAGTCACAAAGCTGATGGCAAAATCACATATGTGAGACTGTGGAAATATTAAAAGAATTTTAAGAATAGCTGAGRTTTTGATATGCTTTTCAAATTTTTRCACTGTTAGATAAAATACTWGAAGGAAGCAAAGAAATTGGTTTATTGCTGCAATAAATTAACCTAAAAGAAAGACTTAGAGGCCATGGGTCTGAATCATGATGTTGATATTAATGATACAGGRAGGCAGCATTCCTTGTGTAGCACTGCAAGTTTGTAAAATTAAAATGTCATGCTCGTGCTATATTTCACAGATGGGAGATAAATGAAACTACATGTCATGAAATATGAGGGACTAACAGAATCTGGTATGAGCACTTTGTAAAATTATAAAGGTTAAAAAATGTTATTACAGTAGAGAATCTCCATCATCAAATTTCAGGAAAATGAGATATTTGCAGAGTTTATTTCATTACATTGGCCTTTTTATCATAAACTACTTAAAATGTGTTGTTGAGGACTGGCAGAGGGCATGTTGCAGGAAAAAGGATCAAAAGGAAACATTTTACTTCRAGACCTTATTCAGTGGAGAAAGAGTGTGTTAATGGCATTGAACTCCTATGCAGCATTTTATTTGTAGATATCCAAATGCTGTAATGCAGAAAACCATTATCTCTGTTTTACAGATGGTGAGATGGGGTCACAGAATGTTATCTGCCTGGGCCGTATTGAAGGTTATGAAGTCAGAACTGACAGGAAACTCTAGATCTCTTTAACTATCTGCACACCAGGTATGTGGGGTTTTTTTTTTGTATTTGTATATTCTTAAGTAGCTACCCTCTATCACACCTGACTCTCTCAAAACCAAGTTCAGCTATCTCTTGATTGCAGAGCAATTCACACTTTCTGCTGTAAATTTTGATAGCATTAATTATGTTGGTGCAATTTACTACAGACAGTTTTGCTGAAGCAATAAGCCAGGTTACCATTCCATCAAGTCTGATAGGAGTCTTTAGGGGAATGCTGCTATGGGGTCAAGGAAGCCTCCTCCTCCTYCTCTTTTTGTTATTATTATAGTTACTCCTTGTTTGGGTAGTGTCTGCAATGTTCTGGGCAATTTCCCAACATAAAAGAAGGCAATATTTCCTTCCCTAAGAGGTTACATGATAAAAAACCAGACAAAAAGATAAAGAGTAGAAAAGGTCAGAATAGAAACCATTAGTGTTTTAGCATCTTGTCACATTTAGTGAGTTTTCCRAGTCACTGAGTAATCTCCAAGAACCCTGTCTGGCCATAATCAACCTAAAAGAAGCCTCATCCTAATTTTAATAACTTGACCTGTTTGTGTGTAGAGAGTGTTGCCCATTCTTTAAGAAAGTCATCATATTTGCCAGAGCAAATTTGGGAGGGCACCATGAAAAGGTTTAGGCATAGAGCTCCTAGTGATGGTGAACCACTCTGCACAGAAATTCTATAATCTATATGTGCTGGGTGATGTTTTAGTGTGTGAATGGGGGCTATTGTATTAAAAATACAAATCAGTGCACAGAGGCAAAGCTGCACACACAAGCAGTTGGTAATAAACCAGTTCATAATAACATTAGAAAAGAATAACACATTAAGAAGTCAAATGTTACAGAGRACAGTAGGACAGATTGTCTAAGGCTTTTAAGTCCTCAATTCAAATCAAGTTTAGGTTGGTATCTACCAAATGTTACTGTTGGATTGTTTTTCACAAGGCCTATAATAAAGATATTTACCTGTCTTAATTTGTATGCTTACAGCATGAAAATTATGACTGCAATAAAAGTCTTGTTTTAGCAGACTGATAGATGCTCTTAATTTACTGTTGGCTGCATGGGGACACTTGGAAGCTCTTAATAAGTCCTTTTTGGGAATTTCACCTGCATAGAGACCTCATCAGATGGGTTACCATCCTTATAAGACTCTGCCTAAGTTTAAAAAATATGTGTTTTTATAAAATGCAGGACTCAGAACAGGGCTGAAAACAGTGATTACTTCTGAGCTTGTTGGCTTTGAAAAATTCAGAACTCAGCCACTTATTTTGATATTATTAATGAGCATTTTTTATGTGGGATAATATTATTTATCCATATTRCCTGTCTAATGTAAACATTAAACCACTTGATAATGGTATATGTAACTTAATTGGAGCAACCTGTTCTTCTCACATTATTGCTTTATCTTTATCTGCCATCTTGACACGCACATTAGAAGAGAGATAAAAACAGAAACAGCACAAAATAAACCACAGAAAGGAACAGTATGGTTATCATCACAATACTGCCCAGATAAAATCTAACAAACACAAAAGAGTGAAACAGGGGGAAAAAGATCTTCCTGATTGCTTTATAAGCAGAGTTAGCAAAAAAATACTTAATGAAAATATACAAATTCAAATCTCCAATGCCAGGTTTTGAAATTTTTGAAATTATCAGGTAAGAAAAATGCTAGAGAAAAATTAAGAGGAAAATGGTAACATTTTAGTGATGAATTTTTTCCTTGGATCGTATTTCTTATGTGAATTAAGTATTTGTAGATTTGAAATACATTTTGCAAACTGTGTTTTGCTGAAATTTGTTTCSCTTTAACTGTTGTTTCTTATACATTGGGATCCGTGAATACTGAGGATTTCTAAACTGGAAAAAAAGATACTTATTTTAAAATATTGTAACTGCCTGCAACAGACTGCCAAGTTTTTGTAACATCTCACTGGTTACTTGGTTATTGATAAATTCCTTTTTTTTAGCTTCTRTCTAATGCTGAGGTTTCACAACCAATTTATGCAAGGGTTAACTGTAGATCGTCACACAAAGGGGTGTTTTCAACTCTTTGGAAACTGGCTGAAAACGAAGTATTTTCAGTGTTAGTTTTCAGTAGGATCAGTGAGCTGATCTTGTTTATCCTTTGGCTGCATGATCTCTAGAGCCCACACAAGGGAAGTGGTGGGAACACGCAGCTGGAGATAAAAGGAAGTTGGATTGCCCTGTTCAGGAGCACTGCAGTCTYAGATCAGCTTAAATTGACTGTGAAATCTCACTTTTAGTAGAGAGGGAAATTTGCTGATTTACAGAGCAGGGACATTGGCACTGATGTCTGATTTCTGTCTTACATGGGTTTAAATTAGCTGTAACTTTTTTGAAGTGAGTAGGCTCAAAATAGTAGGGAAGTGTTAAGAATATTTTTTAAATTAGGGAAATTGTTATACCCATCAAAAGAAACAAGTTCATTTTTTTCAGTGATACATAAAAAAGCTTTTTWTCTATTCCATTTCAGCCTTTACAGGCTTCTCATTTATGCCCAGATTCTAATWGGGCTGTGGGAAATGCCTATGCTGATTTCTTCCTTAGTAAGTTTACTTAAAAAGTCAAAAGCATGGAAAAAACCCAAACATGGAAATGTCTGTCACGACTTTTCCAATGCCAGGCTGTGGCTCTGTCCAAATAGATGTTTTAACACTTAAGTCTGGTGCCTGTTTGCCTTGGAAATTGGTTGTTGGAGGCCGATATTCCTGAATTTCTGTTTCAGTGGACAGAACTTACTGACTGGCTGTCAGGGCACAGAGGGCATTCACAGCCCTCAGCAGCCCCCATGGCATCTCTGCCCCCCACCCCCATGGCACAGGACCCCTTTTCAGCCCCCAGTGCCACCAGTCCTGGCACCAGTGGGATGCCACAGCCCTGCCCAACCATGGGCACCGTGGAGTCASGTCTGCTCGTGGGATTTGTGCAGTGTTGAGGCCCTGGCTCGTGCTTTTCTGCAGTTTTAGCTGTAGTAAAGCAGGCAGTGGTTTCAGCTCTTCCACTGTATCATAAATCAATATCCATCACAGAAAAAAAAATGGATATTCTGCTGGTTGTCCCTCGTTTTTTTTTTAATTCTGCCATCTCATGTTTCTTCTGGGGAGGTTTGTTTTATAGTAATTTTGCACCAAGCTAAATGTATATTTATTGCATTCRTTATGTGAATTATTACTGGCCAATCAATAACTAGCTGATTCAATTATTTTCTAGCAGAAAAGAAATTAAACTGGTAAGTGGGCAATCTCAGTGGTCAGTAAGGTTTAATATTTAATGAAATTATTGAAATGTTATTACCATGCTATTGATCTTCTTATTAAAAGTTACAATTTGAAGCATAATTTATGRTATTTTGATTGAGTGTCTCTTTAAACCAGAAATATATTTGTGTACTTCATCTTAGAAAAGATTTTGCACAACACTGATATTTCTGGCTGTCTGGCTCGAGTAGTCTGAGRTTTCTTTTTGTTTTTAAGTGGGTGAAAATTCTTTTTCTGTCACTCATCTTTGAAACAGAAGCAACACTTGAGTGAGAGCTTCCCTGTCACCTTCTCGTGTCTCCTTTTGTTTATCTGACACTGTTGTGAGACATTTGGAACCCTCCAGCTCAATATAAAACATTTGTTTGGCAGGTTGGGCCTCCTCATCCTTTGATGGGTACAGCACATGTGAAGAAGAGATGTTGGACACATCTGATCTTGTTCTATGTGCCTGGAGAGCTTAGTTCCTCTGATTTAATAACTTTAAAAAAATCTCCTCCCTGTCCTTGAAAAAGAGCAGCTCCAAACTCTGTCCACTGAAAATATTTCAGTTTCAGATTAGAGTAAAATAACATACTGGTGCTGTTTAAGCATTGTTGTTAAATACCTACTATTTGACATTTCTGCTCATTTTCTGTCTCCTGAGTGCTCTTTGCTGGGATTTGAAGGGAGCAGAAAAGTGTGCTTTGTGCTGTGCACATGCCCAGTCTATTCCATTTCAGATACCACAGCAGAAGCAAGACCTTTGCTGTTTTCTGTAGTTAGCAGAGATTACTTTTGAATTTATACCCAATTTCCTTATCTGGAAGGATACAGAGAGAAATAAAGTAAGGAAGAGTATTTGAGATCAAAGAATTCAGTRGTGCATATGTGCATTTGGATATTTATTCATTTTATGTAAKGGAAAATGTCACATRAAGCTCCTCAACTAATTAAAAATTYAATCAGATTTTATTTTCAAYATAATTTATGTAGATGCACACCTCCAAGTTGAATTATTGTTGTTCAGTGCATGGGAAAGTACCTATTCCCATTGTTTTGAGTAGGGAAATCTAAACTGGTCTCTTGCAAATCACTTTTTTTCTGCTATAAGCATTTACACTTTGCCTGAGCCTATTCTTCAGGCCCTTCAGCAGGATTGCTGTGGTCCCAGACCATGCAGAGCAGCGTTTTGAGAGACTGGGGACACACCAGTAAATGCTCTGTGAGCTTGTTTGCACATCTGCTAGTTATTGAATTGCTCCATTTGGTCAAGTGATGGACAGGCATGTTTTTATAGTTTGAAGATGCTGSGTTCAAATCAGGCTGGCTTGTGGAAAAAAAAAAGGACGTGATTTTCTTTAAGAGTAGCAAAATGGGCTGTGTTCCCTGTTAGCACAGTCCTGCTGTGTCACTACAACAGGGCTTGGATGGGAGCTTCCTTACATGAGTTTGTAAGAAAGGATAGTAGGATGTGGGTRTTGAGCTAGAGAAACTTGGGGCAGGTGAAGTTTTCTTGCCACTGAGTGCCCCAAGGCCTACGATGAGGAGTAACCTGAGAGTCTGAGTCTGCTGCACTCACTGAACTTGCTGTGAAATGGGATTTTTGGGGGCAGTTTGCATGTTAGAGAGAGCAAAATAATGTTTTTTTGAGATAACACAAAAGCAGACAGCCACCAGTGGTSTAAATTAAGTGTGTGTAAATACATGTGCACGTATAGGAATTAAACAATAAACCACACAATGTATGTGCATGCCTGAGATGACAAATATGATGATAAATCATAGTGTGTGTGGTATCTCTGTGTGTTTGTGTTTGTTGCCCTCAGTTATACAATCACACTGAATTACAACTAAGCCACTCTCCTTTGTGAGAGGAAATCAAACATTTATATTCATATAGAATACTCTGTGCAATGTCCTAAGATACCTTTAATTTCAAATAGATCTGGAATCCACTCTCTGTGTACCTGTGGGTACTGCACCAAGACTCTCTGCAGTGTAATGTTGATATATTTCACCCTCGAGTTACATGTTCTATGCACTTCATGCATACAGATCTTTAGAATTAGAAAATCGTGATTAGAAAATGCTGTAAATATCTACCAAAAAGCTTCCTCYTCTCCCTGAAGTGGTTGTTAGTAACCTGTCATCACAATTAAACACAGAGGATAATAATTATTTTCCCTTTCTAAACACTTCCAATCCCTTTATGCCAAACCAGGTGAGGCACAGAACACTCTCTGTTAATTCTCACTGATCAAATCTGGGACACAGATGAGRCGTATTTGACTGATTCTGTTAACCTTCGCTATGAAGAGGAAAGATGAGTCTCAGGAGAAAAATGAGCAAATTGAAATTGCAAATTCAGGAAACGCTATTGCAACTTCAATTACTTGAGTGAGGAAACAAATTGAAGCTGTGTCACAATTTAGGTTGCAAAATGTGAAAACACCAGGCATAAGTAAAAAAAAACCCCTGTCATTAAATCCATTTATCCATTTTGATAATGCTTTTCAAGTTCTTTTCCTTCAAGATTGTAGACTTCTTTGTCTTAAGGGGAGCTGTGTGCTAGAAAGGTTTAAAGCTCTGTAAATATATCAGAGAAACTTTACAGAAACCATATAAACTCTACTAATTGCATTTATTGAAAAATACAAAGCTAGCATTTCATTGGGGTAAACTAAATTTCACTGAATAGTTACCGAGATATTTTCCAGCATATTCATTTGCTTTAATACGGTCTTCAATTTGATTCACATTTTAAGCTCAGCCTGAGCCTTTGTAGCTTTAAAATAATTGCCAGCCCTTGAAAATCCAGCTTAAAATGTTGTGCTTGGTTTTCAGAGGCTCACATATCTGTATTTTGACTACAGATCAACATACATGCAGGTACCAGTTTGTCCCACACTCCTGCCTTGTGTTTCTCTTCCTGCTATTGCATCACCAAACACAATTCAGTGTTGTCATAGCAAAATTACCAGTAAAGTTTCATTTGAAGAATGGGTCCATCATCTCAAAATTAGTATACAAGTTTTCAGAATGCAAAATGCTACACTGTCTTCAAAGTGCAGACCCAAGCCTATGGGCCTCCTAATTTTGCATTTACAAAATATTGATGAAAAAGGAAACTTCACTCATTATTATTGTATTTTTTGCCTTTCCTTGAAGAGATTTGACATCTCTTATGAATGATGGTGGCATGTGATAATGATTTCTGTGTAACCAGTAACTATTAACAGAAATAAAGCTCTTGGAAAGTTTCTGAATTCACATGATTTACAGTATGTCAGGTTACAGTATGTCATGTGTCATGGTTTACAGCTGTCAGGTGAATTAAGAGGTTTTTTTAATACAAAAATTGCCAAGCCGGTGATTAATAGAAGTATTTGATAAAAAGGAAGCTTTTTAAAATTCTTGTCTTTTATTTCAGTCTTTCCTGATTCAGTTTTCCTTTTCCCATGTGTTGCAATTGATAAGAATTTATCCACATGCTTAAATAGAAGTCAGTTCCAAAAGACATGCATGTGTTGAAGCCCCTTGGCTTTGGGCAGTCACTAGGGAAGGGTTAAGCTCAGCAGTGACTTGGTTGCCGCTCTTTTAACAGGGGATAATATTTTTTGAGGTTCMTTGCAATAAGGAAGGCAAGGGAATAAACAAGAGAAGTTGGAAAACAAAAAAACCCAAACCAAATTAAAAAGGAACTTTAGAAAAAAAAAGTCATCTGAGCAAGGTTTGTGGAAAATACCAATGTTGTTTGTGTGGTGAAGTGTCAGATCAGCTGTGAGCTCTTGCGGATGTTTGACAGTGCAGAGTTTACCTTCTGTGTCTGCAGAGCCTGAGTCCTGCAGAGAAGTATCTACTGTAGGATACACAGAGTGCAGTTGTATCAATCCTTCCACCTCTGTAGACATAATGGGGATGAGGGTTATTCTCAGAGAGGCAGAAGCAGAAATTACCTTTCAAGTTTTTGAGCACAAGGCTGTGGGAGAGATCAGAGCAAAGGGAGGTTGGTTACACAACACAAGGATGCAGAGGAATCCTGAAACTAGAGCACATAGCTGGTGGTTAGAAAGATTACCTAGTCAGGATTCTAGGGATGAATTACAATCCCAGATAAAGTAAAGGTACATGAAATTAAATTTAAAACTACCATTGCTTCCTGCAGAGAGGAATTAGGAAGATTTGAGTGTAACTGCTGCAGCCYTGGTGCAGAATCAAGCTCCTGCTTTCAGGGATCTGTGCAGATCTAGATTAGGGCTCTGGTAATCACCAGTTGCTTGGATGTAAATCTCTCCATTTGCTTCAGCAATGCTGTCCCTGACTTGCAGAGCTGCACCCCTGTAAGACTTTCTTCTGCACTGGCTTATTCTGTCCCCAAAATGAGAACTTGGCTCTGCTATAGGTACAAACACTCGTCTCTGTAGTGTTTGTGTAGAGATGTGGTCCCGGGAGGTAACAGCGACAGACCAAATGTAGCTGCTGAGGTAATTGCTGGGGAGCTCTGATGCAAACAGGATGTGATATGTTTCTGGATGTGGGCTGTAAGGGCTTTGTGTGAGACTGTGGAAGACTCTAGAACTCGCAAGTGCCTTAAGGCAGGTCCTTAGAGACATAAAAATTGCTTTACAATAGAGAGTCTGAGGAGCTAAGAAAAAGTGCCTAACAGAGCAAGGACTCTAGCAGTATTCTGGGAGCTGGAATCAAGGTTTAGGAAACCAAAGATTAAAGATCAAAACCCAGGGCTTTTGAATGTCTTAGCTAAGAGAACCTCAGGGAGTTAGGCATCCTGTCAGTGTTCAGTTTATAGTGGACATATAGTGTTTATGAAATGTATGCAGATAGATTAGCTCTTTGGAACACTGTTGGAAAATTGTCAACAATTCTTTGCTCTGTTTTTCTATAAACATTTATATTATGCGTCCTTTTATATTTTATGCTTCACAATGCCATTTGGCTTTGCCAAATGTATCTCAGAGGAACTTCATTATTTTGTATTGTTTGTGGTATGAGCATGAACTTTGACTTCCTGCCTTCCAATTTAGTTTGGTGTCTAGCTTTTTGCTGTCTGGGTCACTCATGTTACAGCTGGAGCTTCCTGTTTTCAAACCCATAYCAGCCAACCATGTAAACCTGAGGGTCAGCTCGTTCAGAAATGATGCATGATTCCAGTCACTTGTTTGCTGAAATAAATTAGATTTACGTAATGAAAGCTGTCAGGTGCTGTATCAATCTTCTGCTCTAGTCAAAGTACTTCCTTATTTACAATTCTTGTTTCTTGATGCGCAACTCAGCCACTCAAAAATGTGTTATTTCACTTGGAGGACAACTGAAAACTTCTTTCAGAYGTAACTGTTCCTGAATTTTGTGAGCCTGATACAAAGAATTATTAATAATGAAAGTTAAGGGTATTCTGTSTGTAAAATCTTGGGTAAAATAGTAATAATTTAGGTCTAATATCATACTCTGAATCTGGAAGTAAAGATGTCCATCTGTATGTGTGTATTATCCCCTCTATCTGGAAGAGGAAGGGAGAGTGGAGGGACATCCTCGGATGCACATGATCCTGGAATCTAGCACTTCCTAGAGATATTTTTTTTTTTAGGAAATAGGAAATGCTGTTTCCTGAGTCTAAAAAGAAACTCCACAGTTTCTGTGAGGGCGACTGTGGTGGGTCAGTGTGAGTTTCCCAGATYCATCTCTTCAAGAGTAGAAATGCCRGGTCATTTTAGAGCAAGGGTCCCCACAGGGGGTCATCTGCACATTTGTCCTCTTTGTGTGATTCTGGGGCACTCCCTCTTGGCTGTGACTGCTATATTTTCTCAAAGTGGCTTTCTGATGCCATAATTTCTAAAATATCATCAACATTGCCAACCATGAGTACAAGCTTCTCCTCCCTTGCCCATCAGTCAGCCTCCAAAGCATCATGAGATTTGCTGAAGTAATGAGAACTTGGAGCTGCCATACTTACAAAGTTCTTTTTATTTGACTTCTTGTTTTTGTATCATCAGGGTACACCCAAGTCACAYTGGCAAGTGTTCCTGCTAAAGGTCACATGGTGACCCACAATTTCATCAGCCRAGGCCTGAACCAAAACATGAAGACGTTGCGTGCAATCAGATCCTGAGAGTTTCAAACACTGTAGCAGATGGAATGCAGTCAAAACTGGCTTGCTCTTMCTTTCCTGATTCAGCATTAATTCAGAATAACTCTTATTAAATCTGAAGAGTGTTATTCTGGAGCAAAAGAAAGAACATATTAATCTGCTTTGTGTCACTTGATTGATTAGGTCCCCAGAAGAGATGATTGCTAATTTAAAAAGAAAAATMATTTAGAACATTTAGATGTTGCTTTTATTTACGATTAAGGAATCTTTGTAGAGCTCTAACATTGTAAAATGGCCCTTAAGTGCATTGAAATTGCATTTAAGCTACAGCAAGGTAATAAGAATAATTTCCACTGATTTACCTGTCTGTTTAGGGTTTCTGATCACAGCTAAGGAGCTGTTTGTGTTTGATGAACAGGCCAACTAGTTTGRCTGAGCAAAATAGGTGTATCTTCTTATCTGAGATGTTCATTRCCCATAGAAAGTGTATTCTAATCAGTGTACTTGTCTCTCATGTGTTTTTTTAAAATGAGTTTATCAGATAGATGATAATATGATGARTTTCAGCTCAAACAAATTCAGGTTGTCAAAGCAAATGTCGCACTAAGGGTGTGAGTAGTACTAATGGAAATAACTGGGTCACAGACAACCGTGAGAGGAATCAGAAAATTAACATTTTCTTTTACTTGACATTCATAATATATGATGGAGAGCTYTGTGCATATTTGACCAGGCCATTGTCAGCCACGAATGCGAGTTTTCTATTTTTTTATTCACAGCTTTTAAATTCCAGCAATTTTCCTGCGAGTCAATTTTGTTTGTGTGAACTTACCAGGAATTATAAAGTTAGGCTTTATCTTGTAACTTTTAAAAGAAAGTGTGCTGGCAGCAGATGGGGGCCATGGCCCTGTTAGCATCCTCCATGAGTGGAAGTGGTGGTGGTTTGTTCCAGGCAGACTCAGGTATTGTGCTCATCCCTGGAGGCCCTTCCCACTGTACATTAAGCCAGATGCTTGGCGTGCTCCTTGGGAGAAGTGTGCACACAGTGAATTAATCTGTCAAGCTTTTAATATGCAAATTTATACATATATACACACACAYATGCACAGAGAAACACAAAGGGAGGTGCAGACACACATTGGTATGCACAGTGATCTTCCTTTGTCTTAGAGAAAATAAGGTCAGACAAGTGCAACATAAACATGGAGAAGAAAGCACATTCTCCTTCTCGAGGGAATTCCTTCTGTGGGCCTCTGTCAGCAATGTGGAATATTCCTGCTCTAGGATGGATGAGTGAGTGCCACCATTATCATCCAGTTCTGTAGGTTCTAAGCAAGAAACTGTCAACTACAGTCTTTATCCTAAAGGTGTATAAAAGAATTTATACATCTTGCTAGCAAACTGGGGAGCACAATATGATTAAAATAAATGGTCTTGAACTTTATTCATCATTCTGTGGATGTCAAGGTAGGACATATTTAATATATCCATGARAGCTGTGTTTCAGGGGACACTTATTGCTAGAATTGGAATTGTTGGCATTTCCTGAGGGTCAGCACCTTCTTACTCACATGTTCTACATTGTTATGATCTAGCTGGTAGATGAAAAAGAGCAGCCTCTGAGATGTGAGCATCCTAGAGCAGGATCACGTGGYGTGTGTCTATATTTAGGCACTCTTTTAAGCTGTGGCTTCTCTGTGTCTGTGCTTCAGTGGTGCAGTTGAGTCTCTGYCCTACCAGGGTGCAGGGAGCAGTTTTGTGTCTGATGGAAACCAAGGTGAAGCTGCACACCAAGCACAGTGCAGAGAGCAATCCTTAGGATATCGATACAAGGTATCTACTCTGGAGGAACATGCATCTCCTTTGAGGATGATCTCCCATTGGTTTGCTTTCTGCATGTGGGATTTTGGTGGAGACAGGAACATTACAGTGGTGATAGGTCTGAGGAATTCAGGATCAGCCAAGTCCAACTTACAGATAGATGCCTTTTGTGTACCTAGGTCTTTGCCTTTGGATGGCCTTTTACAGAGAATTTGGTAAATGCTTGTCAGGATCACAGGTGAGGGTCTGGCAGAGTCAAGGTGGTAATAGCTGGACTGCCCAAAATGTCTATTTTTAGTGGATAGGACTTGGTGATACTGTAACAGAGGGAGCCTGTACCCTCTCCAGGATCACCTGACACTTATTTTTATGTAAGACAGTAAACAGTGATAGAGCTGTGACCAGTGGAGCRTTCAAATGGTTCCTTAGGCTGGCACTACTGATGAACAAATCAGGAGTCCCTCATCTGTTTATTTATGACATACATAGTTTCCTTCTCCAGCAGCATTCCTACTAGGAAGARTGTTTAATTTAAATTAACCCTATAACTGATTAATTACATAATATTTACCTTGGTTTTCTAGGCTGCTGCAGAACCTGCATTAATGGTAGAGTAGCATGAGATTCCTTCCCTTCCCCTTTAGTTTGGTGTTATAGTGGTCTCTCATGCAAGATAAGTTTCYGCCCTTCAACCTAATTAAAGCTCAAATTTATTAACTCAGACAAGATGCTAAAAAAWTTGAGAGCTTCAAGGCTGCAGTGATAATTTCTAATGCTCCTACCTTACTCCAGTAGAARTTATATGTACTCTTAACTTTCCCTTCAGGAATCCTCAGTAACCTGCAAGAGCTCTCTAATTCTGCCATGAAGATTAATTTGTATCTGTGGTGAATATTTGAAACACTGACTCTTGCTTGTAAGTCATCTAGATTAGGTTTCTCTGCTGTGTTTTTAATAGTGATGCAGCTTCTCCATGTACCAAATGAATAAAAGCATGAGCTACAGTGTCTGCAGGWAATGTTCTGTGGTTAAAWATTTTTGTTTGTTTGTTTCTGTCTTCAGAGACCACATGTGATAACAAAAATTTTTAAAAAACTTTCCTTATTTCTTGGATAAGATARATATTTGAAGGGGATAAGAAATGGGAAGTACAGTACTAGATAGAACCCAGTTTTGGGTATTGATTTAACCCAGCTTTAAATCCAGCATTTCACTACAGAAAGCCTTCTGCTGGATGATTTTCTGCTTTAGACAGATCCTCTACAAACTTCCTCATATTTCGTTYGTGCAAGGAGGGAAAACAGCTGGAACTTGTGTGGTTTACTGAGCAGACAAGTCCCGTGCACTGGAGCCAGCAACWGTCCTGCGTTTAATCTGGGCTCAAGATTCTGACTCATTATGTGATCCCGAGCAAATCATTTGACCTTCCTGATCTTCTGCCAGCTSAGACGGAAAATTAGGTAAAAAGCAAAGACTGCAGTGGAAACTTGGTTCTGTGACTGGGCTGAATAGATGAAATGAGTAAATGTACAGGTGTTTCCCTGCGTTTACATGAGTGATACCAATGGGAGCCACAGCAGGATTTAAACAAAAGACAGAAAATAGCACGTTTGGCATTTTTGCTGGCTGAGCAGTCTTCCATAATATGTAGCATTTCACTGGAAATGACCCATTGCCAATGTGTTAAAACAAAACAGTCCAGTGTGCTGTTATTACCAAGSTGCCTTCCATGAGGAATGCAAATTTGATAGCCACAGTAATTTTTTCTRCTCTTATGTTTCTCCTTGGCTTCGGCATGGCATTTGATAGCCCTCACTTCCACTTCTCTTGTCTTGAACAGAAGCWCTCCACAAGTTCAAAACCCACTAAGAAAGACTCTACTCAGTGGGTGGAAAGGGTTTCCACTCTCAGAATTACWGGGTCTTGTTCCTACTTCTCCCACTCTCTTACACTGAGCTTCTGTTTCTATCTTACCTATCTTTAAAGTGTTTCCATTGAAATGTTCTTTAATATATTGAAATTAGCAGTACTCAAGCATACTAGGATAAAGTAATCAATACATTTTTTGTTTGCTTTGAAAAAAAATAGTTACTTGTTAATGCGTGATGAAAGCAATGGCTGTGATAATGTTGAAGTTTTAGTGCCTTTAGGAGGGAAGGTRCAATTGGAAAGAGAAAGGAATAAATACATGGTATAGCCTGAGCAGGAATTGAAAGCAGAAAAAAAAGAGAAGTTTTATATTACATTTCTTCTCCACCCACATTCCTCAAGCTCMTTGAAAAACTGAAATTCTGGAAAAAATTGTTACAGTTGTGGTATATCATCGGCCACTTGATCAAGCTTGTTATGATGTCACCAGAGCAGCAAAATCATTTCAAGTCTTASTGCTCACAATGCTTTTATAATTTTCCTTTTCATATCAATGTTACATCAGAAACTATTAACACCAACTGTGAGTYTGACATTCCACTAGGAATTCAGGAGTGACTGACTTTGTCATAGATGCAGTTTTATTGCATTGTTTTATTTTTATTACCATGCCATGGAAAACACGTTCATATTACTGAAATCCATCCGACAGAGATCTTATTACCTGAAAAAAAGGGGGTTTTGATCTTCATACATCAAAGGTAATCCTTTTCCACTCTACAACTGGTTTAGGGCCAGCCACGTGAGCGCCACTTTTATACTTGTTTGCTGAGAATGTCAGAAACCTTCCTATTCCTCAATCCTTTTAGTTTACATGACTTTTATTTTTATATCTAAAAATGTGTAACCATATATTAATGATATTTCTTTTTGTCCAGTACAAAGCATACTTAAGCCATCGATGCCTCAAAKCATTGACTTGGAGTAAGGAAATTTTATTTCCATTGCTATTAAATCTGGGACATTTTCCCTATTTAAGAATTATTTTCTCAAGTATTTTTTAAGTGAGAGAACTCTCTGTGAGCCTGAAATGATTTTGAGTTTTGTGGCTCTGAACATCTGTTGCCTCTGGTGGACTTCAGCCTCCTGCAAGCTGCCTACAGCATAAGTAAGATAAAATCTGGACCTTGAACTAATCCCATCCTGCAGAAACTCCTGTCTTTGAAAAAGAAGTAAAACTTTCATCTGAGCTTTTGGCAGGAGTGTCTGAAAACAGGACTAAGATCTGAATTTCATGGCCTGCTCCTGTCTTGCTCATTGGAATTGTCCTCTAGTTACACTGAAGTTATTTTGATCAGCGTAGTAAAGGAAACAGTTTCTGATTCAGTCTGATTCACCATGCTCAGACTTCTTTCTCATGACTGAWTAAACAAAACACCACTTATTGTGTGTGCAGGTTACCATGGAGACAAGAAACACTGAACATCAATGAAACTGATTAGAAATTGTGATTCTTTATCTTCAGAAACTTCTTTTGTGTGGAGACTTTCTTATAAGTTTGGATTCATGAGTTGGCTTTGGGAAAGCAATCTCTAAATTTGCTCCCACAAACATGYATGGTCATAGGTGCACACTGGTGATTTGTATGTGCAAATTAGCATTTTCAGAAGCAAACAAAGGCAAATCATTTGTTTAAGATGTGGATCTGGGAAACCTGAGTCCTTTCCCAGATTCAAGCACAAACATCTTGTTTGGCCTTGGACCTTGTCACATAAAGACTTTTTTTTAAAGGCCTGTTCTTTCAGGCACTTGTGTTTTCAGGCACAAAAGGTACTTTAAGCCTGTTTTATGTCAGATATTCTACATAACTGTGATTTTAATTGTCATCTGTGAGAAACTTTACTTGTTTCCCACTCTAAAACCCGTGTCTTAAAGATAGGCAATATAGCATAAATACTTTGTTTTCATATAGCCCACTGTATGGAACATCTTTTCACTTCCCTTTTCTGGACTATTGATTAGATCTTCTTAAAATAAAAATGATATTGTTGTTATCTTCTRCCAATAGGTGCCAATTGCTGCTTTTGTTTGGCGCTGTCTCTCTCAAACAAGTAGCATGAACTAATCAAGCCATTTTCATGTATGAATGAAGATTATACATAATAGATGTCGTTTGACACAATGATTAGAGCAGGATGAATCTAACTTCAAAAATTAATMTAGCTTGGCCTGAATCAATTGTGTGGAAAAGGAGCAGCTTTGATCTTGCCCCATGTAGCAGAATTCAGTGGATTTTACTATTCCTGTAAGTGCRTCTGCTTAGGCCTTGGAAGAAGATGCTAAATGTATTCAGAAATTATCTTTGCACTTACTCTTGAATCTGTAAAGTGCAATCTCCCTGTTTGTTATCCATGTCTGGAGTGTGATTCTGTTATTTTTCCCTGTTTACATGAATGTTTCAGGGRCAGGCATCAGCTGCAAATGCCCTAACGCCTATAATGTCCTAGTAGACAATTTCAGTGATTTTCAGTATGAAAGCAGTCTGACTGGACTGGGGTGGAGAGAAACTTAGCACTACCAAAGTCTGAAACATTAMTGTGGTGGGTTCACTGTCAGAGATCTGAGATTTTTTTTTGCCACAAAGAGACACAAAATGAACTAGCATGAAGAATGAATTTATGAATTCCCTACAGAATATGATTTGTCCTGGCCATGGAGAGGTCACTGGTAGGGCATTGTAGGTAGGATTAGACATACAGACTTGGCTTGATGATTTATTTTTGGTTTGAAACTAATATCACTTTTCTGTTGTAGTGCTCAGTTGCAGTCCATGACAGATGGGACGAATCCACAGCCATTTGAACTGCTTATAATATTTCAGCATTTACCACTGAAACTCTGTAGCRTGTTATTTTAGAGAGATGTGATTAAAACAAAAAAAAAAACATAAATCAAAATTTCTTTCTCTCTTTATTTCTTCTCTCTCTCCCCCCTCTTTTCTCTCCCCTTCTTTACTTCTTTGGAAGAGCTCCAAGAGATACATTAGGAAATCTAATGCCAAATGCCAACAATGACTGAACTAGTATCAGGATAAGACTTAAAAATATTTCTTTTGTTAGTGCATGAAAAGACATACAAACTAAAGACTTCTTTATTTTACTGCATTACAGATAAAATATTGAATACCACTCATCTCAATCAGATATGAAGCTTTTTGAAAGAATTCCATTTGACTTTAATAGTTGTGTAACAGTTTTTTCTCCAAAACTTTGTTTAAAATAAAGCTTGGGAGGTGACACCAAGATGTGTTTGTTCTAATCAACTTATAGTAGAAGTGTTTAGTACTTCTTGGCTGCAGATGCCCATGAACTTTTAAAGATGCTGAAGGATTGTTCAACACAGAGACTCAAGAAGATGTTATTTGATTTCATTTTTATTTGAGGAAATTATTCAAAATATGTCAGAGGCACCTATAGATACTGCTTCATTATTCCCGTGCTCCATGGGAACATTTACTTCAACAGCAACTTTTGCAAGAATAAACTTTGCCAACATTCCTCTCCTACTAATACAGATGGATAAAAGCATTAGCGRGTTACAGACAATTCTTTCTCGTTGTCCTTGTGGTTAATCTCTGCCAGAAAGTGATGAAAGGTGGAAGGATTGACAGATAACAGCCTGGCACTTGTCTGATTGTCTAGGAAGTAGTATGTTATGGAGGAGAAGTTCCTATATTCCTCTAATAAACACAAATTACAGTGTGATGAATATTACATGACAGTGCTAAGGTGCATTCAAATGTCCAGGGAGGTGGGTTCAAGTCTCAGTCATGGAGTGGGCACTTTTACGTCCTTCTTGGAGATGAAGTGCACAGTGTAAAGATTAGGTAGGAAAAGGTTAGGTAGGAAAATTGCTTGATTTGGATGAACCAGAAGCAGTAACCATAAAAGGGTGAAAGTGGTATGATAACTGACTTCAGGCCCTGCCTAAAGTTGCTGACTCTTTTGTGAAGATTGTCTGAGATTATAAGACTTAATTAGTGTGTGGTAGGTATGGAGGAAAACCTGAGACACTTCCTCAGGAACAAGGGATGAGTGAATACAGGTCACAGTGGGGATCCTGAAATCCACTGAACACAGAGGGATTGAATGGTGCCACTAATGTGCTAATTTCTGCTAATGCCACTAATAGTTTCTTTGTGGGCTGACTATTCCCTCTGTGCCTTTCTCCACTATAGCGCACTGACCACTGAGCTTAGGCCTGCCCATTCCTTTGGGCGTGTTGGTGGCAATAGACTCAGCTGTCTGCACTGACAATGTGGGATATTGGTGCCAAAGATATAGGGGAGGGATTTATCCAGTGAAACAAATTCTGCCTATTTCATACAAAAAATCTTCCTCTGCCAAAGGGCTGTTTGTGTAAACTCCACAGCTAATAAGTGCTGCAAAACAAGTGGTCTTTAGTAGACAGCAATCAAGGAATTAGGGGGATTCTCTGAAAGGGAAAGTCCTTTGCAGTAAAATAGGTGCCATGAGAGTGACAAAGTGATTATGTGTCTTCTTTGGTGTGGAAGGGAAATGCCCGTCACACTGGCTCCAGGACCCAGCAGGCGAGTTCCCCACCTGAATGGTCCGGGGAACATGTGGCTGCACCTCGGAACAAAAGGAACATAAACAGCTTGGGATGGGCTCACAGGCAGAGCCTGAGCCAGGAGATAAAATCWTGAAAGAAAGAAACAGGACTTAAATTCACTTTCCATTCTAAGGAGGAAGACGTTTTGGACTAGGATGAAAGAAAGGAAAACTGAGAGTTGTCAAAAGGGACTGTAAATAAAATAGATTAGGATAGCTTAAAGATTYGATGTCCACTGTCTGATCATTTGTTTCTTGAAAGAAACCACTTCTTARGTTGCTATGGACTAACTGATCAGTACAATGAGAATTCATCAGCAGAAACACAAACCTTTCCTGTTATTATTGCTAACCCATTTTTGGTAACCTGTTGTTCCAAGTCCTGTGCTCTGGGGACAGTTACAGGATCCAAGTCAATCAGTGGCAGAAGGGAGAGAATTTTATAAGAATGGGACAGAAAGCAGGTGTGTCATGCACAACKACATCCCCATTGCTATAAATAATCTCATTTATTTTGTTGTTTTCTTGTCACTTAAATGCTATTCACTTTTGTTCATGTTAATTTAGTTTTCCTCTTTTCATTTTCTGTGGTATAGCTAAGACAAAGAATGATGTTGGCTTGAATATCTGGATTGCTTTATGCTCTGTTTTTGCCTGCCTCATTTGATTCCCTTCATATCTGCTTTTCAATTCCCCACTTCTGGATTCTTTTCCAATCAGTTTTTGTTTCTCCCCTTTGTTACCACTATCCTTACAGTGGTGATTTCTGTACAGTGGACACATGTTCACCAGGAATTAGTTTCACCCCCTCAGTTGCCCACTTGTGGTGGTTTTCAATCACTGGAGGCTTGGATCCTATTGATATCCCTGACCTGAGCTCAAGGCCTTTTTCTGTAGTGGGCTCTGGTGACAGGGGCAGGGAGGAGAAATTACAAATCTCTCTATTGTGAAATAGTCTGACCTTCCTTTTGCTGAAGTCAATGATTCCCAGGGAATCAGGATTGGATCCAAAGTCTTGGAAGAAGCTTAAGCTATTTAAATTTTCATGCATAGCAACAGAAATGGCATTCTTGGCTCTCTGAAGTACGGCTTTCACAAGGCCAACGCTGCTGTTTATTCTCTCTTGCCAYACTATCTCAGATATGAATTCATCATTTTGAGACCCTGAAATACRGAGTCAAACAAAGCCACTTGCAATGATCCAGAGTCTCCATTACTGTCCCTCTCAGCTATGGGTAGCTAGCCTTGCATACATCACCCCAACAGTATTTASCCACAGCCATGAAAACTACTGGAATTGTGCTTTGCCCCTGCGAGACAAAGTACACTTTTTAATAGGCATGGGTTGAAAGCAAATTGACTTTTTAAAGGGGAACAGGCTGCTCCTCAAAAACTATTAGAGATTCTGTCATCTGGAATATCCCTATCGTGTTGACCTTATTTACAGATTTTGTGAAAAATACAGCATCATAACATTGATGTATGGACCCTCCAGCATCCAATTTCTTTAAAGGATGCCTCCATATGAAATAGGGATGCTGGTCGTGAATCCATGCATGCTGAGGCAATACTAATGAGAGTAAGCACTGTGGAATATATTGCACACAAAGTCTTTTTTTAAATGTAGTCATACACTTCGGAAATAAAGCAATTTGGCATCTTACCATGGCTACAAATGAGGTGGTGTTATGGGAGGGGGAGTCAGGCAATAAAAGTGACAGTGGTGGGGTGTTATTGACAGCTCTTTTCGTAATTACAAACTGTATGTGCATCTATCCACATTATCCAAGCTCTGGGCATCTTCAGGAGTAAAACACAACCATAGGAAGGTTGCATTTCATTCAGTCTGTTGGAATAATACTTTATCATAMGCAATTAAAATATCTCTTCTATTATTTTTATGCTTTTTATTGTTCCAATCATACTCACGAACATAATTTAAATGCTCCAAGGACTGTACCAGACAAGTAGGTAAAATAGACACAAATCAGGTGTTTTACAGTCCAAATTTACAGTGAAGAGGTCAGGATTCCTTAGGGATTCATAGTGAAGGCTAAGGAAGATTCAGGAGAGCTGAAAACAACTCAAGTGATAATGTGCTCCTTTGTCTAGAACTGCAAATGGCAGCTGCTCTGGGGAGCCTGTTGGAGAGAATAAATTTGAAACAAACAGGCTTGGGATTCCTGGGCCTCTTGCTGATAAGGGATGGTAAACTGAGAGGCTGTAGTCCAAAAGATCGACCAAACAATRGTCTACTGATGCTTGGGCTAATGTGAAGGACATTGGGGAAGGGAGTGTCCAGTTAAGGGGCTTCTGTCAGACTTGTGACTTCTCCAGTTGTTTTTAGTGTCTCCATCTTCTCTCTTATTTAAACAAACTTAGTAAAAGAGCCTGGAAAGGCTGGAAGTGTTTATTCTGCTAATCTTTCCTGTAATTCCAGGGAATTCTTTACTTGTCTGGAATGCTTTAATACTATCCGTGATTTTTGGGTCACAATACAATGGCAGYCATTGTAAAATGATTATATTTGTGAACGTGAATGTATGGTCATTTTTACCATTTATATCGGTCATTAACAAGAAGGACAGCAAAAGACTACAGATATTAAGTGATGATCTTTCAGAATATGTCTATTTTTTCTTTTCAGTTGRAAGGTAAGTGCTTATTTATTTAAATTGTTATCAGCCTGTGAAAGCTGTGCTACAGCTAGYGAAGAAAAGAATTTATCAGTGTGACATAATTCATCATAATTCAGCTTTTAGATGTACCAAGATCACATATTCAAGTACATCCCGAAGTATATTTTAATAAAATAAAATAAAAATAAATAAAATAAAGCAAAATAAAATAAAATAAAAAATAAAATAAGTAAAATATAATAAAATAAAATAGTGTTTCCATGAGACAAAATTGTCTTTTGCCTGGAGGCTAAAATTATCTAGTGCAGAGATCTCTAGGCTGAAACAAGTGTGTCTGTTTGGCTTTTATACCTTGGYCAGCAGTGCATTTTGAGTCTGGTTTATAGAAATTTATAGCAAGTGTTGCAYACACTTTCAGCCTGAATTTTTTGTATGATCAATAGATCAGAATTGAATGATATCAGTACTTTAGAGTCAGCAATTCAATTTAATAGACAACTTATGAAATTATGCAGAACCTTATAGGTCTTTAAAACAATTTTAAAACTCAATTTCATGTTTGGCAAACTGTCAGCGTCTCTCTATCGATGCAGAGTGAACACTGAGGTCATACAAYAGCAAATTCTGCTCTCAGGGGCTCATGTAATGAACAAATAACACCATTAAAAATCAGTGGGTGACCAGCTTTACAGCAGTGTGTACTGGGGCAGGATGTGACTGTAATGGGAACAGTCTCTTCCCACTGGATCTGAGCAGTGAGGAGYCAGATGCAGACTACTGGCATAAATGGAATTTAGATATTTCACTGATGGGTGGGAGYCTTTGCTGACAAAACCCAGCATATCTATAGGTCAGCACACATACATTGATTATACGTACTGATATATTGAGTTAGTTCAGAAGTGATCATGTTTCCAATAAATGATAAAAATATGTTCTATGCTACATCGGTTACTGGAAATTTGACCCCTGACTCTTACATGTCTCCTCTATTTGTAGACAACAATGCAAATGCTCATACATCAGGGTGCTCTGTGCAGCACAAATATGCTGTTTTGAGCAAAAGAAGCAAGTGCTGGGTTGAATCTCCATTTTCTGTAAGCATTGTGCTGATATGTAATGGGTGTTATACTTTCAGCAGGCAAAATTAGCTCCTTTTCCAATCATGAAAATTCGTTTCTGCCCTTAGTAATGTGGGTTTTTTCTGTACACATCAATAAAGTCAGCTYCTTAGGTGGTCATGTGTGTCCCTGATTTAACAGGGGTGTTGTTTTTCTGAGATAAGTAACCTTTGGATATGACTGCCTGCCATCCTCAACTTGTGCCACCAGAGAAGTTTCTACATTTGAAGGGCTTGAAGGTTTCCAGCTCTTTGTTTTCACCTGGAAGAATTTTAACAATTAATGGATGGAAACTTCAAGGCTGTAACTGATGAGTGTCCTTTCTTTGAAAATAAATTAGTTTAACTTATGGCTTATGRCAATTACAGCACATCATATGAAATGATATTTACGGGACCTCATCCATCTTAATCACTTTTGATAGAAGGCACTTTGTTGGGAGGGTTGAGCAGGACTTCAGAACAACTCATTTCACCTTCAGTTGCTTAAAGGGGAAAACTAAGGAAGTTCCATTTGTTTCTGGTTTAGTTTTTGCCAGGGCTGAAAGCTAARTGATTATTGCTGTTATTAGAGCACTTTTATAGATTTTTGTTTTGTCATCAAGGGCCTGCTGCCACTTCAGGGAAGGCGATCCTGGTGCTGARGTTGATCCCCATAGTGGCAGTGCCCTCAATGGTCCTGACACAGTCCTTCAGGGTCTGGCCATGGTGTCAGAGAGAGGAGCTGGTCCATCAAAAGCTCCAGACAAGGCGTGTTCTCAGCGTGATGCTCCGGATCCAGGCTCCTTCCAGGGAGCACAGACTGGGGTAAAATGAGACAGGATCAAGGGAGACAAGGCTGCAGGGGCTTCAAAAGGCAGCGGGGGCTGAGGCCAGAGCCAGGGTTTGGAGACAATCKGTAACACACATCTGGAATGTGGGTGCAGCCAACACCCTGTCCACCACGTGGGTCCAAGGTCCATCCCGGAGCCAAGCCTGGAGGCAAACATGCCTACACAACAGCTCAGGCAAGGACTGAAAGCCTGGAATGAAATGGAGTCCGGGGCCCAGGGGCAGGGAGTCGGTCCCATGTGAGGCGGAACAGGGCCATTAAGACCTATTAGTGCCCTCAAATCCCCGCATTTTAGAATAGAGATTCCTTTCACTGAAGGTCTTTGTCTACCAGAGGAAAACACACAATACACAGACTTAACAAAAGAAATTGTGCAACTYAGTTTCTCAAGGTGTCTTAGTACAAGGTTATTTATGTCTTTTCAGAAGCAAAATAATAATTTAAGTAATATTTTAAATGTTTTTCGTAGAAGGACTCAGAATGTAACAGCRGTTGAGACAATTACCGGGAAGCCTGTTTTAGAATTTTTAGAATTTCATACCTTTAATGTGATCACTACCAAAGCTCTGAAAAGAGATGACAGAATTTAAAGCTGCTTTACAGTAATTTTTGACTATTGTYTTTTGACTTGTGTGTTATTGGGCCATTAGATGCATTAGCCCAGTATGTTTGTCTAAAAGGCAGTGGAGAGGAAGAAGCAGGAAAAAAGAAATTATTTCTTCGAGGTGCCTTATCTCAACCCCACACTTGAGAGCTGTCGAGGGACAATGGTTGAGCCATTGGTTTTGAGAACTTTGTCTTAATSTCCTGCTGAGTTTACAGTACTGGCTTTATCTAGGAAGGGCAAACCCTGAGAACACAGAAGAATGACTCCTTAGTGGCTGGGTGTTTAAATGGGGTTCTTCCTCAGCAGTCAGTGTGTTGTTGGGGGAGACAGGCTGCAGTGTGCAATGTTTGAAAGAGCAAGGTCTGCCCATCCTAAGGTTGACAGAGCGAGCCTTTGACAAAGATAAACAAGCGACTTCTCCAGCTTTTCACAATCTCATTTTTAAATGACTGATTTGATAATACAAAAATAATGAATGTTTTTTTCTTTTGGGAGCTGTTTTGTCAATACCTGATACCTGTTAGTATGCCTGAAGTGGGACTAAACAGGCTGTTAACACCGGACCCAGTGTGTATGTCCTGATTCCTCTTAAACGGAATGTCTGACTGAATAATATTATCGATTCAAAACATTAGGTTTTTATTTATTTTAGTTTAATAAACCAGGGCTGGGTAAAGACACATAATGGTATGAACAATGAGTTTTAGCAGTAATGGAGAAATTACAACTGTCTGGTGCCTCACAAATCAACTTCCAGGTACATGTGTCCACATAAACTTACTTCTGTTCTTGGTTGTTGCACTCCAGATGGAATGGGATAATGCATCCTGCAATACATGYATTCTGGTTTTTTATATTGCCGACATCTAAAGTGAGAAGAAACTCAAGGAAGCTTTTCATACTAAACACTTTTTACCACTTGCAGRACCCATTTAAGTCTAATTTATGAACTGCTATGACAAATTTTACAGAGATGTGAATCTGAATGAAACAAATGCAGCTGTTTACTTGGTAATTATTTRCCATATAATTTCCATACCCCTCTGTGGTACTACATTGCAATTAACTGATTAACAGTGATTAAAAGTGGCAGGACCACTCGCATAGTATCTGTGGCCTGCAAATCAGCTGTTAGCAAATGCAATGAGCTAAACTGCACTGGAAATGCTGAAAGTGCCACAGGTGGATAATGCAGTTGTGAAGCCTGGCTGCATGCTCAGTTCTGTCTATGAATGCAGAAAGATAACACTGCTATGTCACTTATCAGGAGTACAGTGTGAGCCTAGATGTTCAGAGACCTATACGATGTATGACATAAACAGGTCATTCAAAAGAGAATCAGACAGTTTATATTCCCTGGAAATTCGGCTTTGTAACTCATTAGGAAAAGGAGTCTGTTTCTAAGGTTATTCTCTGAGAGACACAAAACCAAGGACTTTATTTGTCATAAAGGAGTGCAGTATAGGAGTCAGGGGCCTCTTTTMTTGTAAAGAATCCTCCTCTGCTGGGCTCTAGAACATGGGAAGCACTGACACTCCTGTTCTCTGATCAAAGAGAGATAGATGAGGGTGGCAGAAGGTATTACAGCTTTGTATTTGTGCAGCCAGTGAACAGTAGAGTGTAAAAGTGGATTTTCTCATTCAGAGTCCCTCTGGTTGTTGGATTCAGTCTTCACCCATTTATTACTGGTTTCAGCAGTACTTCCTGTGGAAATGTGGTGGGTATGGTGATGAAACCTCAGTGGACTTTGCCCAAGATTTSCCATGAATTAGAACTCAGGAAAAGATTCCTCCCAGAAGGAAGGACAAAGATGGTAGTGTGCCAGCCAAGTGAATTGTAGCATGAGATGTTATACTCAGAGTTCTGCTATTAAACTTTCATTGGAGCAGGACCAGGAGCCTTTTTAAGAAATCTGTTGCTTTGTAGAATGGGGAGGCCAGTGAAATATTTCTCCTGGCTAAAACCTGACTGGATATTTGGAATGAAGAGAATGGTARCTTAGAAAAAGGAATTCCATGGCTTTCAAACTATACATCAGTGAGCTACTTTGCYGTTTCTTCTTGTTTGCTCAACGGGTATTTTCAAATATCTCTCTTTGTCAGTTTTTGGCACTGAAATATGAGTAGGGGCATGACAATAGAAAGTGAAAAGGCACATTCCCGAGTTTTTGGGTACATTATTCCATGAATCTGTTTTGTCATTGCACATGACCAATTGACCTTTGAAACTGTGTCAGAAATAACTCTGCATCTTGATGGATGACACTGACCTTAATAACAATAACAAAAAGCGAGTAAAAAATGCAGTCCCTTTTCTCTGTAATCACCATGGACTGCTGGCTGTCAGGCTCAGACTTTCCTTWTTGTTCTTCTCATTTACAAGCCAGACAGCATTACAATGGTTTTTACTTACTGAGTRCTACAAGAGCTAGTGTGGGGTTGGGTAGTGCAAGTGCAGCAGCCAGAACTCCATGGTATGGACAGAGAGGGAAAGGAACCGAAGCTGACTTCAAATATATGGCAGAGGCTTTGAGGCGGGAGTGTCACAGTCTGTTGGGGTGCACTGAGACTCACTGGTGTTTTTCCTGCTTATTTCTCCTGTAAAGAAAAGGCTTTCAAACACCACAGTGATAAACACAGCTTTTGCACCCAGTAGCACACACAGATGAAGACATTTCTGRCTCCTGATAACACACAATATGTGCGTTATTGTGTGCGTATTCCATTAAGAAGGAGACGAGGATTAGATTCTTGTGGACAGATTATGGAATGTTTCCTTTGTATTCATGGCTGAAAGCGACTAATAGGATTTGCCTGAATCAGAGATCAGATCAGGCCTTGTTTAGAGGAACAGGCAAACCAAGAATGGGATCAGTACCTTTCTGTATCAATACAAGCARGGAAAAATAAAGAAATAGAATGGCTGCTACTTCTGTAATATTTTTTATCCTGGTGTGGCATGATACAACCTACTTACTATAATTWAAAAAAAAWAWWTTATGTAACCATTCATTCAAAAATGTMATAATTTTAAAATTGATAAAAAAGAGGTAGGAAAAAATTCAATGTGTGGAGTTAATGGAAAAAGTGCTATATTGATCTGATACATCTTTAGTGCCTCTAARTTTAGGAAGCAGGGAGTATTCACAGTATACAATTTACTAAACTTTTCTAAAGAAATGAGTCCAGTATGATCAGCCTTTTACTCTCATGGTTTAACAAAAGCCTTTGTGAATCTATTCCGATCGGGTACTTTTCCAGATTTCATGCCCATTATAGCATCAATTACCTCTGACATTTCTATCACTCTCCTATTAAGTTTGCACTTACTAAATTTCCAGAAATCCTGAGCAAATTAATCCAGGCATTAATCAGACTGCAGGGTGAATAACTTAAAAACGGAGGAAAAAGAGACCAGTATAATTTATGATAATAGATTTTCAAATAAATTGGTTCCTTGAGTTAATAACTTGTTCTCTTGTGACTACATACTTGATATTACACTGGAAGCAGTTCTTTTTCTGACTAGATCAATTAGTTATTGTTTGCACAGCACTTTGAAGGTGTAAAGCACCATGTAAATGCAGGCTTGTTGTTATTGCTGCTTCCATGATCTGCCAGGATCATATTCCTCTTTGCAAAACATATTTAACAGCTGTCCAGTTGCCTTTAGCCATCTCATCAAAGTGGTTGTGTCTTCTTTCTCTTCCACATTTTTAGAGAATTCTCAGTTGTGTTGGTGGGTTTTCAGTTGGAAGGTTTCTTTCCGATAATACTCAGTAGCCACCTCATTGTACTGAAAAGACCCAGGAGGGAGACCGACTAAAGTTATTATTACCTATTATTACTTCTTATTGCCTCAATTAATGGTTTAAAAGCCCCCCAGACCTGGAATCAATAAAACCAGAAATGGAATAAATTAGTCATATTTACTCTGTTTATTTTCCTCYCCTTGCATGACTGAATCTCTTACCACAGGGACAGAGTTGCATCCCTGTGAATTTCAAAGCCATTAGAGTTTTGAAATGATAAGGATTAACTGAATTGAAATAAATACTATTTTCAAAAGGGCTTGTTTTGGGGCAGCACAGCAGGGGACATTCTGCATTGTATGCTGAAGTCAAGTTAGATATGGAAACACACAATGGGTAAGTCGTTAAGATTCAGTTGAATTTAGGGGCTTGAAATACTCAATACTCCAAATACTGGTGGGATTGTGACTGTTTACAAGGAAGCTCTTGGATATTCATCCAGTCATTCCTAACAAAGAAGTGGAGTCGCTGAAATGCAATGCTTTTTTTTTCTCTCCTACTTTTTAATTTAACCTTACAAATATTTCAGCATATTGCTGAGCTTTTATATGGGATAGGACTCTACGTCACATCCTAATTTGTTCTTTCAGAACAAAATGCAAGCTAAGCAAAAAAAATAGGAAAGTGAGAATAGGGACATTGCAGACACAGACATCTAAGAAATTGTGATTAATACCACTCACCGGTTTTATAACGCTTTTGTCTAGTGGCACTGGCCTGGAACAAACAATAACAAACCAACCATAATGTAACATCCCCTGAGAGCCATTTGGATCATGMAGGAGCTGGAGAGCCGACAGCATGAGCTAGTGAAAATTGCTCTAATTACTTGTTAAGATACACTCTGAAATCTGGCAGGGAAACTGCACTGAGCACTACAAATGGTGCAGCAGTGCCACCACCTGAAAGAAAGGGAGACTCTAATGGGGGAGGAGAAAGCAGTGAGGACAATTAAATGAAATCATGATAAAAGGCTCATTTTGAAATCTCACTGAAATCCTACTGCAGCCGTTCCAAAAAAGGCCAGACCTTAACCTTGCACCCAGAGATCATTTGTTTTCATCTCTAGCACTAAATCCAGGATGTACCAGGCATGGTACATTTGTGAAACCTGAGCAGCAGAGAAAGGAAACTAGGACAGGAAAGGGTTCTTTCCTTGCATGTGGTATAGGAAGGTGCCATGAAGCATCTCTTGTTCCCTGAGCTCCTCTTGGAGACTGATGTTCCTTCTGTATGCCTCCTGCTTTCCTTTCCTGTGCTTCCTTTTGATCTTTGTGCAGGATTCCAGAGGTATTGGAACAAGAAAGGRGGAGGAAGAAAGAACCACAGCCTTTACACTCTCTGTATCTTTACATCCATCTCGTATTTGATGACTGGGTGACAAGACAGTAACATGTGTGATSACCAAGGAAATACATTTGCTAAGGATAGCATTGAGCAACCTTGCCTTCATGCTCTTACCGAGTGAAAGAGGAGCCGTTCTGTTGTCCCAGAGGCTGTGGCAGACCTGATGGGGCACTTCACAGCCTGACATGCTCCAGGGCCCAATCATCAAAAAAAAGAAATGTACTTCTTTCAGATGGCAAATTGTGTCGCTGTTGTATGCCAAGGACTGTTATGGCTTTATGTTAAATTAAATGTCCAAAGTTCAAATGTTTCTATAAGGAACACTAATATTTATTGCTCAAATGCTGTGATTAGGACAAGACAGAATATCACAGAAAGATGTGAAAGCTGTCTCTATAAATTTGTCAGTTTAAGCTTTAAAGGATTTAAGATTGTTCATCTTTTGCTGATTTTGTAGAATTGTCATCTTTGGCTGATTTGAAAGGCCCATWTATTATGGCTTCTGAAGACAAAGTAAGACTGAAATGTGAGGTTTAAATAATTAACATTTTCAACGCAGAGTAATTGTAAATATTTTCTTCATGTGAAATGGTTTTGCATTCAGGATTTCAGGCTCAGTTGCCACTTCTAGTCCTCTTAAACACTGTCTATGAGTTGGAATCATTAATTCATAGCAATCAAGGCTCTGTTGTCATTAGAAATATTACATTCAATTTTATACTGGTTATGAGGATTTGAGTTTTTTGGTAATGTTTCATTATTATTCAGCATTCAGGTAAGCCCTCCCAAGCTATTTAACAAAAGCAACTTTCTGATGATCAGTCACAGTCTTCACTGTCTTAGTTATGTCAGGTTTCCACTGTCAATTTTAAAYATGGATTTCTAATAAACACTATTCCTAAAAAGTAAGGTAAAGAAAAAAGTTTCCCAGTTGGGAAATAAGTTGCTGAAGTGTTTCTATCTATTTATTGGCAGCGTGAGTGATGAAAAAGCCAAACAGGTGCACAACAGAGAGCTAAAATCTTCTGTGAGCCTGTAAAAACAAACTCTCCCTCCCTCTTTTCTGCTGAGGTGAGTGTAAGAGGGAGCCTTCCTGTTTGTTTTTTCCCAAACAAGGAGGAAGCACTGAGCTTTATTTTCCTATATCTTGTTTAGCCACCTTGATTAGAGTCTACATTCAGGTTCCTTAATGGACAGCGTATTATATAGGTTGTTTGAGGTTAAGTAACAATGGGGAGCACGGCTAGCACAGTTTCCCATGTCTCTAAATATAAACACAATAAGAATCCTGTTAAGACAATGAAGCAAGATAGAAACAGGCTTGCTGCTCGAGCGCGTAGGTTCTTTTTCTTGTTTTCTGGCCATTATGTAAACTGACATTCTGTTTTTCCCATTTGAGAGCAKACCTCTGCCTTATCATCATCACTGCAGATGTGCCCGAGAGTGTTTACCAATAAGGAAAAGAGACATTGCCGTTGTCTGGGTTGTTATTTCCTACAACAAAGAATAGGGGAGTTGGGATGAAGGAGGAGGACGGAAGGCAGCCGGTGTTGAAACGCTACAGGCGACAATGTAAGCAGAGCCCCTGATGTGTGGTTGGAGCAGAGCTGTCGCGTAGCTACCACCTTCAGTCAGCAGTGTGGGTGTACGGCAGAAGTGTTAACTGCTGCCATACTGCCGTGTTTGCACCCACCAGCATAACGCTGCAGCATCTTTTGATGAAAACTCTGCAAGATTTTCTCCCCAGTGACAGTAACAGCAGATCAAACCCGCTTCATGCACGTTTGCAACACCCGGGTCTCAGACCACGCAAGCCAACTCTGTGTCAGCTTGGTTTTATTCTAGTGTAAGCCATTTGCACCAAAATTAGCTGAATTATTAGTAATGTAACCTCAGTGCAAAAGCTCCTTCATCAGTAAGGCCAACAAATATTTTCCACAGATGGAGGAGAGGTTAGTTCCACTAGAAAACTGAATTGTCTGCAAAAATAGACAATACTTGCTTTGGAGCAAAATCAAATTAAAGTATAAACAGAGGCAGAATATGACAATTTGTAGGCTGGAAGAATGTTTGTGCAGTAATAACAATATTTTAACTGTTAAATATTCATGAATATATCTGAATTTAATAAAGACAAGAAAGTTACAAAATTCAGCTGAGCTCTGAATCAGAGCTTTTCTCCTTGCTCATATACAAGATCGCCTTCTGCCTAAAGTGGCTGTGACTGCTAAAAAGCAATTTCTGAGAGTCATGGAGTATTCAGGCTTGGGATTTTAGATTGCTTCTTTGTCTGAAAAAAAGCAAGTTAAATGTCTTTAGAAAGTGTACATGAACCCCAATAGCCACGATAACTTCCTTCTAACCACACAGCTGTCACTGCACTTGTGGCTCTGTACTTTCTGCAAAATACAAACTATAATTTTCCCTAATTAATTGTAAGGAGAAGGCTTTAGCAGAAATTTGGTTAAGATCTTGGGACATAAACAGTTAAAGAGTGTAAAGATCTGAGAATTGGTTTTGCCGGTAGTACAGCCGTTTGCTGTTTGTTTCTCACTGACTCAAAAGGTTCTTTAAATTTTTGCAGTGGGAATAATAAGCACAGAGTTCAGATCTCTCTTATGTGGCTAAGAGAAATAAAAACCAGAGGTAAAAGTGAAATCCTGACCCCGTTAACAAGTAAATGTAAAGTGTCAGGACTTGAAGTCATTCTGACTTCCCCAAGCTATAAATGTTAAAAAGCCAGTAGTGTCTGTGTTGGAGTGAAAATGCCTCAGATTCTGTGTTCAATAAAAACAGCTTCACTGTCTCTGCTGTAGCTGCTGAAGACACGTTCAGCTGCAGAGCAGCCCAGGTAAAACCAAGAGCAGAATTTGTGATCTTTGGGTTGTTTGTACAGATTCACCCTCCAAGACAAAGTGCCCTCATCTGTGAGCGAAGGTCTTGGCAGCTGTATTCCAGTGGCCATTTAACTTGCATTAATATAACTTCACCCTCTGCATTGATCCCGTTGTGACAGTTTGGAGATGCCATAGATATGGAAAGCAAGGGCACAAGGTTACTTCTTCTGCACTGGAGTCAACACACATAATATATTTTGACCTCCTGGGACTTGGTGGAGTGGTTCATTAGTGCAGTGGAACTTATTCAAAACTCTAAGATTTTTGCCAGGTATTTGTCTCTATAATTTTTTTCCCCCAGAAGTACTTATTTCTAGAAAGTTGTAGGGTTAATGGCCCTGAAAATTTAAAAGAACAGTTTATGTAATTGTTATGGCACATTTTATATGCATTGCGACAACACATTCCTATAGAGAAGAAAATCTATATTTCTCCATCATACTTTAAAGACCAATTCCCTGGAGTAATCTCCATTCTTTACTAGTTTATTCTAAATAAAATTGATTTTTTCCTGGGAGATTAAAACCTGCCTTGGAAGATTGTGAATGGTTTTATTGTGTAGGACTTTATTAATAGACTCCCTGCAGCTTAATTCTGTTTATACAACTTGAAAACAATAAGAAGAGTTGACAGTTGTGTCAGTTGTGTTTGCTTAAAAAAAAAGCCCAGTAAAAAAGGAAACACAGAGCCCTCCTTCCCCTGATGTAGCAAGCGACAGCGCTGTAAACAAACTTCAGCGAAGTGTTTAGGAAGATGTGAGTCATTAGTGAGGGCAGAGCGGGCTGTTGGGTTTATCTGTGAACTGTTCAATCAGGCGGAGAGGGGCCGTGGGGCTCGGTGATGCTCTGTGGAGCAGGAGCTGCCGCTTTATCGCGATCAGCGATAGCTGATGGAGGAGCCTGCAGGCAGCGATAGATCCTCCGGCTCCATCCCGGCCAGCCCGGCAGCAGCGCAGGGATGCGGTGCGAGGCTGCGCTGGAAAGGCTGCGGGCAGCGGCTTCCTGAGCACAGATACCCGAACTGCTGCCTTCGGTTGGGGCGTGGGCAAGAGAGAAACAAAGAAATAAAGARAGAAAGGGGTGTGCTCCGCTCTAACAATCGCATTTTGCGCTGGCAGGACTTGCCCCGCGGAGGCGTCTGCCAGCAGGGAGCTCCTAAACTCTGCATTACCGTTTAACAAATGCAGTGTTTAACTGGTAGATAGTAGTGCAAATTTACAATTCCTACGCGATTGTATTCCAAGGAAGAGAAAGGAGCTGAGATGGGGCGTGTTAATGCTGGGACATTTAATTCTAAGCGTGGTTATCTTCACGGAACTGAGGATCACTTTGCAGGTGATCGAAGAAGCTTCTCAAGGTTCTGTAGTCCGACGCTTTTCTAATCTCCTTCACTGTAGGAGCTGAATGAGCTCCGATTTTCCCTCTTGGCAAAGCATCGGTGTTTTTGCTACTCTAAAAGCAGGGCGAAATCAAACTTCTTGTTCAAGATAATTTGACAGAAGTGATTTTTGAGCTTGCCTAAATTTTTAGCAGCTTGGTTTTGGTATGGGTCAGGCTACCACATCTGAGTTCTGTCCCCCGAATTCTGTCACCAAAAACATTGATCTTAAGATTCCAATATTATGCTAGTTAGTAGGTTGCATTCATTTCAGATGCCCAGTTTTACTCAAGACATATTCTCTATTTCTGCTTTCTGGCGAAATGCTTCAAATTTTGGAATTTGTACTTAAATCTCTCTCTGCAAACTGTTACCTTAGAATGCATAAGGATCATGCAAATGTGTTTTTCTACAAAAAAACATGACCAAAACATCTTTCTTAGGTCCTTCCTAAGAACTTTCACCAAGTTTGTCAGCTGACAAATGTGCTCAGCAGTAAGCATCTGTGTATTCATACCGATTTGAGTTCAAACTGGTTTTAAATTGCATCAAATAATGCCCTGAACCTGATGGTGGTGTTTTAATTGTGGTAAACCAGAAGTGACTTCAGAGATTTCAAAGCGTGATATGCATTTGWGTAGCCCAAATGATGACAAATCGTGATCTTGTGATACAAGCGCCTTGGAGGGTTCGACCCAAAACTTACATCCAGTGCTGGAAAGTTTGTATCTAAATTCTGCGTGGTCCTGCCCATCACTCTTAAGCATTTTTAAAATKGAAACATTTTGCTCTTTTGCATAAAATTGTGCAAATACAATTTACAAGGTGCSATCCATTCATTTGCAAAAGGGTTAAATTTCACTTTCTTTATAAAAAATCAAGAAAGMAATCTTTAAATCRTGTAGGTCAAAGAGCATTTAGAACACATTAAGAGCATGTTACAAATGAGTGTATCAGGAGCGGGTAACGTAAACTGGAGCCTTTGTCACAGAAATAAAAAAAAAAAAAGAAAAATAAAATCCCAACCTCTTTGGCTGACCAGCAGACTGGGGGTTCAAACCAGGCAAAGGAAACCCAAGCAAAGTTACTGGCTGAGAAGTATGAAACTCGAGAAAGGAAATGAGCTCAATATCAGTGTTTCTGAACAACCTGGAGATGCCCATGTTGGTAAAAGTGAAGTCTCCTGTCTTCCCTTAGTCAGAACTTAAAAAGTGTTGAACTTTAGTCATCTTTTGTGCTTTCTGCTTGATATGGGAATTATCTTCAAAGCAGTTATCTAAAGTTTTCTGTCCACAGAAAAAAAMCCCAGCAACTTAAAAGGAATACTAAATACAACTAAAAGCAGTATAAATCCACTCAATGCTGACTAAAAAATTGTCCTTTTATCTATAAGTAGATCATTGATTCTGACACAACCACATCATAGAGTGGGGGGAAGAGGAGCCCCAGAAGAATAGATCATCTCAGAGAGGAATAAAAAAAGAAAACTATTTTTACCCACAGGAATGATATTTAATTTTGCATGGTCTTTTAAAGCATATTTATATAAAACAGGATTTCTGTTGAGCTAATCATAATCCAAGAAATATGCTGTTATAAATTCTTTGTGATATACATTCTTAAGGTTTCATTTTCCACCCTCTGAAAATGCATTGAACTAATAATGAATGGAGACTCCAGGCCCTTAAACAGAAATAAACAGAAAAACATAGAGTCCCAGTCTGGTTTTGGGACAATTTGCTCTGTTTCATGGAGTGATCTGACCCAGGTACTCTGAACAGTGTCATGGACCTCCTTCCAGTGACACTGCAGCTCATAACAGGGAGAGGGATTAATTCATGTGACAAAGAGGAGAAAGTTGAAAGCCTTCTGCTTTAGATAAAACAAGAAGAGATAAACAGTTAGACTTGTTGATTGCTTCAGTCTCCTTACAACAATCTCTGTTGTAATTTAGGATGTACAGGCTGACGTAGAGTAAAAACATTCTAGTCTCTAGTTACTGCCTACATTTAGTATCTTTTGATGAAATACTGGATGGTTTTTTGAGTGATAATCCTGCTGCTATGATACTCCCACTCCTATTAGGCTACTAAACAAAACTGAACCCAGTTGCTGGTCTTCTAAGAAAGATAATACTTARTCTAACTAGAAATATCAGGAATTAATCCAGTAGTGGTGGATRTTTCCTGTAGAGTGGAGATACCATTGAAGAACAAGGTCACACGGAGAAATAAACATAAAAAAGAGCAAGAGCCATAAAAATTTATCTTATCTTTAAGAAAACAAAGAGATTTTCCTTGTGTGTTGGATTAAATTAAGTGTAACATCAATGGACTCAGAGAGAGACTAAAGTAAAAAAGGTTGTAATAGGAGAACATCTAATTAGATATTTTAAAGCAAGAATAATATTTAATTTCAAAAACTTGTAAGCTCCTTAGTGATATTATGAAACTTATTTGTRATGGGTTTTTCTGCAATATAATCAATGTTGTTTGAACCTGGCCTTTTTCTTGGAAAAATATTTTCAGCAATAAGGAACAGAGGTGAAAAGCAGTGTTAGCATTAGWCAGCTGTGAATCTCATTAATTTAAATAATGCTGCTCTCAAAACTCATCCAACAGCAACAGCTCAGTTTAACAATTTCCTTTTCAGCCCAGTTCATTGCTATCAGCCTTTTACCCAGTTTCCTCATCACCTCATAGTGTCCATAGGCTTGTCCTGCTCATTTCCATTGTAGCACTGTTTGAAGGCTCTAACTGGACTCCATACCCTGCTCATAGAATCTAAAAGGAAATTGGAGTGAATGTGGTAAAGAAGGTTAATTATCACTGCTACCAATCCCCTTGTGTACATGTGAGCCTGATGATATGGGATGCTGGAGGTCTTTGGGAAATCCTAAACTCCTCTGATTTCTGTCCAGTATCGGTCTGCAGGAGACAGGAGACAATCRGATATAGATACACATAAAAATTAKAYTTATAASACATTAAATTATATKWAATATAAATATATATATTTAATATAATTAAATGTTAATTTTTTACACATGCCTTGATCCTTAAGATTATTGCAAAAGAACTTCTTCAGCTGCTGAGAAGGTGCTTTAAATGAAAGTGTGTGTTACATATATATGTGCTTCTTAAGTTTTTGTGAAAGGTAATTTTTTTATCTTATGAAATATGCTTTGAGAATMTACATCTATGAGACAACCAAATGAAAACAAATACTTGCTATGTCCTATTCTTAGTAAAARATGGGTAAAAAATAATTCAAGTTACTGGTGAATGAATTTCATCTTTACTTGACCTTTGTAAAGCAATAGAATGATAATCACAGGTCTCGCTCTATGGTTATTCCATTGTTTTTAGTCTCCTGGTKCTGTTCATGCACACAGGTATTGTGCTTACAGATGCATTATCATTTCCAAATAACTGCTTCAGGCAAACGGTTGATAGAGTGCTGCCATCTCTTGGTTATGCAAATTATATGTTGCAAGATATTGGGCACTTTTCTGAGATGAAAATGCTCTCCTTGAATAGCTTTGTTAAGTGAGGGGTGATGCTCAGCTCTAATATTCAATGTATTTACAGACATTTTCTATTTAATGTGCCCAGCAAGAAAACTCTTGATTTTTGAGAGGCTTTGAGTTTGTCCTTCCTATTAAWGAGGGGAAATTTGGCTGCTGCTGTGAAAATTGATCTTTAAACTGGCAAAAACATTAAAATGCTGTTTAGACATTGAAGCACATGGACCCCTGTTCTGTAGCTGGTGATGTTGAGGAGAGACCATGAACWTGTAGCACTGATGCTTATTATTATGAATATTTCTGTAATTAATAGGTAGTAATGACAGGTCATCCATAGTGTAGATTCAGTTATCCATGACCCTACAAAAAACACAGTGTAGAGAAGAGCAGGGAGGTGATGGGACCAGACTTCCAGACCCCTTGGAAGTGTGGGCACAGGATGGTACCAGGTTCATCAGATGAAAGAAACAGATCAGGCACCTGAAATGTTAAAGTACCTTTTTTGTAATGAAAATAATGTGTATTTAATGAGAATCTCAGGCATTTTTGTCCCTATGGAGGTGGGGGTACTTGAGTCAACCCCTTACAGTAATTCAATGTACAGCTGCTCACCCTCTGCATCCATTGCCTGCTCCAAGCCCTCTTAAAGCTACCACWCTCTTCCTCACAGGACATTTGCCATGGCACTTTCCTTGGAGAGCAGGGGGACAGATAAACAACAGACCCTGTGCTGATTAATTGACACACACTGAGCTTACACAGCCCGAGTCCGAAGGAGAGAAGCTGTGCATCCCCTTTGTATGCCTGTTCCTATATCATATTATGCATTCTCCCCCTGGTTATTATCTTCTGTAATGCAACTTTAAATTGGTTATTTATCCATGCATAAACATGTAGAAAATTCCACTTATGGGCAGCACTATTTATTCAGTTGGTGAAAGGCATCTTTAAATACTCAAGTTAGGTACTTCCTGGTCTGCACAGAGTCATAACATGCCACACAGATATGTTGGGGAGATTTTGGTCAGCCCTTTGATAGTTTACAGATATTCTGCTTGGTCGTTAATTTTCTGCCTGCTAAGCAGTCACTCCACTGTTTCAGCTGGATTCAGACATGATAATTAGGGCTCACGTCTTTCAAGCCTCCACAGGCTTTCAGTGATGGCCTAAAAAATGTTCCTGTCTCAGCTCCACCTACTACAACTTTCTTGATGTCATATCCAAGGCTTTCAGTGCTGACCTCTTTTGGAACAGTTCTAGTTTTGGAAAGGTGTGAAATGTCAATTAGATTAAAGCAGTGTTAAGCAAAGAGGCTKCGTTTACATGAATGCTTACAAGTTAGAGACGTGACTGTCACTCTGCTTTAAAACAAGTGGTTGAAAATATATCTCCAACACTCTGTTCAGGGAATATGGTGTCTCWAATTAGCAGAGTAAGGAAATGACACGTCTGCTGTATCCTAGGGACATGATACATGCATGGGCCTGAGTAAGAAAGAAAGGAAAATACCTTCTTAATTAAGCTTTAGTTTACTTTTCCTAATTCATCTTTCTTTACTSAGTTGTTTATAGAAGGTGACAGCAACAGTGGGAGATGAAATAATTAAATGAGATTTTTTTTAATCCTTGTTCTCTGTGTGAAAAGAAGCTGCAGTCTATGAAATACCCTGATGGTTTGCATACTCTACTGCTCTTTCAATATTCTCAAGTCTCCCATGTTACTTCTTCAGCAGARGCACAAGATAAATAGTCTTGCTAATTGGTTGATTCTGGTAACATCATCCTTACCAAATTCCTTTTTAAGTGAGTGGGAAAGAAATAAAGACTGTAAAACTCTTTMAATTTTCTTGCTTTGTCTGGATGAGGATCAAATATTCATGGAGAAAATGAAACACTTTCATGAGACTTAAAATTCAAAGTAAGTGGTTTTGAAACTACTGCCTAAGGACATGTTTCATAAGCTTRGAAAAAATGGTCTGTTCTTACCAGCTGTAATCTGTATGTGAGAGGTGTAGTAGGGCTACACTGAAAATCCCTTTCCCTCCCTTTCCACTTCACCAACAGTGCAGCAGTTTAAAGAATGTGAAGGAATAAAGAATGTGAGGGAATAAAGATTGTGAAGGCCTTCCAAATTCACACTTGCTCTTAGAAAGGTCAGAAAACCATTTCTCCATTGCTGGTCTTGTGTATATTTGCATGGCCAGTAGGGACACCACACTTCAGCAGTGGTGTGAGAAAAACAAGGTGTTACCTCCTGGCCTTCCAGGAGAGCCAGCCTGAAACTGCTGTTTAACTTTGGAATGATTACATTCCAGGTTTCCTTCCAAAGTRAAAATCTCCTGCTGGTTGCCAGCAGCTATGGACAATGTCACTCCTCACTGTATATATCAGAATCTTGGATGTTTTTTTTTTTTTTTTAGAACACTGTTTAGGTCAGAGAAGTTTTTTGGAGGTAGAATAGCTATGTCTGCATTTTGTGAGAATTCTGACAACCACAATACTGGGACAGAAATGAGATTCCCTTCTGTGAGTAAAAATAGATAAGCTGGTGTGGCTGAACTAGAGAGGCTGCTGGAAATCAGGGAGAAAAATTATTTCATGGCCTTATTTAGTATCCACTGATGTTCATGTGTGGCATGTCAATTCTGATGGGTATTTTACATGGCCTGTAGGACAACAATACAACCACCTGCCACGCTGATTATGTGACCTCTCAAGGGATTGGTTTTGGTCACTTACACCCTGCCTAGTGGGCTGTAGTTTTAATTTTCACTCTGCTGTCTTAACTGCAATTAATGCATTTGTGAATAAAATAGTTATTTCTTCTCATACTTTCCACTTGTGTATGAGGAGAGTTTTTATGCTTCCTGAACCTGCATAAGACACCCAATGCAATTTGAGAGATGCCTTGCTTTAAAAATGTTTTGACAAGTTTAATCAGGGGTGGTAATAAGCCACTCTTGTCTTTTTCAAAACAGAAAAGGAAAGCTTTGCTTGTGATTCTTCCTCTTGTCTTTGTGAGTCACAGGGGGTTAGAGGGTGCCCCATGTGAGCAGTTAACTGCTRTTGGGTTCGGAGGACAGAAGTAGTTCCTTGGACATGACAGCAGCAATGTGCAYATTCAGAGAGTTTTGGTGACTAAGGAAATGCTTCCTTCTCCAAGATATGAAGCTCTGGAGGGTGACAGTGAGAGAATGAATGAGCCAACTCACCTTCCAGAAGGCAGCCATCAGCGGCAGAGATGGCAGTTTGCTGGGAAATGGCCATTTCATTTTCTGTGTTTGTGCTAGTAAAGGACCCTGTCAGCACACATTCACACATGCAACTCTAAGTGCAACTGTCTTTGATCGATTACACTGCAAGGAGGCTGCTTGTAATTCTTTGTTTGTTCCAGTTTATATACTAGCCTGTCTCTTGGTCACCTTATTATTCTGATCCACGGGTGAATATTTAATACATAATCACATATTTTTAGAAATTATTTTATTTGCTGGCTCCCATGTWAAAGCTAATCAATATTTATACTTTATTCAAATAAAGGATGATATTTTTCCTTCTACATATTTGACCTTGTGAAAGATAACAATCCTTTCTCTGYTATAAAGCTGTGATGTTTTCAATCACCTCTTTCTTCACTGATCTAGATGCTGGCAGCAAGTTTTACAAGCTTTTGTTTTATTYCCCACTCCTCTTACTTGCTCCTACACAAACGTATTTCAAACAATTGGCTATGAACTATCTATATTATTCTGATCCATATGTCGGTGAAATTATATCAACAATATTTACTGCASTGAAAAGCTTTGAGAGCATCCAGCAGAACATCAGCTTGCCTGGTAATAACTTCGAAACAAAAATAGGTTATATTTTTTATAGCTTAAGAAAAAAAAGGTTAACATTGATTTGAAAAATTCATACACAACCATTTTTGTTTTTAGCATGCTCAATAAAAGCAAGGAAGTGTTTGTATGGGTCAGTTTTAAGAAAATGTACAAATAATACAAATAATACTGATTAGTCAGATTGTTCTGGCAGGTAGAAAYATCTCAACCTCAACATTGTTTGGTTATGTGGTTTTGTGCTGCAGAGATTGTTATGCAACAAGTATTAAGTATTTCATGACACAATCAACTTATCAAGCTGTCCTGGAGAAACAAACTCTAGCAATAAAATTCAAGTACTGTAGAGACACTTGTATTTCTGCCACAGGTGAGCTACACTGGCAGGTTCAGAAGGTGAATTGGCAGTCACTCTGGTTTCTCACTGCATTTAAGAATAGTTTTATTTGTCAGGGTCTGTGCTGTATTTCTACTGTCACTGTTCTTTGCAAGTTTGCTTTTGTGCATCATCAGGAAATTGARGAGAAAAAGTGCTTCCAGCTACATTATTCTGCTGCAGCAAAACTGTCTRAATAGTTCAAATTTTATGCAGGTGAATAAAGATTTCATATCATTATGCATCTGTCCTCTTGATTCTTTGGTTATGGCTCACATGGCCTAAAACTTYAGATGACAGCATTGTTGGGGGGCATTTGGAAAGGAAGGCTGCTACCTCCTACCCTTTTCAGAGAATTACAGAGAATTCTCTTTCTGACATCCAGTGGAATRTCAGTACAATTTTCACAAAACAGAATAAAACAAAAACCTGAGCTAAATAGCAAAATGGAATGCAAAGTCAATAAAGTTTATTAATAACACAACTAAGAAAATAATCGTAGAAACCTAAGCGTATACATGTTTTCTGTGTTCCTGGACTAGTGAAAGCATCTTTAATAGCAAATCTTAACTTCCAGGCACAGCACAGAACTTTGCCCAGGAGAAAACATGAAAAAATATGTTTAGAGTTCTTAAAGCAGACAAACTATTTCTGACAGACTGACTGGGTATGCAGAACAATCTCTCAATGAACTAAACCTGCCTTGGCATGATACTGATGTTGTTTTCTTATGTAACATGCGCCATGGGATGTAGAATACACACCAAAACACACAGCAAATACACACCATGATAACAATTTTATTTTTTATAAAATTCACRTGAAAATTCTCGCACCATGAAGTTCTACAGTGAGGGCTGCAGCATCCTCCCTTTTTGAAAAAGGACATTGTTACACTTCTTACATTCTTTGTGCATGAAAAACAGTTCAGGCAGAATGAGTACACAAGTCCTAATGCAACTTGACACCCACTTGAAATTTTAAAGCTCCCTCTCTATGATGCAAAAATTAATGAGAATTKAATCAGAATCCCCTGAGAATATGGGGCACAACTGTAAAGCTACAAATGAGAGGTATTCACTAACATGCTATTGAGAAAAAAATCTGCTGGATACTTTGCAGGTATAATTTTTTTTTTTCGTTATTTGTGAACAATTAATTGGGTAAATTTGTGCTCCTGAAGGCAAAAGTTTTCTGAAGAGAAATGAAAATGTCCTCACAATAAAGTGACTTCCCTGCTTATTTAAGGAGCTTGCAGAACAGAGTTATCAGGAAATTTTAAATGCTTTATGTTTAAATATAACAACTAAAAAAGCAACCCCGCCTTTAGTCACTCAGAGACAATAGCAGAATGACTAGTAGACCTTTGAGTGAAGAGTGAATAGCGCCCAGGAGGGAGGAATTTCTGTATTTGCCAATGCTAGTGATATTAGTTTGACTATTTCAAATTATTAGGAAGTTAAATCATACTTTATTATAAAAAAAAAAAAAAAAAAAAAAAAAAAATAGTTTTTAAAAAAAAAAAAAAAAAAAAAAAAAGGTGAAACATGGTTAAGAAAAGTAACGAATTTGGTTGCAGGTAGTTTACTGCCTGTGGATCTTGAAGGGTATTTATTTCTGTTTAAGTAGATTGGAGACACTGTCTCACCATAGGAGGTGTGTTCTCTGTGACAGAGCTGGAGGATTTCGGTTCTGCAATGCTAACAATGGAACTCACCTTTTCTGAGGTGAATAGGCTGCACAGAGCTTTTAGACTATAATTACTGCACAAAGTGGGAACTTCAAATAAAGGTATAATGCCTGTTGATAAAGTGATTCATAACACTGTAAGCGAGTAGATGGCAAACCTAATTAGGCTGTTTCATAATGATCACTTTCTGTATTTGCTGTTGCTTCATGGGTCACTGTTTGGGAGACAAAAGCAGCTGTGACCACCATGTGATCCAGAACCTCCTAAGCCACGCTCAGCTTTGCCCTGCTCTGTGACCCACTGCTGGTCCATAAAGTGTGTCACTGTCAGGCACCAGGAGCACCAAATTAACACTTGATACTGTTAAAGCTGACTGCCCAAAAATGTGACTACATGGGGTCATCCTGCTGATTATTGCTTGCTACAATATCAAGCCACAACTTCCCTCTTGGTCCAAATCTGATCATAGCTGTTCACCTAGAAATGCTGGTCAGTTTGTAYTCCTTGTTCAGGATGTGACAGCAGAGGYTGACAAAATGAGAATGTGCAGTTTAAAAAGGAAAACACAGGACTGAAGTGCTAGTTTGGGAAAGTGGGAATGGGAAGTCAGGAAAAATGGTTTCAGGATCCTGACCTGGGAAAACTGAGGTTGTGTCCATGTTCTTGCCTGAAGTTGCAGGATGGAAATATGGCACTGTACATGTCACACTATATAAGCATAATAAAATACAGATGTGGATTAAACATGCTGGCTTACAACTATTTTGTTTTTTCATTCACTTAATCTTACTATTTTGGTTTTTTATAAACTGCTTCATTTACTTAATCTTGTTTAACAACAAAGCTAAATAAGAGGGTAAATTAAAGGGAAAAAAACCAATCCCCATTCTTACTATGATTTTTGATAGGATTTTCTTTTACACATTTTTAATCTGTTGTAGTATATAATGATGTATTACTCTTCTTATGGATCACTGGTGGATAATCTTGTACTACTGCTGATTTACATCACTGCAAGCYATATCAGTGTTTGTGTGACAATGTAAGGCAAAAGTCATTCAACTCACTTTCAGCTGGTGGAATTAAGAAAATTSATGCATATCCCTAATGCTCAGACCTTGAGAACTATTAATTGCCTTAAGATTAAGCTTAGGAACAGAGCAGAACACTTAATCTTCTAAAAGGTCTAAATCTTATTTACCATTCCGCTACAAGCTCTTTATTAAAAAAAAACCTTCAGCAAGAGAAGGTTTTAATTGTAGAGTTGTAACCCCTCATCAGATTCCTGGTTATATTAAATCTGATCTAATAAGCTAATTGTTAAAGAGCTGATGATTTGTGTCAAATCTCTGTGGTCAGTTGCTTATGGTAGTGCTTGTACCCTGTRCATCCAGGTTTGTGGTGCTGTGTAGTAGTGGCCTGTACATTAGCCCCTTTTRTGTGAGTGCCATATTCCCATTCACATCGTTTTTGTGGCCTCCTTTAACATAATTGTGCAAGGTACCCTTTCTGTCCTACTCTGTATAGGCATGATATAATTGAATAAAGTTCTTCCTCACACCATTAGTGTCCATTGCAAACTGGCTGATCCTTCGTGCTTTGGATATCAAGAGTATTTTCCCACCTAACATTGATTTTAGTCAGATTTGGCCTGGCATTGGATAGTTTTTGGTGAAAAAATGTAAGATAGCCAAGGTGGAACTATCAGTGATGTTTTGGGTTCATAGGAGTTGAAATAACCTCCAGAGCATTCTTGTAAAACATCTCTGCACCAAGATCTCTGGAGCACATGTGGCATTAGGTCCCCTCCAGCAGAACACCAGCATTTTGCAGTTTTCTAAACCTGTMATACCTTGCATCTCCTCTGGCCCCTGTCCTCTTAAAGATAGAGTATTCTTCCACGTAATTGTGTTAGAGAGTAYCCCTAAAATTCTCAGTTTGAAGGAAAATAAGAGCTTTACCAAACACAGAAAGCWAGAGAAGTTGGCCTCATGCCTGCAGACAGATCACTGACTTTCACTGCTGCCTTTGGCTACCTCTGTATGCTGTCAGCATCCAGAGCTGTGACACTGCTGCTTTCCCCACCACTGCCAGGGTTTGAATTCCCACAGAAATTCAGGTCATTGCTGTGAGGGAGCGATCCTTGGTTCCAGGTGATTSAGCTCCCACCCCTGTGATCTGAGCAGGTTGAGCATGGACAGGAGCAAACCTGCTCCATCCTCTGGCCCCAGGTGCAGCCTTTATGCACTGGAGCTGATTCAGCTCAYAGAATACAGTGACAAATTACTAAATGTCCCCTGTTTTTTAAAGTCATTCAAAATCAAATGGGAGYAGGTGAGACCACTGCACTCTGAGAGCAGCATTTCCTTTTCTTCTTTGAACACTGATAATAGCAATCGACTTGAGGGTGATAGTAACCACCTCCTCTGAAAATAAACGTGAGGCATTTTCCATTCATCTTGCTGTAATAACTAAAGGAAGCMGTTTATTCATCGTGTGTAGAAACCRAATGCAATTATTGCTTCCTTCCTAATACTGACCCAGCAGCCTAGAATTGGTCCCTGAAGAATCGCAGGCGGGTTGAAAGCATCGGCTGARCACAACATCCCCGCAGGCGGCTCACGGGGACATGGAGCACCCTTCGCTGGCAGGAAAGACACAGTTTCGGGGTCCCTGAGCTGCCTGTGTTTTTGGCAGCCCCGCACGGAGGGTTTTGTCTGGGGAGGAGCAGAGAAGCGGGGCCGGGAAGCGGCTCTGGCAGMGCAGGGAGCGGGCGCGGCGCTCCGGCCGCCGCCGGAGGGCAGCCTGGTGTATCCAAACCCCAAAACTCCTTGGTTTAGGAATCAGGCCAATCTCCAGAGGTGAACGGCTCCRCGGAAAATGCTTCCAATAAAATACTTGTTCCAAGCCTTTAAATGCTCCCRTGGTTTTGCGGACAAACGCGCGGCCAGCACGGGGACATGAACAGGTGCCCATAGAGCCAGGGAGCTTCTCGCGGTTATCACTCCAGGGAAAATGCAAATCTTTAATTCTACCATTTTCCTCGGAGGAGAAGGGAATTGCGGGCAGGGCTCTGTTACTGTGCTGTCTGCAGGAACAGGATCTGCAAACAGACGGCTGCATCCCCCAGGTGCACACAGGTGAGGACARGAGCACTGCCACTCAAAAGCTGTGACAGCATTTCAATCAGGTGAAATGCTGAAGCTGAAAGGAAAAGCGTGAAAGAAAAACTCACCACTCCCCAGTGTTTGGCATTACACATTTGGGTGTAATGGCAGATATATTAACCCTGAATTACATGGAAATGTCAAAGTAAAAACCCCATGAAAGCATCTAAAATCTCGTTTATTCCCTGACACTCTATTGCCTTTGAACTGTTATCCTACATCTTTGTAGCTATAATTTATAGATGTAAGAGAGAATTTCACAAAATAGGCAGAGGAAGGTAAAAAAACCCTTCAGAGGAGCAAACATCTATTTTAAGAAAAAATTACTACCTTGTAGTAGGGAAAGCTCTTATTTAGATTTTGGTGTTTGAAGCATTTATTGGTCTGACCAATTCCCAGAAAAAAGAAAAAAAAAAGTCATTTTTTGAGTTCCAGGCTTTGCAACCAGCCAGAGATGCCAACTACATGTGTGASTTTCACAATTCCTCTGGTCTGGAGGATGCTGGTGCAGGTCAGAGATGGCATAGGTGCCACTTCTGCAGCTCATGCTATACCACAGAATGGAGAGAGGAGAGAAATATTTTTGTACTGCATGAAAACAGCAGCCGAGCAAATCATCCACCTGTGAATTGCTTTAGGAGAAAATTAATCATGTGACAACTTCATTGAAAACAGCARAGGGAAGTCGGTGTCATTACAATTCAGGAAGGTGTCAAAGGATGACCTTCCATGAAAATGCTTTATGACACCCCTTAGGTGTGTTTTKGTCTGATCGAGTAAGACTTTGTAGAGAATTCAGCTTTAAAAAGTAGCTACCAAATGTGCATGCTTYCATGGTGTCTGTAATTGGAAGACTAAAATAAAAACCTATCATGTATTCAAGCATACAATATTCAACAGGGRTAGAACAGCCTATCCCTTAATATCTTTTGTGCAAATTTAGATCTGGATTAGGCTTAAGAGCAGAGCAGTGAGATTAGAGGATGAACATCAAGGCTGTGGGTTAACCTGGTGTTCTCACRAGGCTTTGGTCATAAATGTTAYAAGTCTTGTGAGGTTTAGAGTGTGYAGAAGGAGRATATACTCCTATTTGTACTGGAAAATATCCTTTCCTATCTGGAATCCAATCTAGAACTTAATYCCCAGGTACCAATTTGCATGCAAAATCCCTTAACTTTTGTTGTTATGGTTTCCTAAGTTTTTCTATAATTTATCAGTAGCAATTTAGACTGTAACACCTCATACATTTTTCCACGACACCTAAAAAGCTAAGTTTCCCAGTAGTTTAAATTATTTTCTGTTCCAASCACAGGTAAAAGATTTTTTTCCCCTGCTGTCTGTCGTTAGATTCCCTACAAAGCCTTATTAACTAAATAGAGTATGGAAGTGAAGTCTGTGGTTGCTTCTTATGCTGTTAAGTTCTTTTGTGATTGTGGGCGTTCTGTGGAGTTTAAATAATAAGACTTAGYCATAAGACATTCAGTAAACAAGATGAATTTAAAAATTTCAGTATCAAAATAGTTCAGTGTCACCACCAGAACAGGGTGCTGATAAGATGAACAGCAACTTCCCATGTTCACAGCTGCAGGGACTTGGCAGAGAAACTGTACTCTGATATTCTACAAGCTAAACCAAAAGCCAGATGGAAAGGCAGGAGGAGGTCTGTAAACTCCTGGATGACAAACTGTCTTGTCACAAATACCCTTGCAATGCTTTTTAAAACTGAAAGGCTGGACATGGCTAAGCAGCATCAAAAGCTACACAGTCTTGAGCTGGTATTTTCCCAAGAGACCTCTTGTAGCCACRGTAGTTCCTAGCTGCAGTTACAGAAGTCAATGTGGTTCTTAGAGCTGAATTCATGGAAGTAAAGTCCAAGTAGCAGCTGAAAATATTTACTCTAAGGTGGAATCTGGGTGTAACACAAAACTGCATAATTAATCTTGGGTAAATTGCAACACTGGCAGGCCTTTTGGTTAACAGAGCAAGAGGTTCTCTCTGATAGACTGCAGGGCAAAGATTTCTTCTGTTCCCTCTCTGACTGTGGTTTTCTCTAATTCCCATTGGGTCTATCCAGTTTGAAGTTTTTTTTTCCAGTTCTTATTTTCTGTAGAAAGAGTGGAGATTTACCAGCTATTTGATTGCTGTTTTTAGCTGGAAGATACAGAGAGCTCTAGCTTACGTGTCTTCCCGATAAACTTTCGGAAAAAAAAAACATACTCTGGACAAGGAGCTCCTGCACATACAATAAGTGAAAATGGCACACTACAAAACACTGCTGCCCATATGTGACCCTTCTCCCTCCTGTCTCCCGTATTTCCAGTCAGATACCACTGATGTCTCCAAGAGGCCACAGAAGCAAATACTCAGGTACCATATCAGGCTCCCTTTTGGTGGCTGGAGAGGGTCAGTTCTGTGCCTATGCTGGAATTTGGGAAGCTGGAGGTGGAACAGATTTTTCTTCCCAGTCTCTCCAGGTGAGTATCGGGCATCTGTACTCAGGAAAGGGAATTTACAGCTGAGCAAATAAATAAAATGTGCAGATCTGCCACACAGTCAGCATTTGTGGGATTCTGGCTTTGGAGTGTCTCTCTCATCCTTTGGACTGGGATTTTTCCTTTGTAGCCATCAAACAGGCTGGGGCTGGGATGAACAGAGAAATCAAGCAGCCTCTCCTTTTGCTTGCATGCAGTGCTGGGGTTGGCTTAATACACTCCTTTGCTTARGAGGAGACAGACTTACTGCTGAGTTGAAATTCAGAAAACATACCTACCTGTAAATCCCTTCTCCTCCCAGTGGAGTCGATAAAACAGCAAAAGACCAACTGAAGTAAAGTTTAATTTGACAAAAGTAAGGGAAATAGCTATTATTTATTCATTAGCTTAAGCGGTGAATAACAGCACAGCTCTAAAAGTGTGAATGACAGGAATAACACACTGATTCCCATATAGAGGCACAAAATCTTGATGTAGGCAGAAAGACTAGTTTGATGTGACACTGATGTAGACAGGTAATTCCAAACAGTTGGTGTGTATTATCTTAAATGCCATTAAAGTAATCAGTTGTGAAGGTACTACAGGCTTAAATTTTCAAATATCCCTGGATGACTTGAATATAATGCTATGGATCTGAAGTGAAATCTTCCTTTAATGGATTTAAATCCATTGCACAATATTTGAAGACTTGAAAAAGAATAATTTTCAGGATTTTGACAGACATAATGTGAGTTCTTTTAGGCTTAGAGGTAAGTGTTAATAATACAGCTGAATGAATGGCTTCCTTTTACTTTTCTGTGATTTATATATAAAAGAGGAATTCCACAACAATTTTGTGTATTCAGCCTGTGTCTTTGATTTCCTACGTAAAAACATTAGTGTAATTCCTGTTTCTGTTTCTTTTAAAATGTCACATATGTAATTATTTTGACTGTATATTATATATATTATATATATATATATTATATTTGACTATAAATACAGGCTCTTAATGTCTAAATAGGAAATCTAAAGTAAGAGGTTAACTGAAAAAAAATTCCTTTACGAAAAGTGTGAGTTATTTTAGAATGTGAGTTGTTTCAAATGTGAGTGTGAGTTGAATGGTTTCTAAAAGGGAGTGAGTTTTGAATACCTGGGATTTGCACAGCATTACAATATATATAATTTTCTCCATGCTTTGTTATGCACTGCAGACTCAGTGAGATATATGCTTACTGCAAGTCCTCTATACAGATGCATTTTTAGACATATAATGTCTTWCATTTAAAATATTGGTTCTGATGTTAAAAAAATGCTCCTTTTCTGATCCTCACTGCCCTAAGGAGGCAAGCCTGCACTGACAAGCTTTATTAAATTCAGACTATTCTTATTTTTAGAACTGTACAACTGAAGAAATATGTTCTTTTATGCATTATTTTGAGATTCACTAATTACTTCAGTCTGGAAATACTGATATTAATGTACAGCAAACATCCATGCATTTTGCACAGTGGTTTTACAATGGGGGGAGACACACAAATGAAGTAGAAAACAAACACACCAGGAATTACCTCCTGGGACTTCTTGAAAGAAAAGGCATTGATAACCAACAGAGGGTGTTACAGCCTGTTAATGAGCAGATGTAGCTGGCAATCTTTCTTAACTTGCTCTTTAAATAAATCATTATATAAGTAAAGCCTAATTCCTGATGTGCCTTTGGTGRGTTGGTCATGAAACACGCACGGAAGAAAGCAGCCCATGCTGCACCATTCATTAGGCTTCTTTAATRGTTATTTATGTGAATGTCAGAAATGTGTGGTGCTGGTGAGGGTGGAATACATGAACAGCTGTAAAGGCAAAACAGTGTTTTGGAAGTTGTGTTGTTCGTTCCTGCTCATTACCCTCAGGTATATGTTTTGTCTGGGTGCCCATTTTGAAGACTTGATATAAGAAATTGCAAGTGAGTTTTTTTGGCAATGCCTTGATATTATTTCCTTCATATGAATTTAAAGAAGGCTCTTGATTTTGTCACATGTACTTGTCAGAAGTATTGGTGTTTCTTCACACAATGAGTCAAAGATTTGATTTAATTGTGTAAGTTCAAATTGTGCTGTGTTTTGTTTAATCTCTTTTTATATCTGGGGAGCTCAGAAGATCCAGGCATTGTGAAAACATTTGTCCAAGTTTTAATCTTTTTATTCAATATTATACAATGCTTCATATGAAAAGAGCTCAAGGACTTTCAAGAAGAACAATGGACCATTTCAACAGTCAGATTGAAAAGGATCTGGTTTTGATGTAGTGATTCTTTGGAAATYAAAATACTTAGATGTTGGAATTTACTATTTTATATTCCTCTTTAATTATTCAGCCACACTGATATAATTTTAAAAATATGATGCAGAAAGGTTTTCAGATCTCACTAGTCAAGCAGTTAACCTGACATGCACTGAGCAAGCCTGGAGCTTAGCARGAATATGGAAAACATTAGCCAAGAAATATGGAAAACAGAAATGGGATGTTTTAAGTGGGGAGCCATGGTTCCTCAAGCACTTAAGGAATTATGTGCAAAAATAAGTTGCTCAACTGTCCTTGTGCCTGGTGAGAGGCATATTTAAATTYTCAGTGATTTTTTTCATTCAAAAGAAGAAACTTTTGGAGTAGAKTGTGAAGATTTTCCTTTTATGATTTTTTTTCCCCAAGAAAGGCTGCTTGTAAGATTGTGTTGCAGAGGGCTATCAATATCCATTAACAATTGCTTTAATTCATTTGTGACCAAAACAAATGAAKAAATGTAGGATATGTGAATGGTCATTAGAAAGAAATACTCCATGACACTGAAAAGGAAATAGTGAGATGAATTGCTCATACTTGAGCAAGATCCAAGACAGTTTTTGGGAAATTGAAAGTCTCAGAAGATATAAATCAGAAAAAGTATCAATAATGCTTAACAAATACCAGAAAAAGCATCSTATTCTCAAAACCACACAATATTTTATATGTACTAGCAATACTTAACTTTTGTGATTGTATTCTTAAATTCCAGTCAGGCTGAGCTTCAAAAAATGGGATATGTCAGAAATATTAAATACTATGAAAACAAATTTAGCATCCTACTAGTTTTGGTTTCTTATTCCTAAAGTATGCATGGAAGAAAACCCAGAGATCTGTGGCTTAAAAATGCTGTTCCAAAAGAACCTTAAGCTTTTAACAGATAAGAAGAGACTCACTGTCACATACTGAGAAACCCAGACTCAGYAGAGCCTGTAGAGCACATGAACTGTGCCATGAAATGTCCTCAGCACCATCAATAAAAAGTCAACAGGAGAGAGAAGAACAAAATGGTGAAGTTTTATTTCATATCCTCTTAGGCAACTGTGATAAAGTMAAGTCATATTTGTGGCTTCAAGGAAAAAGAACAGGGTTTTGGTAATTGTGAATCGTAGATGATTCAGAATTTTGGACTTGTATTTATCCAGTGTTAAGATCTAAAATTCCTTTGGCTTTGTACTGATGAAGGGGTGTCCCACATAYATGCAAACACACAAACTTAGACAGGTAAATCACTGCACTCCACCACTGCAGTTGCAATTTCAGAATCTTACACCAACATTTTTCTTTCCAGCAGTGAAGAAATGTCCAAATATGAGTAAATCWCCTGTGCAAGGGCATTGCTCTCATACCACGCTCCTTTCCAACCTGATATGGATTGGTATATGAAATGCACAGGCATGTTCAGTGAGAGAGTGAGAGAAAATGTCCTGATATTTTTGCGTTTGAAATGGATGAATCTCTGTCACTCTGTTTTTCTCCACAAAATATTCTGACATAAAGAATGGTTTGTGCATAGCAGCACAAATGGCATTATCATGTTGATTGAGGTAAAGGGCAGAAATGTTGGTCATAGCAATGCAGAAGAGAAGAAAAATTTCATACAGCAAAACTAAAGCTTAAATCAATTTAAATGAAAAGCCCTGTACTGTTCAGGGGGGAAATACTCTCACAAAATCTGGGAACTGATAGTCGAGATCAGCAAAGGGGGGAAAAATCGTGATGGGAGGGAGAGTAAATCAGCAGAAAAGAGAAAACTGCCCTGGAAAAAAGTCCGAATAGAGCAGAGGAGAAACATGAAAAGAGAATTGACTCCTTTGTTTCAGACTAAGCAAAGCCTCAGTGTGGATTGCAGCATCAGTGTCAGCTTGAAGTCAAAAAACCCCACAACCTCAAGTTGCTCAGGTCAGAAGAAACACCTGAGCACAGTTTCAACCCTCTCTTGCCATCACATGTCATTGGTTTTATCCTGACTGCCACAGCCTCTTCTTTTCTGGCCTCTCAGGAYGCTTTATGGTCTGTATCAAAGAGTTCCATTTCATATTTTTCTTTTTCATATCCCACTTGTCCCCAGTTTTCACTGGCTTTGGTAATTCCTTTAGCATCTACTCATATCTACTGCAGTGCTCCGGATCTCCCTGTCAAACTTCTGCTTGTGTATGATCCTTGTCTCTACCTTTCTTTTTCCTTTTGTTTTTCAAGGTCTCATGTTCTGTTAACACCTCTTTTCCATAAAATGCATTTGTAGTGTCCTGCCCTCCTCCTAACACAGTCCTTGTGCTGAACTTAATGTGACTTTCCTTTAGTCCATTTTTTTTTTTTTTTGAGACTGATGACAAAGCACTATACCTCCCTCTACTTCAGATTTCACAGCTGTAAAATGGTGATAAGATCATTGACTTCCTTTGTAAAATGTTTTGAAATCTACTGGTGAAGCTCTGCATACCAGGTGAATATTATTTCTGCTGAAATCAATAAGCACTAAGGTGAGCAGTGGATATCTCTTTAATGTAAGATCCTGTTTGATCTTCCTCTGTCCAGCTGAGACARAAAATGTGCCTGCTGTGTATCAAGTGCAGGCTGCAGCCCGAGCTCTAGCTCAAATTTATTTATAATACACAGTGTGTACACGATTTCAAGGTTAAATCATTGGCTTGAAAATGCAGGATCTTGTCTTWAGGAGGGACTGTGAGCTGCTCTTGTGGCTCTGCTTCTGACAGAGCACAGGTACATGAGAGAGAGAGAGCAGGTTAGGGTTAGGGTTAGGGTTTAGCAGTGATGAACTTCCATCACTGCTCTGGTGGATGTGGTTAAGTGCATGCCAAGGTTTCTACATGTGCTAACTGAAACATATGGTCATGGCTTTCCTTCAAATTTTCCTCAAAAGTCCTTTCTCTCTCTGTTGAAAATAATCATGAGCAATTGTCCCCACGAGGTGAAGTTCAAAGCTGCTATTCTGAAAGCAAAAATTTAGAAAGAAAATGCCACATCAATTTTGGCATTTCATGGGCATTTCTAGATCTCTTTCAACTTTCTCTTTTGTGAAACAAACAATACAGGTAAGAAGAGAGCTGGCATACATTTATCCTGCATTAAAATGAAGGTTGTATTGAAATGATTTCAGAGAGCTTTTTGCTTTAACATGAATTATGAGTTGTAAGCTTTACTTACTAGAAGAAACTTCTGAAACATTTATCTTGTGAAACCATTATTCCCATTCCCATTAGTTTTATGTGTAGGAGAATAATAGGTTGTTTCTTCAGATACTGAAATACAAGATATTCTGAAAAGTATATGAAATATTGTGTGGAAATTTTTGTTTTCATAAATAGTTAATTTTTTCTGAATCTSTTCATGCTAAGTGTAACATTGGTATTGTATAGGGATAGGTGTGGTTACATAATCTCTCAAGGTCATTTTCACACACAGATTCTGGTGTTTATGGTTGAGCATAAACAATGTGTCAGTCAGTCATATGTTAATGGATGTTATGGTGTAATGTAAGATTTTTTTAGTTTTGTTTAGTTTATTTGTGTTGCTTTTAATAAATTAATACTGACAYTTTCATAAGAAACCATTGTGTTCAAAGCTTTTGGGGATCTTTGGTCATCTATAATCCCAATACCTCCCTTTATTTGTACCCACTTATTCCCATRTATTGAAACAAGCCTGTTGGTAAGAGTGGTTTAGAGTTTAAGACTATGCTGGATGTGCAACCTCTCACTATCCTGAGATGGTCTCATTTCATTAAGTCTTGCCTAATTTCYTTTTCACTGCTATTTTCTTTTTTTCTTCCACAATAACCTAATGTACAAAACTTAAAAGGTCTGCAGACACTAAGAGACGAAGAGAGGAGTGATTCATCTTGGCTGTGGACTGACCAGTAGATTTGATCACTGTCACTGCTAAGCAGAGTTCCTTGTCTGCTCCTGACATGATAACAGTCAGCTSCACTAGCAGCCTCTGCTGCCCCAGGAGGGAAGCTGACTGCCAGCTCTGACCAAGGATATTTTACTTTTTGTAGCACCATAGAATAGAATCTAAAGCTGTGTCTATACTAGCAAGTTAAGTATTTAAARCTATTTGAATATTTGCTGTTTGTTTTCCAGGGTAGACTTTATACAGAGATAAGAATGTTTCTGGACATTTTAAATTAATCCATAGACTGTTTAAAGAGAGGAAAATTGGGATAACTGCTGGTTTGGTCTGCAGAGTGTTTAGCTCTATCCATGTCTGATATGCGGCTCACACCAGAGAGAGCTGAGGCCTCTTGCTAAGGCAGAGGGATATTTAGCTTTCCTGCTGCAGTGTTGGTGAGATTGACAGTGATATGATCAACAGGCCATGAGGGTGGTGGGCAAATGTGGTTTGGTCAGAGGGCTCAGAGGGCTCAGATCTGCTCTCAGCCAGCAAGGCAATGCTGCCAAAATGACTGTACTTACTCACCCTTGTCACCCACTTGTTGGACCCTATCTCTAACTTACCTTCCTCTAGGGCAACTTCTTCCTACCATTTCTCTTGAGAAAAGAACGTGCAGTTTTCTCCCTTTCTCTTCTGGTGTGTACACAGGTAAATCTGTCCTAATCTCAGACCTTGCAGTTCTGCTTTCTCCAAGAGCAGTGACTGCAGAGTTTCTTTAAAGCATCGTGCTCAGTCCAGTGAAAGCTCCTTATAGGACCCATGGCACACAAAGCTTGCTTTAGGATTTTCATTTAGCCACATCATTCCCTGAACCTGAGGAAGATACAGCTTCTCCAGGAACTCTCCTGGAATCCTTCCTCTGGCATCAGCTGACCTCCATCCTCTCTTCCTGTGAGATGTCTCAATGTGCTGGTGTTTGACCCCACACTCCTGCCTTTTACAAATCAAGTTGTGGCAGTGGAAATGGGATCCTTGAGTGCTTCATTTTTCTGTCATCTTCCACTTGCATCCTGGACATCTGTGCTTTGCATTCATCTTTACTCTTCCTCCTGCTACAACGTAGTCACACAGGGGATTATCACCATCTGCCCTAGTTGGTTATTTGCCACTAAATAGTGTGTAATAACATTTCATTTGGTAAAARTAATAAAGCATCATTTGCTTCTTCAAACATGCAGTTTGCTTTATTGGCAGCAGAGGGGCATGTACCAAGGTGATGGAMTTTCTAACTTTTTATACTGAACTGCTTCTTGGGAAAAAGAGAAAACTTACTCTGGAGTGGAGATAAGAAAAATCATTGTCTGAATTGATACTATCTGAARTCTAAGGATGGTAACTGCATGGACAGAGGTCTCCMGATTCATTTCTTGTACATCCAGTAGAGTTAATCTAAAAGTGGTATTATTTTGGATCAGTGCAGTGTTGATGTAAGAAAACCACTGGGAAAGAAAAGAATTATTTTTATTAGTATCAGGACTGAGCAGAGAAGCACCTGAGCAGAAGATACAGAAATGTCTGTTTGCACTTGATAAGCAGTAAATCACTTTATTTGAAACATTTTCCACGCAATAAGTCACTATTGTCTTTGCAAGGTACTTCTTGTATGTGTGTGCTCCAGTCTCACTGTGCTGTACTCTGTCCAAATATAAAAAAGAGTAAAAGCCATCCTCAAATAGTTGAAAATCTAAGTGAAAGGCAAACATAAAAGATAAAGCAAATAGATAAAGGGAAGAGTGGAAGATGTAGGGAGTACAAATGGTTTGAGAGAGTGAGTCTTAGCCTTGTGACTAGTTTCTGCAAGAAATGTAGAGATCATGCTGGTATAGAGTTTTATGAATCATTTCGATAAAGTTCTTATCAAAGAATGAATCAAAATAGTTCCTGTTAAGGAAAACATTATCTTTGAATTCTTTCATTACTTGCAGACAGGAAATCTTGTAGCTACAATACTAAATACAGTTTATGTGGATAAAGTCACTCAAAAATGTTATCTCAGTATAAGAAGGAAGTTCTCTTGTGGATTAGGGAGCYAGAAGAAGGTGAGAAATAAGGACTTGAGAAAAAGATTAATAATTGAGCAATGTAAGGATCCGCACCAGAACTTGTGAAAATTATCAGGAAAGGCAATAAATAGTGCCTKTTTTTTGTTGCTGACAAGGTGAAATTACATGGGCCTTGTTAGCTATAAAAGATACRGAGAATGCAAAAGGATCAAACAGTGATGGAGCACTCAGTAATAAATGACAGGTGAGCTTCAGGGTAGACAGCTGATGGTAACTGAGGCTGAAGGGACAATTGGAACTAATCATACTGCCTGATAGATTCTAAATTAGCTGTAACAACTCCGGTCATTGCAGGGAACAGCATAGAGAAGGYTGCAGTTCAGTGCAGTCTGGAAAGAAATTGAGATGTTAGATTGTATTAAGGCAAAACAAGTATCATTACAAGAATTTATAGTACACCTTTGCCTGTGCAAAAGTGTTCAATCTCAGCATTCTATCTCAATGAGTACATGAAATAATAGAAAAGGTCCTAAAGAGAGCAACTAAAATGATGAAGAAATATCAAAACAATTGCTGGAGAAATAAATGTCAGGATATTTGAAGACAGTGCTAAGGGGAAATTAATATGGGAAAATGTAAKAGATGAATGATAGTGAGGTGAGTCCTGTTTTGGCGGCATAAAATGAAGTGAAAAGGATGCTTCAATTAACTTTACCAAAGAGTAGCTAAAAGGCAGCAGACTCAAAATAATGAGCAGAGCAAACTGAACACTCTGCTGAACTAACCAAATGTTTTCATTCTTAAGTCTTCGCTGGGAGAAAATGAGCTGAGATGTTCAGAGCTGGCTGTTCCCCAGTGGCTGCTGCTCTCACTGGTGCGTGGCCTCTCTGGGCTTTCCAGGGCTCTTGGCACCTCAAGGTACAGCTGAGGTCACCCAACAGCCACACCTGGCTGCTCCAGGAATGGTTTCTGAWCCTGTTTTTCAGAACCAGACCTAAAATTGTATCTTGTCCAGCCTCTGCCTGATTGGCTGAGCCCAAATATTCTTGGGAATGCAGCGCTCTCTGTACAGGTGAGCAAACATTCCCTGATGCTGCCCAGCTTTCTGGCATCCTACACCTGAGAATTCAAACTACTGCTCATTTCTGCCTTTCTGCCTTCAGGCCCTTAGATGTTGTATCAAGGATCCTGTCATGAGCACTTGAGCAGGTTAATTACCTTTCATCCTGCAAAGCTTCATTATCACTGCCATCTGTTTAGTGAATACTTTATCCAGACAAGCTCTGGTCTAAGTTTCCTCCATAATGTACCTTTGGTATTTTGTGTAAACTTTTGAAATGGGGAGATAGATTACAGTAAAATGATCAGAGTATCTACATTCTGTCATTCATTCCCTCAAACATGTCATTGCTCCAATTGCATAACTGCAGCAATTGCAATAATTTCATTCCCTCAAACATGTCATTGTTCCAACTGCATAACTGCAGCAATTGCAATAATTTCCCATTTTAGGCCTGTGTACCATTGCTTACCCTAAAAATGACACCTGATTTTTTGTAACTTAAGGGTGATTTGTTTTCTGAAGTTCACCTAAAATAACTCTGGAAATTTTACCCTTTAATTTAAATTTTAAAATAAATTATCATAGTAATATTTTTTGTTATTTTTCTTGGATTTTCATGGCAGAACAAAGATGCTTTTAGTGGAGGTTTAAAAATAACATTGAGAAGACAATGGCAGCAGAAGGATTGGAAGATATTCTGAGAAATCCCTCAGCCTTCTCAAGTCATTCCTGACTAAAATTTGTCTAATTTGTCTTTAAATACTCCTGTCTGCGATTTAAACATGTAAGCAGTAAGAGTAACATCTTGCAAAACTTCTCTGTTATTTGGTTGTTGTGTCTCCTTGAGTCTTGGCTGAGTTAAACAAACCCAGTTCTCTCAAGCTCTCCTCTCAGAAGGTGTTTTCAAACCTTTGATTGTTCCTGCTGCTCTCAGCTGTCCAGCTGACTCGTTTCTTTCTGGAAGTTCGGTGAATTAAACTCCCTACAGTGCTCCAGCCTCAGGCTGTGGCCTGCTGAGGGCTCCTTCAAAAGTCCTATGTGTGACATCTTTATCACATGCCCTTGCAGGAGGGTAATTTTATTAGCAAAAATACTGACTCACGTTCCGTTGGTAATCCTTTATCCTCCACATCTTTTTTTCCTAATTAATTGTGTTATTAGGTGTTCACCACCTTGTGTATACACAATGGATGATTTCTACATAAGTACTGTATATTGCACTTGTTTTCCCTGAATTGTATCTCATTTGTATCTTCAGTTTGTTTAGATAAGTTTTGAATTTTAATTGTGTCCTCAACAGTCCCTATGCTTCCTGCCAGTTTGATATTATCTGCAAATTTAATTACTGTGTGTTTTATTCCACCATTGAAGTCATTCATAAAAATGCTGAATAGCACTGAGCTCAGCTTAGGCTCTTGCAGGAGCTTTGCTCAATGCATCGTTTCCTTTTGGCAGTTCACCAACAACTTTACAGACATTTTTTAGTACTTGTACAATAACTTCATCGAGATTGTGCCAGCTTAGCTCATTTTTGACAATATCACAAAAGATTGTGTAAAAGGCTTTCCTGAGGTTAATCTAAAACTAATCCTGAGCTCAGAAGCCTATTAACCTGTCCTAGAAACAAGTCAGGCTGACTTTTAGGGAGCTTGCTATTTTATAGGTTGCCTTTTTCTGTTGTTAGACACTTGCCTGCCCCTCTGACTTCAAAGGTAAATCACAAATGGATCTAGGTTTGAACCAAACCAGCACAAAACACTTCTGTTACTCGATTTCTTTCCCCAGACTGTCTCTTTCTACTTATTGCTAATGTACTTAGGAAGTATTCTCATGTTGCTGTTTCCGTGTGTATTTATAGTTGTACTTTAGCTTTTGTATTTTGCCTCTATGCTCCTGCGACCGCATCAAGATATTAAATAGGATGCAACTGGCTTTTATTTCAAAGCCAAGCCATTTTTCATCTTTAATAAGATGACCTAATGGTCACTGCTGGCCTGTGCTTTCCAAGCAGACCATTCACAGTTTTCTGCACTGTGTGTCTTTGCATATTTTCCAGTCTATATACACTGGGCACTGACTCCATTAAAAAGACACTGCGTAAGCTCTTCTCCTGGTGTGTCACTCCTGTACATTCCTTCCTGTTCATGTTCATTCAAAGAAATAAACTCAGCTGTAAGAGAGCTGGTTTCCACTGGTTATAATAATTTTTGATTTAAATGGCCTATTTCTTTCTGATGCAGCAGATAGTTGATGATAATTAGAAACAAAAGAGCTGGTGTGTATACTCATTGTAAACAAAGCATATTTTGTTGCAGCGGTGGTGATTAGACATGAGCTGTCAGCATATTCCCATATTCTACAGTTAACTGTGCATTAAAAATAATAATGGGAATAATAACTTGTATTATACAGAGCAGAGCTGCTTTGAAGTCCTTACCTAATGTACTGTGGAAATGTAGCCCCCACCTGGGGCAGGTGACAATTGAAGAGCACAGAGCGTGCCAGCTAAGGCTGGGGAAGGGAAAATGTCTGCAAAAAGTCACCAAGGAACTAAAAAGAAACAGAAAAAAAATTTCTTACAGCCAAAGACAGAAGAAACAATTCTGTTAGCTGTCCAAGGATGGGGAGGGGGAGGACATTCTTTCTTTTCTGTGGGTTATATGGGTAAAAATTTAGTGGCTGCATTCTGGCCCACAAAGGTAATTTCACATATGGCAGTCTCMGACAGCCAGAGAAGTTATCTACTCTCTGTAACACAACCATAAACTTCTTTTAATATTCCTCTCTATTGACATTTAACTGGGCTGTTTGCAGCACAGAAATGGTGTGACTTACAAATCAACTCAGAATGAGGTTGCTTSGGTAATGTGGACCCTTTCAAAAGGCCTGATTACTGCACATTGTGAGTCTGTTCGAGATGAATCTGTTTGTTTGTTTGTGCTCACTTTCTGTTGTACTTTGGTGGCARTAACACTCATAAGCAATAATAGCTGATTTTTCTCTATGATCATTTGCATAAGAAGTTAGATGTGAAAAATGGTATTGCCCAGTGATCTGTGCATCATCATCATCTGTGCCTCTAATCAGCATTAGCCATGGAGCTCACGCTCTCTGTTGTAATACCAAGAAAAGGAAAGAGAAAATATAGCTGAGCTGTGATTAGCAATTCTGATAGAGGGGATCTGATTGGGAAATCCCTGCCCACAAGAATGATTGAACTCATTCTCCCTCAGAGTAGAAGCTGCTCCTGGTAGTGATAGGAATGTCTGTGTGCTGTAACTTGGACTGAGGCCATCCTTTCTCCTCTGAAAGGTCATTGAAGAGCCATCAAATAGCAGCAGCTTTCAGCCTCATGTCAGAAGTAGTTTGCCAGTCACAAGGCAGCACTTCACAAAGTTTTAAATTCACCCTGTAACATCAAGAGCAATGTAATAAGCTCTGGTAGTCACATAGGGCACGCACTATCCTCTTGGATAACACTTAATGTATGCTTTGTCATCCCTGAAACTCCACAGTCTTGCATTGTGCTATTATACTTAAGGAAGAATATGTACCTGGTGAATCACTCCTCCTAAATCTGATTTACTTGTGGCAAAGCCTAAAACAAACAGCCCAGCATTCACAGAAGTGAGATGTACAGCTTTTCCTTTGCTATTCCACACACAGGATAATGACAATGGAAATAACAGTGAAGGGTAYGGAGACACCTTGAGGAAAATGACTGGTTGTGATCGTGCCTGACCTCTATCTGTCGCCCRTCCTTTATTTGTGGTCTGTACAACAGTGGAACCAATGCACATTATTAAAAAACAAAACCAATTCTGTACCTACTGGATGATAGACAGGGCATGTTATTTTTCTGGTCTACTGTCTTGTCTTCTACCACCTTTCTCTTACTACCAAAACAAGGGCAAAAGGAAACATTTATTTGTTTAAAAATGTGTGCCTTGCATTTCTCTTCTGATAACAAAAAAACCCAGTGTTCCTATACTATTATTTATTACTGTGCATTGTCTGCTAAGGCTATGTTTTCTATCATGGGATTCAAATTGCTTCTTGTGCCATCAGCATTTTCCTTTTTCACATTTCTTTCAAGGCAAAATAGAAAATCTATTTCTCTGCTGTAGCAACAGTGATCTGGGAAAACTTTATTTAGGGTGAAAGGGAAAATAATGGAGTCAGAATAAGCATCTACACTAAAAGTCTATTTAGAACATCAAACCCCAATGCATTCACAAGACACTATTGTACCTGTTTTAAATGAAGCTCAAAAAGATATAGAAACATCGTGTGTAATGACCACCAACGTGACTATTTGCATTGCAGATTAAAAATTCTGAAGATGTAGTAATGAGGAGTTGCAATGAAAAGACAGTGTGTTTATGGCAGGCAGTATATTTATTTTGCAGAAAAGCCGTGTGAAGTCAGTGCCACTCTTGTAATGATAAAACCTGGAACACATTTAAAATTTAACAAATGCATTTCCATCCAGGGTTATTGCACAGGAGACCACATAAATAAAAATTCAAACTCTGCTTTCTTAATTCACACATATAGTTACATTTAATGACACTAGGACTTCCAACATGAGTAAAACCAGCARGGTCTGGCCCATAAAAATTATTCTTGTTTGCAGCCTGCCAGTTTTCTACAGCTTAGCRCTAAGATATCCTTTACTGTCTTTGCAGCAGCCGCAGCTCTGATTTAAGGAGGTGCTGACTTCTACCCTSCAGCTCTCATTCCCCTTCCATGGAACCCCCTCAGCTGTGCAAAGTCTTGGTGGGGCCATTAGACCAAGCAAATATGGAAAAAAATTACAGCCAGTACCCTCTGCTTATTCCACACACAAATTGCAATGCAGAAGAAAAGTTTTAGGAAGTTTAACAAGTGTACCTCATCCAAAGATAAATAAAAGCAGTCATCAGGCAATGGCGGATACAGAAGCAGGGTATGGTTTGATGTGCCAGACCTCTCCTCTAGTGCAGTGAATCTTTTAGTGATACAGTCAGCAAAAAACAAAGGACTATGAAGGCTAATTATCTAGTTTGAAAAGCAATATTAAAATGTACATAATCCGGCATCTTCTGAATATTAGAGTCAGCCTGTGCATAACAGTAGCATTTACAAAATTTAGCTATTACAGGAACTGACAGGTTTGTGTTGSCCAGCTTAAACTTTCAAGTTATCCCTTTTTCACAGGTAATGAGAAATGATAAGAAATTCTGTCTACAAAGCAAGAGAAAAGAAGGAACATAAATTGCAGTGCAATTAGCTTCTTTTTCCTTTCTCCTCTGAATACACAGGCTAATGGATACCATTCAAAGTGCTGGAGTCACAGGCAGGGGTATAAGGCTCTGTTCTGAAATCATTTAACTATGTGCTTAACTTAAAGATGTGARCACTGTAAAAGCTGAAAATGCTGAGATTGCTTACACTTAATCTTTAGGGGCTCAGTATTTTGCTGATCAGGGCTGGACTACTGAGCCTTTACAGGAATGAATGCAAGCTGATCTGCTTATGAGAGGGTTTAATGGAAATTTCATTTTCCCTTTCATTTAAAATTCTGTCAACAGTATGTCCTTCCTGGCCCCTGCAGGAAGAAKTGTATCTACATAATGCTTCATCGTTGCTGCAGCAAATGGGCTGTAAAGTAAATGTTCTAATTAGTCTTTGAATCATTAGGCTGGGTGTAGTTTGTCCGGCTGAATGGTGAGCTGATTGGTATTTTAAAGAAAAGGAAAGACAAGAAAGTCCTTCTGCAATTTTCACCGTTTCATTTTGCTTTAACACTGTTGTGACTCAATAGTCACTCTTTTGGTGTCCGATAGCAAGGGGAGAATCCTTATTTTTGTTTTATTTCAGTATTTGCCATTTTTGACCTGAGAAGAGAGGTTGGTATCCCAGAAAGCACATTTAGCTTTWATCTTTACCTTGACTATTTCAGCTGCAGTATAACCATTCTGCATCAGATGATCACTTATGCAGATGAAAAAAATATTATTTTTTCCTTCTAGTATATTATGAATATAAGACTTAGGCATGTCTTGGTGTCCAAAGGGACTTTTATGTGGGCCTTGAATAATTTAGTGCTGGTACTAACARCAGTGCATGCTGACATGACTATGTGTCACCTGGAGAATCTGTGTATAGAGGAACTGTCTAGCTCTGAGTACYCCAGTGAGATCTTCAGAGTGTTAACTTGGCTTTCAAATACAGAGGAAAGAAGCAATAAATGTATAAAAGGTGAACCCTTGTGAAAGAGAGAGCTGCAAATGGAGTTTGGATGTCCAAGATCCTCAATGTGTGAAATATCTGAGGCTGTTAGGAGGATAAATGCACTGTAATAATTCAAGAGAGCAAGAAAAGAGAGAAGCTTGAGATGAAACTCCACATTTGTAATTCCAGGTCGGTTTRGATGTTTTAAAATTTGTGTTGCGGTATGAAAACTCTTTGAGGCTCAAGTCTATTCTGGTAGCTCTTCCAATTGAAGACTTATTGAAACCAAAATGAAAAATGGTCTCATCTATCATGTTGGCTCTAGACTTGGTTAATTCCCTCCAGAACACATCTAGAGGCACAGGAAAGTCTTTAGCAAACAGSCTGGCAGGGGATCCAGCCTGCAGTGGCTGCTCTAAGTGAACTGCGTAGTTGATGAACTCAGATTCACATCTCTCTGAGAAACTGCCAGCAAGTTAAACAAACTCTTTGCAGGAGAACTGGCTTTAGGAACAATGACACTGAGAATTCCTGGGCTGCTGTTTCACCTTATCTTATCTATTAACATGTTTGTCTTGGGTTTTATCTGCACCCTGAGGTTCTCCAGCTAAGCTGTGGGCAGGCAGTGATAGCGTGGATTGACATTAAGAGTGATGGGATGTGATCTGATTTGGTCTGATCTCATCTGAGTGCTGGCTCAGGTGCAAAGCTAATGCAGAACAACATTCTGAGTGATCAGATTTGCTGGCACAGACCCGGCATCAAGGCTGGCTTWATGGCAAAAAGGGCTCAAAATGGCAAAAATGGCCCTTGTGCAASTGGTGCTGTCGGCTGGAGTTGCACKGAGTGTCAGGAATGCCTGGTGGCTGTTGCTTTCTCTGCGTACTGTGTATGAGTCTATTACCATTTATCTTGTAAATATACATTTAGGGGCCTTATAAACCTGCCTGAATTGTTGCATCTGCAGACTAACTGCTCCTTGATAGCCTTGGTGGCTTAGTTAAAGCACTGTCTAGAGTGCAYGTCATTAACTTGATTGACTACAGGAGCTCCAAAGGTTTATCATACCAGTGCAGGTGTTGAACTGGAGAGTGGGAATAATTCCAGTGGCTAGAGAGGAAGAAAAGGAGGTTGGAAATGTCATGGAGTCTCTCACTGGTGTATTTTGAGTCTCTCTTAACCTCRCTTCTCACCCTTCTTATGGAAGTATTTGAAGAGAGAAATAAATGTCAGCAAAGGCTTTCAGAATCTTGGATTTTAGGTGATGTAGCAAAGGGAGGTATTTTACAAGCATTCCRAATCAAATGTCTCAATTTAGGAAATAACAGTTATTAATTCTTTCAATCAAACTGCTCAAAGCTTTTATTCTCGTGTTAAGTTATATAGCCTACAKCTTRTTTAGGTTTRAAAARRCAACCAAAAMCAAACAARCCAACAAAAAAGGCTTGAATAGGAGTTTATTATAGCACTATAAACCTTGCCACTAAAATCGCACTTTTGCAGAARGAAAATGTCAGCTAAGTTCTCTCATTAAACACATACTGGCCAACCCATTAAAAATAAAAATCAAAATAAAAAAGGTAATAGCTTAAGTTCAGAATAAAAGCTTCAGCCCTTCCCAAGTGCAACCCCTTCCTGTACAGTTTGTGAACTTGCAACATAGAAAAACACAGTTTGAAAGGGRCCTTTGAGAGCCATCTGGTCCAGAATCCTCCTCCCACCCCGGAGCTACCAACATCAGATCAAGGATTGCTCAGGATTTTGTCCTGTCTAGTTCTGAAAAATCTCCAATTACTCAAATTGTTCCCTTAAAAAACCCTAAAAACCAAACAAAAAAGCCCTGCAAACTATTTTGGAGGGGTCCATCTGGCTTCCGCCTCTGAACTCAAATGCTTAAAATTTAGGCTTGCGAGATCATTGATCAAGTGTTGATTGAAGAAAACAAAAATCTCCAGGATTCTTTCAGGAGGAAGAAAACCTCCAGGAGGGAGGTGCAAACTGAACCAACATATCTGTAAATACCGTCTGAATAATGTCCTTTAGTACCTAAATAGTAAAAAAACAAAAAACAAAACAACCCCCCCCCCCCCAAAAAAAAAGAGCAACTTTTCTCTCTCTCAGGTTTAATTTCCAAGCTAAATTTTAAACCTTATTGCAGTGTTAGGAGTGCTGTACATAAAATTTTTGAAGTCAGGATAAAGAATGGAAACACAGACAGAGCTTTTATTACAGTGCTGCTAAGGATGTTGCTGCAGTAAATAAAGTACTGTTAATATTTTAAGAATGGCATCCCTGAAGTATCTTACAAGATATTTCTTCTCAATTGCCTTTCTTCAGCTGCAAAAAGGAAAAGTGGTTCTTGTAAACACATGTGCTTCTATCTCATCAACTACACATGTAATTTTTTCAGAGGACAATTAAATTTAATTATATGAATTTTTCATATCCAAATTAAATACTTTTATACTAAATATAAATAAAAAAATTCTGAACTGAAACAATTTGTATAATTTTTATTTTTTTAAGTGGACCTTTGCTGCCTTAGAAAAATTATTATAATTATAAAATAATGCCCCCAAAGGACAGAAATGTGCTTRGCATTGTTTATTCCAAGCAGAAAGCTTGTATTTAAAAAGCTTGGCCTGTGCATGTGGGTGGATCATGAAATTATTTATCAAATTATTTCAAATAATTAATGAGATGATTGTGAACTGTTTGCAAATAATTCAAACAAAAAGAGATTACATTAATTAAGTAAATAATTAATTGTGAACCATTTGCCCAGCTCAATTCCAAACAAATTCTTCCAATATCAGAAGAATGGAAGRAAAGGATATTTGAAATACATACAGATTGCTTTCACATTGCTCCAGGAKGAGCACCCCCTCACTGATATGGAGTCTTTGCCAGAATTTTTCTGTAATTTCCCTAAATTGCTACGTGTGCATATTGTGTTAAACAGACTTCAGTCATAGGGAAAGTCACCTGAGGGGAAACAAGGTCACTTCAAAACTGTAAGACAAAAAAGTCAYTCAAAATAACTTAAGGAGTAGTAAATAAATGTAATGTATTTTAAGGTGGTTTTGAAGCAAGGAACATTTTAATGAACTATGGGGCACAATAAATGAGTTTTAAGTAGAAGGAGAGGACAGAGATGAATGGAAAAAAACCTGAAGCTGAGGAAACAAACTGGATCAGGTATGAGCAAAATTACTCTGCCATACTGTCAAAAGGAAGAGAGCAAACCCCAGGAGCGCCACTTCATTCAGTGTTTAGAAAAGGTACTATTTCTTTACTAGGAAATGTAGACCATTGTCAGTCACTGATATTTCAAGGATAACATGTACATTAAAAAAAAAATAAAATTAAAATAAACTCAGGTTTTATTTCCCCTCCCCTCTTCACTTGTTAAGTGCAGGGCCAAAAACTTCGCTACTAAAAGGTGCACTTATCTTTTTATTTATTTACTATGTTACCTATCAAAAGTCAATGTACTGTTGTATTTGGTGATTTATTTCACTATGAAACATTCAGGGATCTGTTTTCTTCCATGGAATATTTAATGTTAGGTGAACCTTTACTCTACTCTACTCTACTCTACTCTACTCTACTCTACTCTACTCTACTCTACTCTACTGATAAGCTAACCAAGAGGAATATTAATTATCTCACATTGGCCATGATGTGTATAATTTCAGACAACAAATGCATAACTGAAATGTGTGTCACTTCTTATTTCTGCTCTATCTCCATCTATTTGTAGGACATTGCTGAAACAAACATGGAAATAACAGTGGACCCAGAGATAAAGTATAATTAAGTTCACTTCACAGCAAATGATTTTTCACTACAGCTAGCCATAAAATAGCATTTTTCTTTCATGAAATGTCTGAGTCCAAACCTAAAAAATATATATTGAAGTTGCTGGTTTGATGTAGGACTGATCCAGCTGTTCTGAAGAGCTCCTGGGTGGGGCATTCTTATGAATAGGGCATTTCAGACAAACGTATCTTAGTCTTTAAGACAAAGTGTTCTGGGAGACTTTTTTTGTTGTTTGTTTGCACTTTTTCCTTATTCCTTTCAGGCAACAGTGACCTTTCCATAGAAAGGGAACACCACTTGTAATTAAAAAAAAATAGGATTGTATTTTTTATTCACTTGTTTAAATTGGGTCTTTGTTTTCCCCATCCKTTCTCTGCTTCATGATTGCAGTGCTGGGTTATAGCTGAGCCACCTGTTTCACAGGTCTGTGAAAATCCATTTCTTGGGTGGTTTTCTGCTTGTTGTGTTTAAATTAGAGAGAGAGAAGRGGATTGAAATATTTGCCTGCTACTCCATAAATGTTAATTCTGCTGTAGAAATACAGATGAGAGCGAGACTTTGTCTTCCCTTGTGAAACCTGCAAAACACACAGACAAAAAATATTGGTACATTCTCAACARCCAGATAGTTTAGCAAATCCTCCCTTATTCCTTTTCTTTTCTATATAAGTAAATGTCAATAAATGTTTTRGCTTTAAACACCTTGATTGTTTAGCATGCAGAATTTTAGACATGTCAGCTCTGGTTGTTTGATTTATACCTTTGACCTATCTCTAATTATTTTAACCTTATAATTTGCATAAATCCAATCTCTGCTGTCAGACTTGGAAGACAACAGAAATCCCCTTATGCATTGTGATTCACTAAAGAAATTAGAGGTGTGATACAGGGTGGGCATTTTCATTTGACCCTTTACAACTTCTTCTAACTTTGAATTACTCCAGTGAATTTTTCTGCTGTTGAAAGTAAAAGATGTAGAGAACAGATTACTGCTGAGTGCTGCCTTGTGATACRGAAATGCTTTTTGCCTTCTTCTGACAAAGGGGATCGATGACTCCCTGCAACATCTGTGCTGTACCTGAGCTGCCCAGCTCAGCAGGGAGGGTTGGAATGTGGCTCTCAAGAAATTCAGGTCAGAGGTGCTGGTTTGCTTCATGATATCAGCTATCAAACTTGCAAACTTGAATTTGAATCCTGTTTTGAATTCCGTGTGCTGACTCACTGGGCCAGAGGAAATTCAGTTTTTTTAGACCTTTGGTTCAAGCCTGGTTTGAGCTGTGAGGATGCTGCCAGASTGCTATTGACACTTAGCACTGCACAAATGGGGAGATCTCTCTGAGRGGCAAATGGCCCTTTCTGGCTTTTCTCAGCTCCCTGGAGCCAGAGTGAGCATCTTTCCTGTGTGGGTGGTGGAAAAGTACACCGTGTTTTGTGTGAAATGGCAGTTTAAACTTCCAAAACTTATTTCTGTGGCAGAAGGTGTTTTGAGAACAGAAATGGTGGCCTTATCAGGCATGGTTTCATACGTAAAATTGAAAAGTTTATTTGGTTGSCATTTGCCTGGTGCTTTACCCCGGTGCAAGAGGGTGTTAGTAGTTCCTTACCTCACAAAACGTGGTGACAGGCCTTCATCTGAAGAAACTGGGAGCTGTTCTGATGTTGCAATAATGAAGGCCATTACTATCTATTAGCTCRGATGGATTAAAAGGTTAAACCAGTTTCTGGTGAAAATTAATTATGCTGAGAATTCGTTAAAAGTGTTCTTTGATGTCTGGCATTTGCATGTCTGCGATGAGGAATAGGTCACCTGCTATGTGCATAAACTCTCAAGGCTTACAAGAAGAGGAGTAGCAAAGTTCCCTGCTAATCTACTTCTGCTTAAGGATGAGCATCCCACTGATGTGGAGGAAGTCACACCTCACTGATGTGATTATCTGCAGGTTGACTAATACTGGGCAGGAATTAGAAGCAGCTTTGTGGATTTGTTTAGGGATAGTCTCACTCTCCTACTTAGCTGCAACGAGGAACTCTCCGTCCTCTTTCATTCTGCTCTTGTGGTGATGCTGGGGAGCAAACTGATACTAAAGGGTGGAAATCCAATGTGATGTGACAAATCAGGCATTCRTTGGTCTGGCCATGGGGCTACATGACCCTTCCACACAGTGAGGTTTGATTGCTTGCTGACAGTGACAGTACTGCTCACCTAGCAGAGTTCACCTTGACACAAGCACCGCTGTGAGAACTTCTGCCTTTGTGCACCTGGCACTGGACAGGCTCAGGTTTGTCCTGCCCCCACCTCACTCTGTGTCTCTGTGTCACAAGGCAGTGTCATGTGCTGTTGGCAGAGTGTCTAGCACAATTTGGGAATGACCCAAGACCTAATAACATCTTTATATACACACATTCCTTTACGAAGAGAGCAAAAGGAACTAGACTATGATGACCTGTAAAAATAAAAGCTTTGAGAATGAGGTCAGTGACCCATAGTWAGGAAATTGCTTGCAGTGAAGACTCATTGCCTTCAAGGCAGTAAATGTTACCAGTCTGTGGTTACTGCCTTCATGATAAAGCTGCTGTATATCCAAGAAGTGGCAAGGCTCTTTTCCTGGCAGCTCCTGATGGTCACACAGCACATAGGGCTGGTTTCAGAGTAGCCTCAAGGATGTTAAAAATCTGCAGTGCAAACTTCTACAATCTGCTCACTTTCTCTACARCCTCTGCTGGTTTCAGAATGGGAGTTAGTGATGTCAGTCACACGGCTTCCCTGCCCTCTTACAGACAGTCTGAATTCAAAGTTAGAACACAACAGCTGGTTTGTAAGCCTGAGACATCAACTGATCACTCCAGTTACGCTGTCAACAGAGCCAAAAGCAGTGCTTGGGTAATTCTTATGATGATAGAATAAACTGAGTCTATTATTGCTGAAGAATGGTTGATTCCACATAGGGCAACTCTGTATTGCTTCTACCTGGAGAGAGTCTTGCCTTTCACAGGCAACAGAAATAGAGAGCCCAGCCAGCTCTGTGTTTGCAGTGCTTTGGCTCACCTCTGCTTTTGACCTTTATGTAAATGAAATAGCCATTCCACATCATTGAAACCATATGCATAGAGCACTTTAAAATATTGGATACTTCTCGGATCAGTGATGCCAGAACAATGTGGAAGCAACAAAGAGGAGGATGATTATACAAAGCAAGAGTTATCTTCTCAAATGAACAAGTCACAAACATTTTCTTTTCATGACACTTAGGAGAGATATCAAGCTYTGCGAGTAATTTGGATCTGCTAAATTCCAAACTTTCCATCATCAAATATAATCTGCAATTAAGTAATTATCTCCATTCTCTTCACTGTCTTCCACTACACAAGMAGCCTTACTGGGAGTGAGGATTTTGTTAGCTGATCTGGTGATTCAGCTTTAAAGGTACAACTATGGAAAAGTTGCACCAAACTCACTTTCCCAAGTGCTCTAAGTGCCCAATTACTGAAGTGCACAGCATCGGAATAAAGACTATAATTCATTACTCATAACTCAGCTTTTACCACGATCTCCCTTTGGTTAAGGGCTCTGGCTTCATGCAACTATTTAATTTTTAGGTCCATTCTTTATAGATCTTACATAATCTTTGATGAACTGTGGCTTGTAAATTGAGTATCTTTAGACAAGTGCTGCTTAGCATCTCTACTTACTGGAGAAGTAATGAAAAGAGTTTATGCCTAAATTCATCCCTAATGTAGTTCTGGTAAGGAAAATGAAGCCAGGAATGCATATACTGCTAAGTGCTTTTTTCCCCTACTTCCCTTTATTGAATTCTCTGATGCCACTGCAGAAGAGGGAAATAAAAGCAGCTGAGGAGGAAATAAGAATAAATGGGCATTTGGTGACTTTGTAACACCACTTGTGCTATGGTGAAGCAGTGTAAGTGTGTGGAAAAGCGAGCAGCACATCACGAGGATTCCAGCTTTTATCTGAAGAATATCTCTTATCCAGAAAGATCATGAAGAGCTTTGCACTCGTGGAAGTGTGAATATCACTGCCAAGTCCTTCTAGTCRGAGAGGTGAAAAGGCAGTCATTGGACTGGGAAAGGGTAATTGACTGATGGCTTCTCTGACCCTGCTACTCAGAGAGAGAAGGACCTTGTCAGTCAGACAAAAAATTACTGCTTAGGAACAAGCCCAGAAATTCATGTAGCTCCAATTATTAGTTAGGTCTGTGCATTTTAACCCTTCATGTAACATTTTAAAAATGCAGGGACACACAAAGCTGGCAGCAGCTGGAAGGCATTTATGTCTTTAATGAGAGGCATCCTGGCTGTTAGTGTCCTTCCCTTGAAAGCACAATTAGAGAGCAGCGGGAGGAAAGGAAAGATGGTGAAACCCGAGGGAGCCTCCGGGATCTCTGCTTCCTGCAGTGCTAATGGTGCTCCACAGAGGCACCTTCATGTAGGGGGTGTGACGTGTGCCTGGCGAGGAAGGCTGAAGGTCAGTGCTCCAAATGTTTTTTCGCTGAGATGTAAAAGGAATTGCTCAARCCTTACAGTGGCTGAGAGCAGATTTTGGCACAATCTTCCATTTGTAGCCCTCCCTATCATAGATGAAAGCTTTGTAGTCCAGCAGAGTTTGAATGACCTTAACATCTCAAGGTCAGGCAGGATTTTTTTTTGTCTGAACTACCAAGGCTTTCCTTGCCGCAAATCTTATGTGTAGAAATAGAAATTTTCCCTGGTATGTAAATGCACCTGCCTCAAATCAAAGTCTGAATTTGACTTCTGGAAGATGTCAAGAGAGATGTTTCCTGTTCCTGTTCTGTTGTGCAGTAGCTCTGAATACACTGGCTTGTGGGTGTTGCTCAAGGAAGATCTCAGAAGCCTCCTGTGGAGGTTTGTTACTGTCATCAAATGGRCTTAAAAGAAGGAAAACAACTTACTGTGTTTTCAAACAAAACTAGTACGTTTTATTTTTCTTYCTTGAAGGCTGTTCAGAAGGGGTCATGTACTGTTTCAACTGAGTAGGACTTTCCTGGTGTGTTTCATCATTTTGTGATTCAACATTTAGGTCTTTGGAAAAGTTGCTTAAAGCATTGAGATACCTCTGGTTTTTTTCTTTTCCCGTTTGAAAGGGAATTTYATTTCTTTAAAGTGTCAGCAGGTGTTTAGAGTACAGCCTTTCTGTAAGGAGAACCAGCCTTTGTTATATGTGATTTATCTGTGGGATGTTCCTTCATTTGTCATTGGCRAGGCAAAAAGTAGGCAGTCTAGGGAAGGCTGGAGTGGTGTGAGCAAAGACAAGTTGTCCTGGTAAAAGGCTTTGCACTGGCCAGCTCTACCTGAGGATGGGCAATGTGGCTACAGAAAGGCAGAGCTGGGTTGTGACACAGTTGAATCAATTTAGGGCAATTTGGATTTGAATTCTTTCTGATTATTTGGCATCCACTACTCTTGACTGGCAGTGGGCATGGCTGTGGAAATGTGTCCTTCTCTGCTGTGGAAATGAGCCTTTACTGGGCCATGCATAATTGTGGGAAGTCAAACAGTGTCTTTGTCCCTTGCTTRGAGACAGATTTTTGTGGTTGTTTCCAGAGATTAGACAAAGGCTCTCATCTGTGACTGAGCACATTGCGCCAGCCAACCTCTCTTTTGTCTGATTTTTGATATTTACAGATGCTGTGGTACAGCAGATGGAGGTTATGAACTATATGCTATGGTTTTGTCTGTCCAGGCCTGAACACCAGTGCTATATAATACCAAAGGCTTTAACTTAGATAAACAAATTTGTAATGAAGTAAAAAAAAACAAAAACACACCTTAATTCAAAATTAGGGTATAACAAAATAGTCTTGCATCACTTATGTCAGTCTCATGATCAGCAGCTCATCATTTCTTGGCCTTGAGGAGAGTCTGTAGGACACAGTTCCTGTGGTGCTGTGCCTGAGCTGACCCTGGCTGGGCACCAGGTGCCCCCAAAGCCACTCTGTCACTGCCCTCCTTGGCTGGGCAGGGGCAGAGAATTTAACCAAAGGTCCATGGGAAGTGATTATTCAGTTACTGTCACAGTCAAAACAGACTTGGGGAAATTAGTTTAATTTATCACCAATCAAATCAGTGTTGGATAAGGAGAAATATCTTAAAAACACCTTCTCCTCACCCTCCCTTCTTCACGGCTCCACTTCACCTATGGTTTTCTCCACCAGCAGTGCAGAGGGATGGGGATTTGGGGCTGTGGCCGGTTTGTCACACCTTCATCCTCACAGGGGGATTCCTTACACTCTTCCCTGCTCCAGTGTGAGGTCCCTCTCATGGAAGACAGTCCTCCATGAAGTTCTCCAATATGTGTCCTTCCAATGGGCTGCAGTTCTTCCCAAACTGGTCCCTTCCACGAGATCCAGTCCTTCAGGAATGTGCAAACAGGCCCAGACTCGGTCTGGTATCATTGTTATTGATTTGTATAGGCCTGACTTTGCAAGGAGCTGATGAGTACAGAGATAACACCTTGTGCTGCTCAGTGTATCAAATATATGTGCTCCTTTTTCCTCGAGTGGAGCTGAATAAACACCGTTTATTTTTCACACTCCTTAAGTGAGGAACACAGTGATTGACTGTAGCTACGAGGTGTACATATCCTATTGAAACAAATTATGGGGAAAGAGTTGTATAATTCATTCACTGATGTGAGCTAAGTTCATATAACACTGTCTCAATATCTGACTGATATTGCTGTTTAGGAGATGTGACATTTAAAAGTTTAATCATGATCCTGTAGCATTCTCTGGCTCACTCTAAATTGTGGAATAAGAAATGGGGCATTTGGCATGCTTTCAGGCACACTGCTATCTGCTGCAAAKTACTCAGTAATATTTCTAAATGCGTAGATCAACCTTCCCATCTATTGATCTCAGAATGTTTTACCGAGTTAAGTCAGAATCATCACCTTTCCTATTGAAAAATGCARAGAAAAGAGAGGTAGGAATGAGGAACCTTTACAAAATCTCTTTCTCTTGACCATATGTACAGCAGGAGACCAGTGTCCAGCATTTCTGTGGTTTAGGAGAGTCTTAGAGGGTCTGAGCTTTGAGGCTCATGTCTGTTTACAGTGAGACTTTATTCATCTTCAGAATATGAGCTCTGTCTTGACAGGGCTGTAGGTGGTTGCACAGATGAGGACAGCATGCCACATGTATCTCTTTCTCCCTGTTTCCAGATTTTATGTTTGTTTGGGAATTTGAGCAGTAAATCACAGGTGAAAAGAGAAAGAAAAAGTAAATGAAATGTTGATATTGAATCTTTTCTTATTACAGACATCAAACAGCAAGACTGAACTTGTRCAGAACAGATTTAAAGTATTGAAATGTCAATGCTTTTATGCACATGGCTTAAATTACTTTTCCCAAWGAAGAAGAAACATGGAAAATGTTCAAATCTTTTTTCTGTCTTCAATGACCTGACATAATTTGAATTTACAGTTTTAACTTTGGTTTTTATTTTTTTTTCTTCCAATCTATTAATAAAATGCTACTCTTGTGGGTAATTGTGAATACACTTAAATACTTTTAACCTAGGTTTACCTGAGATGTTACATGGATTATTTTACATAGGCAAAACACATAGCCTATTGAGAGGCATTTCTTTTGATGAATTATTTTGGAGATTCTGAAAATCTGGTTCGATGTGGTTCAGACTCAGTTTGATCTTCTTTTAAGAATAAGGCAAAAACCCCCAAACCCACCCCATATACATGGAAGAATATCCTTTGGACCCTTACTTGATGTTTTTCTGAGGAGTGAAATAGCATCTGTTTTTATGCCCCTTCAAATGGCAGCACTATTTTGGAGAGTTGGGGTGGAAATCCCTTCCTTGCAGGTGTGATCTAATATGTTTGGAAGTTCAAGTGCTGGCATCTGTTGTGGTGGTTGGTGTTAGAATTTTAGTTTTACCAAAATCCAACGGCTGTACCAGCTCTGGCCTCACTTCTTCCCAGTGCCTGGTGTTATTAAACTGGTGCAATGATCTGGTTTTATCTGTGTTCTTTTAGGAATCACCAGTTGTAGCCACCTTTGTTTTGGGGCTGGCTACTCCCATGTGTGTTTTCATTCTGTRGCCTTGAGCATTGGCCTTGGTGCTGTGCCAGGGATCCTGGAGCTTTGTGGGGTGAAACAGCTGCTGTGTTTGGGAACAGCAGCTTTGKGGGCAGAGGTGAAGACTGACAAAATGGAGGGGTGTGGATATTAAATGTGACGTTGCATTTCCTTATTTTTGTCTTGATCTTGACCCATCTCAAATAGTTGTTTACTGGCTTTATGCMGTGGGTGCTCTTTCCTTCCTTCAGTTCTGGTGTAAATTTGTGATGTTCACATAATGACATTTTCATCAAGCAGATTTAGTGGGGGAACAACAGGTAACAGAAGGACAGAAGACAAACAAAAAACCAAAAATCATAGTGCTGAGAGACTCCAAACCAAACTTTCAAATGAGGATTTTAGCACTTGCTGCTCACAATGTGTTTTGGTAGTCATTGCATGTGATTGACTCTCACAGTCACAGTATTTAACAAAAAGTAAGGAAATATTTCCCATTTTAGACTGATAAGGAACTGTGATGTAATGTAGATATTAAAGAAAGCCTCAGGCTGAACCAGGAGTTCAAAAGGTTCAGGGGGAAAGAGCCTTTATTCARTTCTCTCTAAAACCACTCTCCTCCCTCCTTTTACTTGGGCTTTTCACTTCTYTCTAGCTGTGTTTACCCTGCTCCTCTTTTTCAATATCTTTTACCTTTCTATTTCACAGAAAGCAAAAGCTTTGCTGGTGCTGGTAGCCCACAAGCCCTACCAGAGAGAACCTCAGCAGTGCAGAATGTTTGTGTGACTCATGGTAGGAGCACAAGGTGATAAAGGTGATAAATCTCTTACATGAGGTGAACCTCTTACTCCAGCCAAAACAGTGGAAAAAAGTAGATTTCCAACCAGGAGAATTTGTCTGTTGGGCTCTTGTAAACTGGCATGATAAAGCCATATGTAGGGAAAACTTAATCCCATTTATTATGCAGAGATTAAAAGTGACTTTAAYGCCCGTGTCAGGGAGATGATGGATGGAAACTTCTTATTTACCCATTTGCTCAGTGAACTCTATTAGGATGCAAGTCTAGGTAGAATTTAGAATGCTAATTTCAGAGCAAGTCCATTACGTAGCTGAATCTAACAAAATACGTTTCCCTAGTAGATCCTACAGTGTTTCTTGCTGAAAATAAYGTTCAGTACTCTAAACTACAGTCTGTGCATATGTAGAGAATTGATTTCTTAAGAGCAATAAAGTGTTTAGTCATGGTTTGCTTTCTGGGCCCAGCAAAATTCCCAGTCACTTAACATTTTATTTCTCTGAGCTCTGTTAACTTTTTTTAGCACTCATATTCTAATGAAAGCTATACTTAGGAAAGTTTTATGTATCCCTTAATACTCAAGTTTTCATTGCCACTTCTTTCCTCACTCTGTTACCTTCTCTGTTGCTGTGTGTGAAGGGGTGCAATTCCTGTGCTGTAATTTCTGTTATTGGTTCAGAGGAGGTTAAATACCACTGGTGTCCCTCCAGGGAGTCAGACACGTGTAATAATCCTGAGTTACACAGCTAAAACTGCTGAGGACCTTTCTTCTGCTTCTCTCCAAAATCCTGTGAGTAGCATTATCTGACCCTCAGCACTCAACCCCRGCTTTACTTAAATCCTCCCTGAGATACCAGGATGGCTCTGAGCAGTCTCCATCTCACTTGGTGAGGCAGGAGGTTGTCAAAGCTCTTTGGTGCTATGGAGGAGAACCCAATTTCTTTGGCAATTTCCTGTGGGTTTTTTTTCCACTTCATCTTACCCATCAGTTCGTATCTATTTTAGCTTTTCTAGCGATTCRGTGGATGGCACAGACTTCTGCAGGTGAGGAGGTTTTAGTCAAGGCACCCCTGTCAGTTAAGGAACTGGAAAAGCCCACCTGACTCTATCTGGTATTTCACAGGAAGACTGGACATTCGTTAAAATCAGTGAGAATTTTACTAATTTAGATAGTGTTAAGTTGATAAACAGGMGGCAAGTAATCAGACTGTACCGCAAATTGGGCTCAGATTTAAAACCTGAATCTGCATTTCGTTGCTGCTGTGCTGGTCCCACTGGAACATGCTGCTTCCTCAGGACCTTTGTCTCTTATTTCAGAAAAAAAATATGAAAATAAAACAAGAACAATAAAAGAAAATACTTCCTCAGACACAGAGCATGTGAGTAGATGGAATGCAGATACAGATAAAATTCAGGAGTGTTACTGTCACTTCTGGTATAGGGATTGCCCTAAAGTGTTCCTGGACATTAACTTAAGGTTAACACAGTCAATCTCTCCAGTAAGAATRTTTCCAAGAGCAAATATGTGGAGATATTCCTTTACTATTTCTGCTAGAAATCAGCTGTGATTGGATTGTAGGAAATGGCTTATTTTTTTAATACTTTTATTTTTTTCATAACAGACATTGTAACTTCTGCCATCCTATACATCTTCTAGGTACAGATAGTGCAAAACCCATCAATTTCATATGTYCAGAGAGATAATGTATTAAGGAAACTGTGACATATATACTAGAAATACTGTGCACCTGTAGGAAATACAGCCTTGTATTTCTACAAAACCTATTTACATGAAGTTATTGGCACCCAGAATTTCCATACTTCTGTACCTACCCAGCAGCCTGCTATAAAGTTTCTGTGGTCAGTCCCTGCTTTGCACCTTATTTATGCATTGCACAGTTGATGTCAAATCAGACCTGGCACTTTGTTTATGCTGCACTTACTTTGCACAGATATGAGTGACTGACAGGTCTGCAATGCAGAAAGGAACCAGACCCCTATTTCTTGTGTGTGTGTGCTCTTCTGGATTTTTTAAAGCAATACAAAAATGCATATTCAAGTTTAAGGGTGCAGTAATTACAAGGAAAAAAATATTAAAAAGCTGAGCATGCACAACTTAGAGGAATTTGCTGATGAARTGTTACTGGGGCAGATGGTTTCTGAATTGATGGATAATACACCTGCAATGTAAGACTGCTCTGAGCTGGATATAGGTTAAGTTCTTTCAGAGAAAGTATGGGGCAAATGTGAATAAAAGGGAAAATGATTAAACTGAAATAGTAGCTGAAAATCTCAGCCTGCTTTGTCACTTTAATTCCAAAATGAGTTTTTCACTCTTTGTTTTTTTTCTCCACATTAGTCTAGATTGATTTGTAAAATAGTTGCAGATGAATGAAGTAGAAAGATGTGGTTTTTGTTTGTGGTTTGTTTTGTTTTGTTTGTGGTTTCTTGTCACACACTTGATATTGGGAGGATAATGAAAACTGTGCTGCAGGTTAACTCGTCTTCCATTACTACTGGCAGCTCTAATTTGGATAATAGAAAAAATATGGTTGAATTCCTAGTTGTAATAAAAGATAGTTGTCTTTCTATCAATTCTTTTCTGTTCCCACTGGAAACAGAGCAGAAAGATGCAGCTCTTGAGCGAAACAGGGAAAGCCAAAATTGAAGAGGTGGCAGGTCTCTCTCTTTTGTCTGGTCATGGTCTGAGGGTGCTGTAAGTCAGAGGACTGGAGGAAGCAACAAATTCCTACTTCAAATGGAGCTCAGGCACAAATTAGTCCAAWGGCTGCTTCAAAGCTGATAAACCAGCTGGGARTTGGAGGAATGRCARAGACTGTGTCYTTCCAATCTAGGGGTACACTCATGRCATCACTGAAAATAGTTCTACTTACAGGAAGCCTTTAATTACAGATKACTTGATTACCTCAGTCAAGTTCAAGTACAGAGCATGTGTTGTAAAATGACGGCGGTCTATTTTTTATTGTGGCATCATGGAAATCGATCACTTCTCATGCACAGAGAGYTGATAGACAAGAACCAGACATCACTGGACACAACCTTATTGATTTTYTTGATAATCAAGAAAGAAAAGAATCACAGGGGAAACAAGAGACAAGATGAACTTCAGACCTCTGACTGGCTGATCTCTCAGTTTTACCTGTGCTTACAGCTTGTTTGTACATGAAAGGAAAGCTCGTATATCTGTTCCTGTCCTTCTCCTCTGCTTTTACAAATGTGGATTCCCTGAATGTGTGCTCAAGCAAAAAGAGAAGAAAGAGCAACKAAGAGTTGAAAACCAAAGTTTTTGGGAGTTTAGACCCAAGTGATCATTTCAAATTTGTCAGTAATGTGAATTGTCATCTTSAGCCTCCCTTACATGAATTGGTATTTTTAGGACAAAATGTCATTGCTTAGAAATTCCTTGTTTTTTTTTTTTTCCTCTAAAATTTGGTTTTATTTATCCTGAAATTCTGAAATGAGCACCCAAATGATTTCTCCTGCTTTTACCAGCTCTTCTGGGTTAGTGTGGTACTGTAATCATGGACAGATGGTGTAATTCTCCTGGACCTGTAATTCTCCAGCCCTGYTGTTACACATACAGTTAAACAAAGTCCTCCAGGATAAGAAAGTCCTTCCTATARGGTAAAAGCCAGCCTGGAATCACAGAGATGTTTATTGTAATTTTCTGTGGATTTTGAATTATGTCAGTCTATTCTCTGTGGTTACCATATGTAACAATGACAGTAATAAGTCACTGTAAAAKAACTGTGCATTTCCAGACCATTCCAGGAGAAATAAACATCAGAAAATATGTTATGAAATAATCACAGAAATAGTATTAGTCTTTCAAGTGAGGTTTCCAGCTGCCTCCTCCACCTTGACATTGTTTTTTTATGGGAAGTGATAGGGCTGGAAATCTGTGTGTAATAAGAGCAGGTGGTGGAGGAAGAAAAACTTCCTTGAGCTGTTTCAGCCTGGAGGTACAAAGCACTYCATCCACTCCCATCAGCCACCCAAAGGGAGTGTTCTCTTCCCACAAATGCTGGAAACTCACAGACAATTTCAGGCTCAGCTACAGGAATTTCAGTCATATGCAATTCCACTGATTTCTCTGGAAATCTTTGAGTGGTTCAAGAGAAAAGGAAACCATAGCAATAATCTTTGCAATGAAAGCACGCTGTGTTGGGGTGCTTTTCTGGGGTGTGTTCATGTGCTGGGGTTCCTGGAGGACTGGGACAATCCATGTGCTGTGGAAAGGAGGACAGGAATGATTTTCAATAATTGGAAGCACAGCCTTGGAGTTCATATGATACTCCAAAACTGGGCAATAAGGTGCACATTACTTGGAGCTGGAGCCTCTATGGGCTCTTCTGGAGGTGACTGGGGCAGTGGGACAAGAAACACAGCTGCAGTTTTCAGCTTTGAAATGCATCATTTTCCCCAGGGGTTGGTTTAAAATCTATGGAAGACTCAAAACACATTATGAAGAATGTGTTGATTTTGCATTGAAGAAACTGGGAAATTTAAAACTTGAGGTCAGTAATGGAAATCAGTGTACCAGAGATCCTTCAGCACTATGGGGAAAACATGAACTTTCTGATGAGGTTTATATAGTCGTGCATTTTGAACATTCCCTTAAGAGCTGTTCCTGCTTCAGCCATGATATGGAGGGCTGTCCTGAGACCATCCTGGATGTTTCTATGCAGATGACTTGAGTTTTCATCATAGGTTTCAATAAAATAATGTTTAAAGTGATYGAGATCTCTCGGATTAAGTACTCTCAGTTGTGTCTTAAAGTAGTCTTTAGCCACTACAGAAAAGACTGATAACTTACAGAATCTCCTCCTGAGAGAGCCAGTTTAGGCTTTAAGACATAACTGAAGACTTTCCTGGGAAAACTTGGGAAGAAATACTCCAAAGTGCAATACATTYATCATCAGATCTAAATTTTATGTAATTCGGGTTCTTTATGATTATATTTCAGTTGTAATGCTGCCAGTCTTGTGTGTTTTGCTCAGTGCTTGCCCATTTGTATGTTGTGTAATTGGAAACAGGATGAATGATGATGTTACCCTGGTGTTTTATAGGCTCTATATTCAAGCAGAAGTCAGCCAAAAGGGACTCCCCCAGTCCCCTTCCTCCCTCAAAAGGAATGTTCCACAGGAGTTGGTGGAGGAGTGATGCAGACCATCTGTACTTGTGACCTAATTTAGAAAAGAAAGCTGAAATATTCCTTGCATTGTCTTGCTGGAGTGAGGAAAGAGAATGAGGAGCTGGGAAGGGCTGAGTTTTCTGTRTAATTCTGGGAGAGTGGGACAGTGCTGTGCCTGTTTCTGTCASGGGGGTTGGCCCTGAGGGAATGGATGCAGAGGCAGGAGAGGGGCTCTGTGGCACTTCCCTCTCACAGTGAAAATTCTCTGTTCATCTTTTACCATCTGCATGAAAGGAAATAAACAGGTTTAAGAAGGCTTTTTCTCATTAGCTTAAGAAATATTTTTAAWAAATATTTTTATGATCTAAAGTTTTGGCAAAATGTTTGTTGTTTTCCCCTCAAAAAGAGTGGAAAAGTACTGAAAACTTTGTGTGTAAAACAGACCGGAGGTGGTCACACTGTGGTTTCACTCAGCAGAGGCAGAGGTGAGAATTAATAAGTTGAACAGGAAATACAGAAGAAAATGTGAGGATCCAAATATCTGTGAGTCACTGTGGTTCACGGGTATAGGGAGGGAAGGGGGCTCTAGGGAAGAGCAACTTGACTGTGGATCTTCTGCATGGGCTCTGTGGGGTTGAGATTGATGGAGCTGGATGAAAMAGTTGATGGAGAAAGAAACTGAAGAAGCAGTTATAGATTGAATTTGAGGCATTGGGAGGCATTTGCAGGTATAGGGAAAAAGAGTTAGTGCTGGTTTGCAGAGAAATAAAGGACAGTGTGAAAGAAGGAATTCAGTTCAAGTTCCTGCAGAGATTGAGAGGAGGCAGAAACACTGTTGGAAGAGTGCTTGAGGAAGGGAGGAAAAGTGGGAAAGGAGGTCCTGATGTCCTGAATGAGATTGCTCTCACTACAGGGATAAAGCCTAACAGCAAGGGGATGTTCTGGGGGACTGCCAAACTGCCTTGGTGGGAGGCACAGAGAGAGGGAAATGGCAATTAAGTTTTGAAGAAAATGTACAAAAAGGGATAAAGAATTCCTGTGGAGGCAAGGACAAAAGGGAACAGACAATACARCTGCACTGAATAGGTGAACACTGTTCCCTCTGCACCAGCTGTCCAATGGCACATTTTCCGTGGCATTGTAATAAACGTCTGCTCTGCTCCCCGGTATTCCCATGATTTCTGTTGAGGAACCACAAAGCACAAGAAAGGTCTTTTATAAGTGACCAGTTGGAGGGCAAATCGAAATTGTTTTCCTAGCAGAAGTGCCCTTGAACTGCAGGTTGAACAGAAGGCTCTGGAAAGGATAACACGGTCTCAGGAGGCAGGGCCAGGCTAATGGAGATGGAGCATTGCTGAGCAGCCCCTGCAGTGTGGGGAAGGGCAGGATGCACACSTGGCTTTCCATCCAGCTCCATTCACACTTCTCAGTTTCTACAGGCATCATTATTTTAGAATATATTTTAAAGCTAATGGAAAGGTTTTTAAAAATCTGTTGGGATTTGCAGGTTTTAAACAGAGGTTTCAAAGAAAGTAATTGGCTTTGCCTTCGTTCAGACACTGAAGCTCAATTTTCAGTGCAGGAGAGCATTAAAAACAGCAAAGAAAAATGGCCTAGGTGCATATAGTTGTAATACATGCTGCATTTGTAGCATCCCCAACAGGATACAAAAACAATATCGCCGAGGCACTTTGCTAGCATGAAAGAGCATCATTCCTTTGGTATTAGTTTATAGCACATGGAGTCATCTCTCACTTGCAGGAAAAGTCACTGAAATAATTTATGTCACTATTAAACAGCTTCACTGCTGATCCATTGCAGCCTCAGCACATTAACTATATTTACCATCTAAGATACAGAAAGGAATGTGTCCTATCTGACGAKGAAGCAATAAAGTTTTAGTGAAATGGACGTAAATCAAAGTTTAAGTTTGCCTAGTAAAAATACATAAAGCTGTGTTTCACATCATGTTTTATGCATAGCAGTATTCTGCATATATGAATAAAACCTGCATTTGTTGGTAAATACTGCTTCCATATTGTTGATTGTTTTGGTCTGTAAATTAAACCTGTGTGCATTCAATGATCTAAAGAAAAATGCATTTTTTGGCTCAGAAGTGTTTGTAAAAAAAGATGCATTGAATGGTAGTAGGAGCAGAGGAAATAGCCTAAATGTGTAAAGCATTCACTTCCTGGCATTTTGTTGGTTTCAACTGCACAGTTTGCTGCATATACCTGGATTTCTACTTTTCTTTTTGGAGCTTGTAGCTTTGCATTGAGCTGCCACTTTATTAAARTCTTGCAGAGTGTCTCTATTTGTGTCAGACTGGCCACAGTATGAGTTTATTCCTGCAAGTGCTTTCCTGCAAGATGATTTGGCCATCAAGAACCTTTGTATGTATAAAGTAACGACACTTTATTTGATCACAGGGAAACATTATCCAGGCTTCTTCTGTCCTTGCTTGGCAATCCTCAAATTCTCATTCACTGATTGCCTTAGCTGGGATTCTGGGTTAGGAGCTGGTTGTTGTGAGTCAGGCCCAGTGTTTGAATGTGGCTCCTGTGTGGTGACAAAGAGCAGCAGGCTTTGGAGGGAGTGGGATCAAGCACTGGCTGGGCTCTGGGGTGGAGTGTCTTGAAGATGGATTGCAAATCTGATGAGAGCAGAGCGCTGGGTGGAGCTCAAAGGAATGCTGAGGGAAGGCAGCAATAATAGGTGTCTAAGGTCAAGGAAGTGATCTTTGTTTCTCTATGCAATTATTTTTTATTGTGTTTGCCAATGATGGCTGCTGTCTCTCTGAGATGTTTTGTGGGGCATTACCATCTGTGTTTTAAATATGGTGGTGTGCTGGATGTTYTTCCTCCCCGCAGAGAGGGAAGAAAGGGCCTACCAGTGCCTAGAAAGAAAATCCTSTTGCAGTCAAAGGGCTTTGTGTGATCTCCTGAAGAAAAAAGACTATTTTCATGTGTTGGCTCTCACCTATCAAGATTAGAAATGGGGAGGAACAGAATGCTTGGTTTTGATGCTATGTGATATTTCAATATCATCTGAGTATCATGGTTACTTTAATATATCTCTTTTCTTTATATCTCGAAGGCTTTAAAAGTTTCCCTGAGACATATGAGTAAGATGGGAGCTGTGCTGAAGGAGTCACCTATCAGCTGTCCCAGAAAAAGGATATTCAGAATCCRTCAAGGTTTATAGCCATCACCTTTCACATGGACAAAGTTACCATGCCCGGCAGGCTGTCTCAGTGTGTCCAATTGTCTGCTTTAACAAACCCATCTTTTGGCTTTCAGAAAAGTCAGGTCATTGCCTGGATGAGTAATCTGACACTCGGAACGAGATGCAGTGGGATAGGTCTACTGCTCTCCAAACAGTGTGCAGAAGAATAATAGTAAAACTAAAAGATAACATATAAGCAATAAAAATAGCAGGTAACTCTTCCTAGGARCATCAATCCCGGCATCAACAGCCCAGCCACGAGTTAGATGGTGAGGGAAAAACAGAGACAAAATGTGTCTCATACCAGCACTGAAGATTACACGCCATCAAAAAGATAAAATTACCTGAGACCCTTCCAGATCACCTAAAAGTTGGGGTTGTGTATATGCAGCACATTGGGAAACTAGCCCAATTTATCATCTTTGCGAGAAAGCAAATACTTGGCAGGTTTTGTATTTTAAACAGCACTCAAAGTGCATGAAAATAAATAAATAAGGTAACCTTAAAGTGTAAGCCCAGGAATGAAAATCTGAGCAGACTTCAGCCTTCATCATCAGCTTAGTTCTCTGGGTGTGACAGGCAATTTTCCTTTTTAATTTTCTCTAGCAGTAAGGAAGCTAATGGTACATCTTAAAAGATATGACCTTATCCTTGTAAAGCTACCTGAAGCTTGGCAGAAAATAGGATGGCCTCACTGTCTAAGAAAGTCTGGCTTGAAGAGAAAAATTCCCTTCTTTCTTGCTTCAATGGGCTGAAGAACGGGAGGGAATATTTTATTCTTGCACACCATTTTTATTCTGTCCCAGATATGGTCCCTGTGGTGGTTTTTAGAGGTACCATTTTATACATTTTTATATTATGGATGCTCCACATAGATAGATATGACTCTGTTTGGCCAGAATAAATATTGTTAGGGCCAAATTTCTCAACAGAATACCTAAGTGCAGACCTTTCCTCCACACAGCCCTCTGGAAGCCGACACTCTGGTCTGCTTTCATAAAGCTATGGGTTTGCTGGGCTTTAATATGGCAAGGGTTTTGATAAAATAAAAAGTATAAATTGCAGCCAGAGTTATTTCAGTGAACAATCTGTCAAAATATCATTGGTGCTCTGAATCTGTCATAACTGGTGAGGGAAAATAGTGAATTCAGCTGTGTTTGTTTCTGTAGGGTTGCTGGTTTGGATATACCCACACTTCATTGTAAATGATAAATACAACTATATTAATTTTATACACACACATAAACACCCTTCTCTATTGTSTTCTGTGGTTTTTAGCAGAGCCAGGCATTTCCCCACTAGTTTTTGGCAGTAGTTATTCCATTATCTTACTATTTCATCTGCTGTCAGAGAATGAAGTGTTTAAACACCATGAAATTCCTTTTTTGAGATGTCATACAGGACAGAGCCCACGTCACAGGGCTGTAGTTTCAGGATGAGTGTATTTTGCTTTCAGTGCTCAGCTCTGCTGCTGTCCTGCCTTTCATTTGTTGTATATTTTCATTAGAAATGCAAAGTTGCATCCTCTYGCAATTCATGGAATTAATGAACTCCGAGCCCCTGATCTGTTCAAAGAGTGCAATCTGGTAATGTGCAAATATTTTGAATGGATTTCCAATCTTGTGGCCAAATGCTGTGATTCCATGCAAATCCAACCATAGATGGCAAGCGGGACAAGGTAGAGCAGGAGGCAGAGCCTTTCCATTTTGGCACCAACCAACCTGCAGGTCCCTGTTGGGAAGAACGTGTGGTTTAAACCTTCTGCCAAACGATTTGTCCAAATTCCCATTCTCTGCGTGGTTCAGCAGAAAACTAAACCCGACCAACGCAAATGCCAGAATAACGATCTAATCACTGGACCATGTGTCCTCTATTTAGCTTGGCTTTAGAATTTGCACTCTGCTGACTTGAATAGGACAGTTCACACATCCAACTACTGTTATTACAGGTGCCTAAAGACTTGAGCACACACTGATGCGMCGCTTTAAACTCATTTCACATTTCAAAGGTTTGCTTTGTGATCAAAGAGACTTCTTTCTAAATGAAAGCAGTCATTTTGGGACTATTTTGTCACTATAGCCTCTGCAGCAAAGAAAAGTCTTGGAGGGGGGAGAGGGACTGGCAATCATGCCAAAGCAGTTTTCTTTTTTCTGATCTGATTTTGCAAGACTAAGACTTGGTTGGAAAGAGAAATATCTTCCCTTTCTCTAGATGTGTTTAATCAGGAAGATTTTGAAATACAAGTGAAACTGAAATGGAACTGAGAGCAACTCTAATGRATGTAAAAAATGGTTTTCCATAGGAGAACTTCGTTTTGGGCTATCAAGCAGGTTCTCTGTCTGGTCCTGAGTATTTGTGGAACAGTGACCTAGTTTCAGGAGCAGGGATGCAGCAAGGCCACATCTGGGAGCTGTATCCTGTGGGTTTTAATCCAGCATTTAGGGGATGCTTGGAGCCTCCTCACCTGCCCTGTCAGGGTAAGAGCTACTAGTTTGTTATCCATTTTCTAGCTTAAACTTTCTAAAATCTGTTGCATTTTCTTGAACCGAAGGCAAAATCTACCCAGTTTGGCTGGACTGGCTCTATGTCTGCGACTCTTTCCAGTTTTTTTAGGACCTCCTGGAATTCAGGTAGCCCTCTGGCAAACTATGGCCCATTGCTCTGTATTTCAAGAGCTTTCGCAGGTCTGGCAACTGTTTTTCATGACTGGTATCAAGATGATCTGTAGAGATACCAGGCAGAGAGGAAGAGAAGATTCAGATGCTGTCAGGAGTTGTCAGGGAGTTTGTTTATTTGCTTTAATAGTTGCAATGGATGTTCTGGGTCATTAGCTGCAATTCAGGAAGATTCAAGCTAAGGTCACCTAGCCCAGCTGGAGAGAGCAGCTCAAGCTGTTTGCCTCCACATGTGGCTGGTACAGATGCAGATGTTATTTTGGACAACTTTAAAGTTAGTTCTGCCTCCTCCGAAGCTTTGTAGTTTTAAGTGTCTGAAGTGAGTGAGTGTCCTGGTGCAGACCTTTTAAATTTATGGCATCTGAGGGTCACAGTTTGAAGCACAACTCTGTATTATCTTCAGAAACACGAGGAAGAGATCTCCTGGAGATACTGTTTTATCAGAAAATCATAATTGACTGGACCTATCAACACTCGTTTGCTCTCTGACTGCTAACCCTGACTATTTACTGATYATGTAGCATGTTAAAGCTGATTTCTAACTTGAGTGATGTATTGATAAAGATATCCCAGCGGCTTTGAAGTCTMGAAGGGTGGTGATTTATAGAGGCTGTGCCTTTAGAAAGGGAGGAACTATGTTGCAACAACAGAAGCTCTCAGAATGCAGGGTCAGTGGTTGCCACTCATTCCCCAGAGYCCCATTATTTGTGCCTTCATCCAATAGCTGGAGCCAGATGTTTTCAGGAGTTTTATACCCCAGGACATACCTGCTATTTTGGGAGCAAAAGCAAGTTTGGATGAGTTTCTGGATTTGTGTTTGCAATGCTCTTAATAGAGAATCCTTCACCTTAGGTTACCTTTTGCAAGTGGTCTGTGAAAAATTTGAATATGCAAGGACTATTGTAAATAGTGCTGTGTAATGCTTATGACCTTAATCCTCAGCATAATCCCCAAACTTAGTGGATCCTGGCAAGTTTCCTTGAATAACTGTGCTTTGCAGCTAGATCCAGCAAAAAGAATAAACYCCATGAGTTAAGCAGAATGGCCAATATTCATTTTAAAATTAATTCTTTCATAGGTGGCTCTAGTCTTGCATGGCTGGAGTTGTGTCTGCATTGACTATTGAAAAAATAAATGTTTTAAATYCCTGGGAATCTCTAAAGGCATTTCTAAAAATTAACAGCTTAGTTTTTTCCTCTTTCTCCTCTTTTCTGCCACCTTTTCTCACATCTCTCTTAGTGGACTTGTCAGTCTCCAAGACAAGAAGTCAGCCAGAACAAGTAAGAAAATGGGGCACGATATCAAGGAACATCTTTAGGACTTGGTAGACATTTAGTTGGAATGCTTTACAGGTGATTTTATGTGAGAATATGGGTTGGTGCTTGTCATTTCTGATCTGTGAACAAGAGTACTTGCCATGAACACATCAATCACTTGGAATAAGAAGTTGCAAAAGGGCTTGATCTTCCTTTGAAGTACCAGTTCAAAGCCTTATTGTTCCCCAAATTACCCTTWCCATGGAAAAAAATGGTAAAAGATGCTTTTCTGGTAAGTGATAGCTACAACTGATGTATCATTTCCCTTTTCTTAGAGCTTTGTGATTTCTTGATGTATCTCCTGATTATTTAATGTATTTCCTAATTTCACAAAATCCTACACACGGTTCYGGTTTTTAACCATCTTCATTCCATGCTTGCTCCAATTCAATACACCKATTCCATGAGAACAAAATTTCCTCCTGAAACACAAAGATCAGAGGAGGGTCCTAGAAGGTGGCAGTTGCAGACTCTTTTGAAGGGAAGGGGGATCACTGTTAGCAAGGGGATGGAGTGGTTTGCCTTGGCACTGTCAGCACTGAGCTCTCGGGATATTGTTCCTAGTGAGGACAGTTTAACAAACAAACACCACAACTGACAGGGCAGAGCAGCTGAACAAACAGACAAGGGTATAATTTATCCCTTTCCCTGGTTTTCAGTGTCTATTTAATGCATTAGCTAATATGATCCTTACTGTGCGATGTCAGTTGTGACAGAAGCTGCTTCGTCTGTTGTTTTAGCCTGGGTTTAATTTAGAACAAAGGAAGACAGGGCAAGAGGTGGAAAGGTTGGCACAAGAGAGGAAAATGGGAGGGCTGGACAGAGAAGAGAGAAAGGGCACTGTCACCAGTGACTGGGGGAGAGAGAAGTCCCTAATAATCTTGTCTAGACTTTAATTACTTGTGCCTTGGCTCCTGCAGATAATTTTCTCTGACCTTGACAATTGTAGCCGTGCCAAATGCCAACGGTTTTCTCATCCCCTTGGTCACGATGGATCATGTCACAGAGAAGTGACAGATCGTCCCATGGCACTGGCCTGGCTTTGCTGCAGTGACAAACACAAAGTCTTCTCTCAAACTGCCTTCCCAGCCCAAAGRCACATCTTGGAAATGTCTTTGTTGCCATTGCTCACATTGCTCCTGATGATCCCTGTGTGTGGAGACCATGGCCTATTATCCCAATGGAGCCCGTCCCCTTGTATTCCTTTTCTAGCTTCCTCCAGATTAGGTTCTCTTTGATTTGGGAGCTTAATCCTTCTTTTTGCTATTTGTTTATATTTGTTCTGGTTTAGCAGAATGTGATTACCTCCCAGGACAGAGCCTTTTGCACACTATGCTGATAAGAATGACAAAAATATAGGAAAAAATATATCGAAAAACAGCTTTTCCTTGTATTTTAGTTGTGTTTTTTTGTATCTATGATACCAATAACTCCCACTTTTCCCTCACAGTTAGGTGATGACCTCCAGGGTCGTCAATACCAAACGCTTTTTGGTTTCATTTGTCAGAAGGCACCGCTGAACCCAGCTGCTATTACCGCCACTATTTCCACGTGAGTGCTTCTGCAATAACTGCAATTCACAATCACATGGTAGGACACCAGAGAGCTGGAAAACTACTACYTATGAGGAAAATTAGAAGAAGATTTTTCTCCCTTAAAATGAATTTATCTGATTCCTGTCTTCCTCAGATACACAGATTGAGGCATAACTGCATAGAGGAGTTTTTTATTGTTTCTGTCAAGGAGGATGAAGTAAGGATTCTGATTGAATAAATGATGTGTGTGAGGCATGGCTGATGACTAGCAATCATTGATTTGCCCAGCTCTAGTTTTCCACTGCAATTGTTTTCCTATTTTGTGTCCACTGTCTCTGAAACTATATTATGTGTAAGTACTCTGAATATTTTATATTGCCATACTTCTTTTTCCCCAGGTTTCTGCCTCCCTTCTTTTTTTCAACATTTTAATGGCCTGGGCTTTGAATTGTTTTATCTCTCGAAAGGAAATTGACTGAACAAATAATGTTGCTCTTTTGTTGATTGCCCTGTTGTCACTTAAATACTATTCCAATATAATAGGCATGTTATTATTTCTGAGACAGATTTGCTACTACATTTTTTTTTCCCTCTGACTTTGAGAAGCAGCAAGTTATCTCAGGAAAAATTACATTTCTTAGGAAGGAAGAAGATACTGTGCATTTGAACCTCATGAGAATTGTTGATTTTCAGTTTAGGGTAATACAGTCTTTAATTAACTGAAGAGGAGACTTTCAATGGTAAAAGTGCAAGTGAGGTTTGTGGTATTCCCTGTGGCTTCTCTTTTCTTTCTCATTGTATGACTTTGCAACTTTTTTTGACTACTGACCCAATAAATAAATACTCTTTCATCTCTATTGCTCCAAATGTCTATAAGAGGAGRAATCCAGAGCATCCAAGCAGAAGGGGAGCAAGCCAACAATCCTGCTCTCATTAGTGGTGTCTGGCCACACACGCTTTGGCCAAGTCTTTGAAAGCAGTGCAGTTACTCTGAATTTACTGTGAGGAATTTGCCACAATGAGCTGAGACAGAATGCAGGTCTCTATTAGATGTGTAAATAATTGCACATTTGTCACATGCAGAAAGCTGCCTTGATGTATGGGTAAAGATAACTGTTTCTTGATGAGCTCAAGTCCTTGAGTTTTAGTGCTTTAAGAGATTTATGGRTGGTTGCCTGAGACAGCACAAAGTCTATGCTTGGAACAATGTATTTTTAGAACCTATGCACRCAGGTAATAGCCCTGATATTTACATCTAAGGAATACCCCAAACTAATGCTCTAATCAATACCAAATCTGAATGGTCAGCATCCCTGAAAGCTGATGCCCAGGAAGARAAGCAAGTAGTTTTTCTTTTGTAAAAGGAGAAATCAAGAAACAGWTATCAAGAAATACAATACAGAAAAGGGGAAAAAAAAACCCCAAACAAACCCTCATTCTCCTCTGCTTTTCAGAAAATAAAGGYTGTGGACCTTTTTTGCCATTTATAGCTCTTCTAAGTGTGAAGAACCAGCTATGAAGAGGAAAATTCCCAATCAGAGGTGTCATATGTGGAAGAAAAGGAGCTGCTTGTTTTCAGGCTGAAGAGGTAGAGGTTAAGTGACAGTTTGAAAACAGCTGAGACTCATTGTAAAAAGAATCAGTATGGTGTACTTATTTGTGAAGGAAAGGAGTAAGAGCAGAGGTGCTGATTTCTGCTTCTTTTCAAGAAAGARCTTTGGTGGAGTTTGTCTAGCTTGGAGTTGTCAAAAATAAATAATACTGTGTGGCATAAACAAAACCTTAAAAACCCCCCTCAAAACCCCCCAAAATGTTCTCTGCTCTGTGGCTGCCTGTATCTCACTGCCCTGCAGCAGACACAGCGAAATCAAAGGCAGCTGCRGTGAGATTTTCACAGGGAGTGAGGCAATGGTAAAAAGGTGCATCAATGTGGAAGCACCTCCTGCCTGGGTCAAAACAGCCTGAATCAACTGCAGCCTCTCCAAATCGATATCCAGGATGATAAGGGGTATAAAACTTTTAGAGTGTTGGCCTAAGGAAATATCAGAACCCATCTGGGAGGCAGGTAAGCGAGAACATGAGTGGTGGGAAYGGAGCTGTGTTGGTCTGATGAGGAATGGGGGTTACCTGGAAAGAGGGGTCTCCCATGGGCACGTGGAAATGTCCCAAGGGATGTGAGTGCTGGTTCTGTGACTCTGCTCCTCAGGTCACATCCCTTTGGGCAGATAATGGCACTGGGAATCCSAGGAGACTCTCTGAGAAAGCAGAACTGCTGCCCTGTTCAGGACCCAGGAAGCCAGGCTGTTGTTCAAGAGGGCCACAGGGTTCCTCACAGTGTCTAAAACATTGAGAGCATCCTGYAGCCCCCTATTTTATGACTGAAAAAACCCCCAGAATTTAATTTACCGTGTGGAAAGCAGGAGTGTATTATTGGGATAGGGTAACAGATGAAGAATGGTTATATGGTGCATGAATGTAGAATTATGTAAAAAYAAGGCTTAAGAAAAAAAAGGAAGCAAATAGATATTAGATAGTATTGCAATTTTCTTAGTATAAAAATTATTATGTACTCCCTGCTGGGAGGGACTTTATTAGTCTATTCAAACTGAAGCTTTAAATTTATCATGGAGGCAAYTTCTTTGAATGCAAGCTGGGGCTTGCAAGAGTCTTTGTGTCTCTTACTTGATTTTGAAAAGCCATCAAAAAGCARGCAGTCATTATAATTTATAGGCAACAGTGTACAGAAAAGCTTGTTTGTTGCTCCTCCACACAGTTAAATGGTAATTGTCAGCCTCACTTTTTTCTCCAAAATACGAGTCTGTCTGTCTAACCACAGTGTGGCACTAATGGTATAAATGCAGCAGAACACAGATGGAAATTAAACAGCAGCTGGGTAATCATCTTCATAAATGTAATATTAAAAATATCACAATCCTTTAATTTTTGTTCTGCTTGTATAAGGCAGAGCTGCATGACAAATAGCTATCATAACTTTACTGAGAGAAAAGCAGCTTGTGACCRGTTTAAACCAAATTACTCTTTTGCCCTGCTGTCCTCATTTGGGTTTTTGAGTACCAGTATTAACAATCTGGTAAACACCAGACTGGGTCATAACCACTCAGCAGCCCCTCAGAGAAAGGCCACCTYTGGTTTAGTGAATATTGATTAGGAGGCACCAGAACATAGCAGTCAGTAGCTACCAGGGAAGATGCTGAACRTCTGAAGCATTTCCTCTGCACTTCATGAAGCTCTGGATCAAATCTGCTGCTCCCACTTTCATTTTCACTTTCACTGACCACTTTCTTTGTCCTTCCTCTATTGTACAGGACTGGAAGAAAGCTGATTGAACAATAAACCAAAGTATTGCTGTCACCCTGAGCCTCTTGTGGGATGGAGGAGTACTCTGACAACTTAACTCGTCTCTTCCATCCCTCATGGACAAGCCTTCYTCCTTTCCTTCCTCTGATGCATTGCAAGTGTAATATGTCTTGTCCTGCTGCCAATACCACCACAATGGATTGCAGTGCTYCTCTGAATAGAGATACTGGTGAGTCATTTTCATCTCTACGGAAATTAATTCATACATTTTCTCCCCAGTTTGCATCGAAATCAAGTAACTTGACTGATTTAAAGTCCAAACTCGCAATTGGTAAATATAGAAAACCCTTCTAAAGACAGTTTCTTGAAATTGCTAGYATAATGGTAAATACTGTTGAAGATGACCTTGAGGTAATAACTTCAAAAGCTGATAATAGGATTTATGCTCTGGTAGTAGTAGGTGTTTAAAAATTAAACAAGCAAAACATTGTTTCAGTATTAAAAAACCTCATATGTCGTCTTAATATGTGCTATAATCCAAGCCTGACTGTGCATAATAAGCTTGTAATTCCATTGATCCATTGATGGGGAGATAACAAACCCCTGTAAATGGCAAATGGATTGTGTGTGAGAAAGGAGATATTGATGGAGCTGCTCCAGCACCGCAGCTTCTCTGCAGTCTCGCTGTGTCACTGCCCTTCTGCTGCTCCCAGACACTGCTGGAGATGCCCTGCCCTGCTCAGTGCCCTCAGCAGGCTGGAAAACAAACCAGCGAGGCTTTGCAGATGATTCCACACTCACAGGCACTCATTCTTGGCAGCTCTCACATCCCATACACTGCRCAGACAGTGATTGCAAGCATGCAAAAAATAGAGGGATCCCTGGACTGGTTATCACACAGGAACCACACCATTTGCTTATGTTGCTGTTTTTGTAAAGTGGTTCTCAGAGCAATTCTCTCAATTTTTCCCTATGCTCATGATAAGAATATTTGAGGGGCTGACATTTTATGGTCATACACACACGGTGTCATAAGGGAGGCAACCTYTTAATGTAAAGTTAAACATGAACACTGAATAAGTGTGGGATGTAGATACAAACATTAGAGGGGAATGTCACAGTTAAAAGAAATTAAAGTGTTTAAGATYGTGAAATTAGTAGCAAAGGGAGGGCAAACTGCTCTTCAACTCAGATYTAACTCCCACAAAAACTGCAGTTCTTAAGGCATGATCCTTCACTGTTGAAGTCAATGACAAAAAAAAACAAACCATACTTCTTTGATAAGTGGAGGTTGAAGGCTTAAAAGAGCTGTTAATATCATCTTGCCCAYTAGTTGTTTTGGAAAATGAAACAAGCTCCTTTAGGCCTTTCCTCCCATCTCTTAGGGCTCCAAAATCAGCAAAACAGGTTATGGGCTACAGGTACCATCTCATTTCTCCTCTGCTGTTTAGGGAGTCCAAGGTTGTCTTTGCTTTTATGAAACATATCCCTRCAAAAAAGGGGAAAAATCTATTTAATTTTGTTCTCCATTATACACTCAATGGAGTGGAACTTTATTATAGATAAATGCAACTTTATCTATATAACAGTCTGTGATGAGGCAGAGAGCAAGAGATGCCTATCTAATAATCTCCTTGTTTCCAATTCGGAATCTTGCCACACTTTCCTGAGGCAGCACTGATCCAATCCATGCTATTTACCTCTTCTAGCTCAATGTGGACTTCATAAAAAGTAAATATCGGGTTTATGCAAAATAAGTTTCACTTTGCTCAGTGTTAAAGTCTGCCCTTCTGATGCAGACCCTTATTTTTATTCAGAGAAAGTCAGTGGATGAGGCTCATAWCTTTTTGGGAACATTTGTACCATCCATATGGTTGTTTTTTTTCTGAAGAGTAATATGACTGGAGTTAAGGCATTTGCTGTTAAATAAATGTTTCTTGTTTTTATTTCTCATCACTCCCAAAGAGTTGGGATGGAAATCATAGTGCTTTAATACAGATGGAGCTCTGAGGTAGATTGCTGCTGTGATGAGGAGATATTATGGACTTCTTAAATGGTGTGTGGGTGTCTGGGGAGAGTGGAATGCAATCTTGTCTTGAATATCAGACAGTGGTGATCCTGAGAGCTCTGCTTCCAGGGCTGGAGTTGGAACCAGCAGCTGATCCTGCCAAGGTGCAGGGGCTGCTCACCCTGACACACTGGTCACCTTCTAACCTGGTTGAGGGGCCAGCAGGGTCATTCGTGTGTTTAAGAAGTGCCTTCTTGTTAGGCTGGTGTGCAAGAGCCCTGGTTCTTCCCCCCAAAAAAACATTCTTTCTATGATTTTAACTCAAATGAGGGCTTCGTTAACTGGGAAGTGTAATTTATATATTCAATTGTGTCCCTAAGGATGTGGAGAGGAAAAAATATGTCAAGAATTATCCCCAGGGCAGGATGACCAACAGATGGGAGTGAGGGGAGGCACAGCTGAGATGCACCAGAGCTGCTTGGAGGGGTYTCTTGGGCTCAGCTGGGTGCTCCAGACCCAAGCCCATTGCTGCTATTGCCCAAAGKACAGCAATTTTTTATWTTCTGGGCTGGRTGGCCWCTTTCCTTTGGCTTTGGAGAAYCCTCTCCTTGGGCTGGCAGAMAGGGAATTGCCCTGAGCTCTCCCCTGTGACTGCCCCTYGCAGAAGCCACTGTCAGGGGGACCATGTGCACACAAATACAAACTATAAATGCACTGAGATGCAAAATGTGTGTCTCTCAGTCTGTGTACAAGCTGTGCATACCTCACATATGAAAGAATGAAATACTGCAATGCTCAGGTATGAGTTTCGTGGGAGGGGGTTAGAACATTTCAAATTAAGGCAATGCTAGTGACCTGTAACTCAGCACTGCCAGATTGTCTTCAAATCATAGACCTCAGCCTCTTTTCTGTTTGTCTTCAGGATAAACCTGCCAGTTTTCAGTCTAAGCTGTTTTTTAATTCCCTAGCCAAGATTGTATACCACTAAAAATAGAGTTTATAATAGAAGTTGCAGCTTTTAACGATGAGGCCTTCAGGATGGCTCCATTATGTTGCAGTTCTGTTAATTAAAACGGAGGGGGAAAATATATATAATAGGATTGTGCTAATAAAGCATGAAATGAACAGTGTTACCTTAAGATACTTGTCTATCTGTTTTTCCTTACTGCGTGAGCAGTTGTCTTTGTCTTCCCCAAAATACACTGAAATTGAGGGAAGGTTTTTTTTTTTAAAAAGGAAACTTCTAAGCCTTCGTATTCACTGTCATTCTGGCACCCTCTGATTTGTCACATAATTGTGTTTAGGCATCTTTGGGCAGTGGATGGGAACACAGTGAAGCCTGGTTGAATAGGTGCTTCGTGTTGAATTCAGATTGCCAAGTGCTACAGACTGAATCGCTGGAGCTGCTGGATTAATAGGCTGGGATTTTTTTTTCCCCTGTGTGCTTTCAGGAGAACTTGTACTGAAAAATAACTTTCACTTCTCACCTTAAACCTGGAGGGTTTCTCAAATAGTCTGTGGTGTTGTAAATCTGCAATACAATTTGTAGACTCTTAATAGTGATCATAATGCAGAAGCAAAGCTTTTATATCAATATGACTATACCAGGAAAGAAAATTGAATCTTTCCCCATGTTTTCTGAATTAAAATTTAAAACATGCAGCAGCAGTGTAGATCTAGAAGCTGCAGGTAATGTTGAACTCGATTCTTTGAGCATGATATTATGCCCCCAGCATTAATTCTTTTTGCATGGTTGTACTACATTTAGTTCCATTCTTCATATACAACCTATGCATTTATATTTTTTACACATTCTCACCCAGCAGAATTGGAGATCTTATGAAATGGATTGGAGACCTCAGGTGTTCATAGGGTTGTGGACAATAATGGCTGCATTAAATACCATTTAAAACATTACATTTTGCTAATACTTTAAAATATTTTTATTGTTCATAAGATTTTTTTTTTTAAAGAAAATAAATAATGCAGCTGCCAGGTTTAAATAAAGAGAAAGTTCATGCAGAAGTCAAATTTGTCTATGCACTTTTCAGGAGAATTCAAAGGTGGGAGCAGAGCATGGGGTTCAAATAGGCAGAGTTGCCTGGCACCGAGTCACCCATGGGACTTCTACCACTGACAGTAACCAGCACAGCTTTCAAATGGGTTATAAAATCCTGGAAATCAAAGCAGAGGCAAGATGTAAAMTATGTTAACTTCTGTCACTTGCAAGGCTCAGAAAGACACCACTGTAGAAATAAAAAGTAATATTCTGAGTAAACCAAAATGACAGAACATGCATTGCAAAGTGCTGCTCAAGCATATAAAGTGCAATCCAGCCACTAACTCGAATGAAATATTCTGCAAACTGATATTGAGCACCAGCCTCACACCACGGCAGAGTCTGCACAGAAAGCTCTGGGTAAAAACTGGAAAAAAATTCTGATAACTTATCCAAAGAAGTYGTTAGAGCTACTAAGGTGAAAATTTTTGGAGTATAGCTGATCAATCCATCYGAAACTGCTGCTAAAAGGAAACAAAAATATATTTCTTGGTGAGAGTTTTGATAGCTGAAGTGAGGTTTTTCCAGAGTTGAAATGCATCAAATTTTTGATGGCCATTATTAGATGAAATACTGTTGGGAGACTTCAGCTCTGAGCTGATCTTGTCCCATTTCACCAGAATTAAAGGGTGATTTGTGAGGTTGCTGTGTGGGAGCAATAGTAGTAATTTTTTGTTGCAGGGCTTAAGATTTTATTGGGTGTTGTGCAAGGGAAAATGAAAAATCTCAATGTATGTTCTCAGTTCTACATTTTTAAAATGTGTAATGATGGAGCTTAAGCTGAGCATTGCTTTTGGTGAGTGAATAGTAAAGAAAACTCAGCTTTTTCATCATGTACTGGCTGTGAAATATTTAAAAGTAATGAAAATAGCCTGGATAAAGATTTTAATCTCAAATATTAATGGATGCCTATATATTCATCTGCTCAAACTGAAATTGGATATTAATTAAAAAAAAAACAACCCTCCAAACTTTCTGATGTAGCAAGGAATGTGAACAGCATCCTGTAGATTAGGCACTGTCTGTCCTGCTGGTGCCACTCATCACATCCCTGCTYTTCCAATTCTTCCTGCAGCTCCCAGACTCCACACTGTGCTGTGTTCTTGTAAATCTGCAATTACCTGTCTGAATTTGGGGTCTTGCTCCTCTGTGTGGGGTCAGAGTGGTCCTGGTGTGCCCTTCCAGCCCTGGCATGTGCCAGTTTGCACAGGACAAGGGGCGGTGAGTTAAATGAGCTCAACCAAAGCTCTGCTGAGGGTTTGCAGTGCTGCAGCAGGAGGGGAGAGGCTGCTGCAGGAAAAGAGGAGAGTGGCCTGGGGAGGGTCTTCCATTCTCACTGGGACACAGCCACAAGTGAGGTGACACAGCTGCAGCTCTTGGTGGCACTTGTCACAGCTTCTTCCTGGGCCAAGTCTCCCTTGGAGTGTGCATTTTGTGTGAATGGGGTTGAATCTGCTGTTTTAGGCCCATGGCTCTATTGTGGCAGAGCTTTGTTCTTGGAGAGAGAGATTCTGCAAGCCAAGCCTTCCTCTGTAACTGCAAGCAGAGAGCTGCAAGTGGAGTTTCAGAGTCTCTTGAGAGCATCTGGAGTTGTAAATGGGGTGTGTCTGATACCGTGATGGGAAATGGACCCAGAATCTCACGCTTCTGGGGCGAGACATCAGTCTCTAATCCAGTCAYCAGGGACAGACATAATCACACATTAAAGACTTCCTTTATGCTACAGACTGTGTGACTAACTTGGCCTGACATGTTTGATCTGGTTTCTAGTGTTCACATTGCATTTTAGCTGTGCTGAGAGCTGCCTGGGCACTCTTCTTGTCTCTGCAAGGGACTGCTGCAGATCCAATGTCCTGACAGTGACACCTGCCCTGGCTACTGCCACATGTTTGACTTCAGTGCATATGTACCTTAAGCTGGTGGGATTTATCTCCATAGAGCTTTTCCATTTGGGTTCACRTCTAGATTTTTAGCTGGTGCTAGCTGGGTGTTTCTCCAGTTGTTTTAACAGTGTTTTTCTTTGTGCAGTGAGGCTGTCCAAGCACACCTCAGGGATAAAGATAAGATTTGAAACTGGGAGCTGTATCATTTAGGAAAAAATCAAACCCTTCAAAAAGAAAGAAACAGCAGGAATGATTTGATTTTCAAATCGTGTTAGAGGGAAAAGTTTATACAACAAGAASAGAAACAAGTCTGTTTGTATGTTTGGTGGGGTTTTTTTTGCCAGGCCTCAGATTCAGGGTATCGAATGGATTATTATTGGTTCTTATCTAAGTTTAGAAAGAGCTGTGAATATATAATGAATACAACAGAGAGATTTCAGTGTTTATTGGTTTGCTGGTTTATTGAWGCTTCACTTGCCTGTCTTTGCAAGATGTGCCATTTATGAATACTTGGCTAATCTCCAAAGACAGTCTAGATTTGTTCCATTTATTGCTCTTCTGAGTTTGCCTTTYGGCAAAAAGTCTCAGATCAGGAGCYGTTTGCATATCAAGGCTCACAGGTCTGCTTTGAAAACCTGCCAGGTCTTGGAAGTCATGAAGCCTCTCACTTTAAATTAAGGGAACAATAATTAAATTTATTAATTTTAATTCTTAACTTTTTTTTTTTTAATAGCATACTTAATTTTGCCATAACTTCATGTAACTGAATAAAGATGGCATGCGGTGTTCTGGCTTTCACTCAGGGGAAGTACAAGGAAACACTGCAGAAGGGGAGGTGTTTTGGACACAAGTTACAATGATGTTTAGGTTTATCACACTGATAAGGGAACAGCCAGAGCAACACTGGTCATGCTGCTGCTGCTGCCCATAGGGAAAGGTCAGACGGAGTTGTTTCATCCCTTTTAGAGGTTTCTGAAGCTGCTTCATAAATGATGGTTTATGTTGATCAGTGAAGCAGGGATTGCTGCACAGCCCATTAATAATGACAACCAGTGCAGAAAGAAAATACCTTCAACATCTCTGTTCTTGGGTGGAAGCAGTCTGGCAGCAAAGAGGGCAGTGAAGCAAGCCCAGGTTGTGTCTGGATCCATTCCTATGGGCTGGCTGGGCCTGTGAGCAGGCTGGAAGCACCCTGTGGCACTGGCCTCAGAGGGTTAGCTAAGGATGGCTTTTACCTTCTCTWAGTGCCTAATTAGAAATATTTTTCCTGAAGGAGCCTGCAGAAGGGGAGGGAAAGTGCTGAGCAAGGAATGGTGAAGTGGTAATGATGAGCAGAAAAAGAGAATTGACAGAGAGTGGGAGCTGCAAAGGCACAATCAAATGCTTATAAAAGGGCACTCTTGGTTTGAGAACAGGAGAGGGAGGCAGGAGGATCTACTGATGGCCCTGCTTAGGAAGCTGATCCGTGGTCATTGAGAAGCATCTTTGCTGGCTGCTTATTGGAAACAAAACAGTGCTGCCTCTTTCCATTTTAGAAATCAGGAACTGAGCTTCCCTCCTTCCAGCACCTCCTTCTGTTCCCAGATCCCCATTCCTGTCACAGGAGAGCTGAACTTGTGCTTACACAAAACAGAGGTGCTGCTGTATCGAGTCAAACACCCAAAAGCCCCTTGTCACTCCTCACAGCTCAGGAGGGATTGGTGTGCAGGGAACTCATCAGTACAGAACAGCAAGGCAAATAACAGCCCCAGCTGCCCTGASTTATTTGATATTTATCCCAGACCTGTGCAATGCTCCACCCTCTGGAGCTCAATTCCRGTTTTTGCTCATTTGAGCCATCTTTGGGCTGAATATGGAGTGTYCTTTTAAGTGGGGAAAGAAAATGAGTACCATCAGCAGGGAGTTCGATGGCAAGTGTGTGTGTTAGTGTATTGCTCTGTTCTYTTAACCATCAATCCATAAATGACCTTTTTTCTTTCCACTCCACTCTGTAGGATAGTTTCAATTTCATAAGCTGACCACCTTCCTTCTGTTTCCCAACTCCTCCTATTGTGCTGTAATTGCCTTATTAAAATTTCCACGTGCATACGGAAATGTTATAATAAGTTTCTCAATATGAAATTCTAACAGTGACTATTCAGTTTTGTAGGCTATAGATCATCTCTCATATGCTTTTGAATCAGGTATTGATGTTGTTCTATATTATAATGGGGTTATATTTCATTTTCTTAATGTCACATTTTTATTAATTTCTGATATTGGTACCATACTAAGTATCTTATTCGTATGAGCACAATCTCTTAGGTCGAAGGTATAATTAAATATGCACTGGAAAGGTGTGGTTTGCATCTTGATACTGAAAATTACTTAAAATATTTATGGCTGTAACATATCCTGTGTTTCATAGACAGCTGTGTCATATACMACTTAATGCTCTGATAGTGAGGCTCTTCAGTTGTTGTAAAGCATTTATGTATGTTCTGTATTTCCTATCAATCTTAAAATTGCAGTTCCTTTCAGTTAACGTCTCCTTTTTGCTTTGCTTCAGAACTTTTCCCCAGTCTATGACTATATTGATTCTGTCACTCATCCTTTATTACCTAATTAATTTTAGTTGCACTGGTAGGAATTCCRTACTAATTGTAGTCTCCTGGATCAGTTTTTCCAATATGACACTGCTACTATGAAAGCAATGCTTAGGAGAGGAATTCTAGCAGTGGAATTCACATGGAAGWCTTGAAAAGTGAAATGCAAAGTCTSAAAGTCTGGGAAGCAAATAAAACCCCCAGAAATGTCATGTCTGATGTGAAGGACAGCCTGACCTGTCATTTGGGTATGCTGCCTCCTGTTATTGCAATAATACTGTGRGAAATAACACCGTGAGTGACTTTCCTTTGGAATTGAAAGCAGGAAAGATGTYTGAGTGCAAATGGATACAGCTGCTRTTGGCTGCTGCTGTGCAAGAGGTCAGGGGAATTTGCTTGGTACAAGATATGGTTCATGAGACTTGTGATTTCCTGCTTTGTGTAGTTTGCCTTGCTTGGCATCTTCTGCTAAGATTAAGGGAGGGTGCCAARTAGTTAAAGCCAAAATATCAATTGCGTGTGTCGGAAAACTGAAACATTCTAAGGCTAAAGTAATCTTACTTTAATAGTAGCTTTTGATGAAGGATATAAGAAAAATAAGTCTTGCACAGGGAGCTGGTGAGGAAGATGATCAACAAGGTTTAAAATTGCAAATTGACTGAAATATGGAGCAAAATCTCTAAGTTTTCTCTCTCAATATCTATTTTATTGGTCTGAGTGTCAGCTGCATGAAGTTTGCACTATTTTCCTCTGATTCCAGTGATGATGAATGTTCTTACAAACCTTTTGTTTTTCCAACCAGAAGAAAAGAGGAATGTAGTTTCCCAGTATCCTKTTAGCAACAATAATGAATCCTCTGGCACTCCTAACTAAGCATTTAAYGTCAAGTTTACCTTTCACCCTTAACTCATCTAGACATTAACTGATCTATAAAATCCACTTGAGGATTCATTGCCAATTATAAAACTCTTGTTCTGAAATGTGAATTTTTTCTTTATATGAAAACATTTTAGTCAGTGAAATACCTTCACATCAGTGTAATTGTGGATGAATGATCGATTGCCGATACATCTGGTTCATTCAATTTTGTGTTTTATTACTTTGTGGATGAGGCAGATATTATCCAAATTCTTCTGTCAATGACACCAGTGAAACCTCTGACTAATTGTTGCAGTGAACAGCACTGATCTGCATTTTCACACATCATTGACCAAAACACAGCCCAGAGCACAGAGGAAGAGGTGGCACATCAGGAAAGCTGTGAAGGATACAAGTGTCATAAAGCTYGGAGCAACTGGGCTTAGTTAAAAATTCTTGGAGTCTTGCCTTGCTACAACTAGATTTGATTTGATTTTTCACCGAGTGTTTTCACCRGGGCTAAATGGTGCTGCTTGGTGGGAACATTTGGTTTTGTTAGGGGCAAGCTGACACCTGTTCCTTAAAGAGGACTTGTGTAAAAATGGACTGGTACTGATGCTCTGGGAGGAAGCAGGCTGAGGGGGTCAGCATGGAAAAGCAAAAGTCAAATCCCCTCCTCCATCTAGAATGAGAGGAAAATGTGGAAACCTTGTGCTCTGTTTTTCGGTAAGAGTTTGCTGGCATGTTTTATGGACTTGGAGGCAGATGTCATGGTAAGGTTAAAAGGAAAAAAAACAACCCAGTGAATGTGGAGTCAAAGGAAAGCTGCTGTTTGGGACCCCTGGATAGGACAGGAAGGTTAAATGAACTGCTGCAGAGTGACAGCACAGTCCTGGTGTCTGCCACTGCCGACCTCGCTCAGGGTGTTCRCCCCTTCCATCCGCTTTCATATGCACAGCCATCCCCATCCTTGGGGCTCTAATGTTATTTGAAAGGAGCTCAAGTGAAAACACYGTCAAGACTCCTCTTTACCTTGAGGAAGGAGTAGAAAGAAATGAGGTGAGAAGCTATATTTGCAAYGAATCACTCCCAGAAAATAGTTTATTGCAGAGATATCTATGAAAGTGAAGCCAGGATGAGGAGCACACGTGAGCCCACCAGATCTATTAACTGAGGTTGTCCRGGGTAAGAATCAACAAGAGAAGATTTTGCACTTATTGCTGGAAAAAATGTCAGCATCCCCTCGGGAATTCCAGCTGCCCTTTGATAATAACTGCTAAACCCCGGTGTTTTCAGGATTTGCAGGTGTCAATCTAACTCATGTTTCTTCTCACCTGTGATGTGCATTTCAGTTTCTGTTTTTTCTTAAAGTTTCTGTAAATGTGCTGCAAAAAAAGCCCAATCCAAAAGCTGCAACACATTTAACCAGCATTTATCAGTTATGTAGATTTTAAATGTATCATTCATACAGAGTATTAAGCATAAAATGGGTTTAYTCATGGTCTGAAATGTTCTGAATAATTCATTTTTAAAATGCTTTTGTATTTTCTGGACAATGAGGCCACAAAGGTAATTCAGATGCTTCTTTATGACGGTTTATCTCAGTATTTTAAAGAGGTGTATCACTGTGTGAAGGCTTTTAAAAAAAMCAAAACAACAAAGGAAAGCAAAGCATTGCAACCTCTCTTTGTAGTGGTTGATGACAGTGAATTGGAAATGTTAAACAAGAAAAATAAAATGGCTGCAGTGTTCTGTGATAGTTCTGTGTATATTCTTGACAAATGCTTTGATGTTGAAAACTCCCATTGTGATATTTTTTCAGAATGGAACACTTCATTTTTTTATTATCCAAACTGCTTTAAAAGTATGTCATTGTTTCCATGTTTACAGTTTATGTAGTCTAATAACAATGTTTAGGGAATAAAAGGCACTGAATACTTCTCGTAGGGACCTGAGACATTTGTTGAGAGTGAATAGTTGCAATATTAAACAGGTGTTTTTCTTTGAGATGGGGAAGAAGAAACAGTCATTCTTGGGTTTTACTATGAAAAGGGCAATTTTGCATTGGGCAACTAAAATACTGGTTGTACACCCATGAATCAGTGAAATAGATTCTACAGCTGCTTTTCAGCTGTTGGTGCACACCCAGGCTATGATAATGCCGTGAGTTCCCAGAGCTTACCCTGCAATGCTGTAAACTCACCTGAACTGCAATTACACATCTGATACTACAATTACTGCTTYCTGATACTGCTGGGCTTCAAATCACCGTGGCTACATCCTCTGTGCTAACTAGTGTCTTAAATACATGTATTTTTCAGTCTTTGTGGAGATTCATGCAGCTTTCCCTCAGGCCAGGAGCTTGAAAGCGGCTTCAACACRGYTCCTAAATGCTGCAGTCTGGAAGTGTCTGTGGTGTAAGCCCCTGTCACAAAACATGAGTTGCATTTTCTCACCTTGCTGTTTGATGTCTGTCAGAGCTGGTGGTTCAGCTGGAGCCCTTGGTGCTGGGAGAAATCAGAGCTGGGGTTGTTGGGTTTGTGGCTCCAGCTGGGAGTGTCTAAATGTTTCTTGCAGGAAATGACAGCCTTGCTTGGGGCTCCTCTTACACCTTGGAGCTCCCCAAAGTCAGAAGGGTTGTCCTGGCATTATTCTGGTCTTCTTCCTCTGTTACACACGAGCTCTGTGTAGGTTTTGACTGGCTGTAGGTAGAGAAATCTATCCCTGAAGAAGTTATTTTCTTCGCCTGCAGAAATTTCTGTCTTTCGGAGRAGGCAGGTGCATTACCCTGCCTAAATAAAGTCTTTGAGATTGACTGTGAGAGTACACTGTGAGGCAGCACTAAAGACACTATAAATAGTGAATCATCTGTCGCAGACAAACCAGCTCCTGTAATGGAATCACTTGGATAGGTGCCATTTATCCTTATCATTTTTCTAGTGTAAGTTTTACATTAGGGGAAAAGACATGAAGAAATGTTTTCTAGCTGTCTGCCCGTCATCCTTGAACCAAGATTTATACAGGAACTGATCTTTGTATCTTTAACATTTATTGGTATTAACAACGCAGGAGTGTAACAAATAGTCAGACTCACCATTTTTGCAAGATATCAAAGAGGTCAGGAATCACTTTTGTTTCTTTTTTTCTTTCTTCTTGGAAGTCACAAGGTCATTTCTGAAATAATATTTGGGATGAATATGAAGAAAGTTAGAAAAGCTGCTGCCTATCCTACTAAACCATTTAGAAAGATTTACTAATGAGTCACATTTAAAGATGCCAGATGAGTGAGAATGCAATTATTTACACTAGATTTGCAACATAAGATGTGTAACAGCTWCACCAGCTTAAGGAGCAYCCAGCTGCCTCCCCTGGTCTYGGTTGGTGAATYCCCACCTGTGCYGTGGTTGTTCCTGCAATTGTTCAARGCAGCAGCACAAATTAGAGCAGTAAAATTACCTGGGTGGGGTAGGTTTTAGCCTGGATAATTTTATTGATTTGGATGTGGTACCAGAGCGGAGTGGCATTGCAGTTTGATGGCAGGTTGAAATAGAAATGCAAATGAACAGTCGAGAGCAGGGTGGAAGAATAGAAACTTAGACTAATTTTGGTACAGTTTTGGTAAGTCCAGACCTGGCATAATTAATTAGAAACRCACGAACTAAAAGTATAATTTGTCTTTCATTGCTTCCTCTGGTTTCCTATTTTATTAGTCCATGTAGCTCAGAGTGCAAAAACCCCAAAACAATTTGTCTCTAAATGGTGTAATTGTTCACTGCACCTTATGTGTTAGAGCTAGCTGCAACAGCCTGGTGGAGAAAGTGGTAGGAAAACCTGGGTGAGAAAGATTCAAAACCAGCAACAGCAACGGGAGGGGAGGAACCACCTCCGGAAAATAAGGTACTGCAGGAAGCTGAGTYTAAACACAAGTCGAGACTGATTGTCTGGCAGCAGAAAGACAAGGAAAAAACCAATGTGAGATGCAATAAAAAAMCAATGATGGCAAAAGTAAAACAAAACGGTTTTCTGACTTAAGATCRGTCATTTTATTGATTTTTAAAATAAAAGCTCTATTTTATTATGTGTGCCTGAATATACCAGGCAAAACCTAAACCCAGAATTGCTTGCATAGCCTCRGGCAGCCCCCAGCCCCCTGGCCAATAACTCTTGTCTGGCTCGTGCTGMAAGGGCAACAGTGTGTGTATTCTGTTTGCAAGGTCGTTTATCCACAAAATCCCAGAGAACTGCATGAGAAGAGTCAAGAACAARCTCTTTGGGTTCTACATTAGGCAAATCGCTGTATTTTTGATAAAATAATTGTTAAAAAGTCAGGGAGAAAGTTAAAAAAGATCCAGTCCAAAGACACATGATTACTACAGTGTGTGTGTAGAATCTGCTTCGTAAATGTAGTTCTGCAGCAGTTAAACACTAAGGYACCCCTGGAGCTCAGATTTGTCTGACAGAGGAAATCCAGGGATAAAAATCTCTTTTCAAACAAAGCCATACCAAAGACCATGAAGGAAAAATAAAGAGAGATGGTGCTCATTGGGGGTGTCTGGAAAAATATTAATATGGTAATGTGTTTATATCTATGGATTTTGTAATTCCATTGCCTTCAGTGGAATTGCACCAGCTTAGCCTGCTGAGCATTTCAACCAGCACACCCAGCTCTGCACTGAATGAATCTCCTGATAACAAATTCGAGAGGTGTGATTCAATAACTCCTCCTAGGCACCAAATGCTTGTAGCACATCTAGAAATGCAGGGCACTTGATCCTGCCAAAGAGCCCTTCCTCCTGTTGAGGAAGTTACCAATATAATTGCAGAAGGTGAAACAGGTTAAGTCTGTGACAACTGATCACTTGAGCCCCCTTTAGAGATGTGAGAAAGCCACCGAGTCGAGTGGCACTGCTGAACTGGCTCCACTCCACCCCAGAGATGTGAYTCAGTGTCCCCATGTGGCTGTGGCMTCTTGAAACTGATGTGAACGTGATCCTGATTTGTAACCAGTTGTTGGCTGAGAAAGGTGGAGCCATTGGACATTTGTACCCATTTGGAGCAACTTCTGACTGCTGATGGGGTGGATTGTGATTGGGAAGGAATTTGGAGTGTAGACACTTGCTGATTGAGCAATGTGGCATTAATCCCACTAATTGTTCTAATGCCCTGGGACCTTTTCTTTCCTGGCCTTCACCTCATTTTCACGGCAGGAGTCCTTCTGTGGGAGTTGTGCAAATACCTACAGAAAGGGTGGAGACAGAGTGACACAAACCCTTTCTGCATTTGGAGGAGGAAGGACAACAATACACACACAATTTCTGTACAATCCAGACCTCTGTGGTCATTCTGTTTACTCCTGGRGCTCTGAATTGAAAACTTCTGCATTTGGTCACACTCTGTGGTATTTTAGGAGTCTTTTCCATTTCTTTCTGGGATTGCTCATACATGAGTCTTATTTTGATTTTGGACTTTGCACAATATTTGGAGAGAATGGCATAAAATCCCAAACCCTTAATATTTCACTTCGGACTCTAAAWTTAGCTTCATGCATTTCATTAAAACACTATTGTGCTGATCAARATGTGAATGTGTTTTAAGTGAAAAAAAAAAAATCTAATGATTTGATTTATCAGAAATTTATGTATAATTAGTGCAAAATAGGTATTTATTGATGCCTTAACTTACGTTAAAAAGGGAAGTAATAGCATTTATAAAGATTTGGGAATTTTACTTAATTTTGAATGATCCGTTTAATAAGAACTTTTTAGGGTTTTCCTCAAATGTTTCAAAATTATCAAAATAAAACCTAAGTCCCTTGAGTAGAGTTAAGACATGACCAAGATTAGTACTTGAAACCAGCTTTTTTCCCTGTTAAGTACTGAGGGCAGCTCCTAGGATCCCAGTGACAATTTGCTGTATTCTGTCATTTTCCTGACACTGTGCATGCATTGAGTCACAGAAAGCTGTGATATCATAGTAAGTCATGATAGAAAATCCCGCATGAAATCCTTATCAGAACTTCAGCTTAAAAGCTGAACTCAACTCAGATGGAAACTCTGACATCAAATGGATATGGAGAAGAAATCTTTCTGTGGGCTCTGTTAGAACTGGCACTTGGCCWTAAGGGCTCTGGACATACCTAAAAGTCAGCAGGCTGACAGCAGAAAGAACAGATAAGTAAAAAAGAGTCATGGATAAAAGGGGAAAAAGCCTTCTTTCCATTTCACAGGATAGTGGTATTTGTAGGTGTAACTACAATACCCTTGAGTAAGATGAATGGCAATGTTCCTTGATAGTRTCTAAGACCTAAATTAAATTATGCTTTGCTCAGGGAATGAGTAAACTGAGCCACTTCTCACTTAACCATGGGCCATTTTGCTTGGCAAACTGCCTTGATATTTAAATGGTGGAATACTTGATAAAACCATTCTTTAGTCTGGTAGTGCTTTGATAAAATTAACCCATTAGTCAGCCCAGGACAGGCTGTCAGTCCCTCTTCAGTGATGGGACTGTGTCCATTGACTGCCAGCAGCCTCATCACTTTTTCTTGTGCTGTTCTGTATTACAAGAGGAAGTTAGCAGTTGAAAAGTTATTTTTATGCTAGTGCAGCGGCAATATCTCAAAAGGGAAGCTTCTCCTGGAATTTATTTTACTTATCTGAAGCGAGATGTCCTACTGCAGAGCAGAGCAGTGACTGCCTGTGTTTCTGTAACATGGATGAATGTGTCAGTCAAGATAATGACTGTTCCAACACAACCTGGTCTCTTCGTTTCTCCATCSCGTTATTCCTTGACCTGTTATCATACCCACACCTGGAAAATTCAGGTCAGCCAGGCTCCTTTCAGGCAAAACAAACCCAGTAACAACCCCCACACTATTAGTAAAGGATGGGGACAATTTCTTGATGTGTGAGGAAGGTTCTCAAACTTCCCCTCCTAGTGAGTCATCGCGGAGAAGACCAGCATGAAAGGTTGCATGGATCCCACACCCACACCCCCCAGCCTCTCTGGTACAGACTCCTCATTAATGGAGGGATTGTGTTAAAAGGACTAAACCTTCCCTCAGAGGATCAATTAGCAACCTTAAAAATAGAATAAAGGAAGACAGAAGCCCTTGCAGAGCCTTTCTGCCAGTAGCTCTCCTTCTCAGTGAAAAATCCAGGAGTAAGCAAGAGTCTGACAGATGATGGAGAGGTTTCTGTCCTCATTCCCTTTTAACACTTCCTTCACTGTAATTACTGGAGTGTTACTGGTCGCAGCAATCCAGTTAGAGCTGCAGCAGCTCTTCTATTAACAGSTTCTATTTCCAGGGCTTTTCAAGTCAGCTGTAAATACTTGCTAACAGGGACAGTTTGGCAGGTAAGGCTACCAGGCCTTACTAAAGGAACAAAGTTCAGAATAATTTTTCCATGCAATTGTTCCCAATCTCAATATTTCATGACTGAACAAAAATACAAGTGTTGCAACAGTTTCTRTGTCTATGACTTTGAGTGAAGAGTTCAGATATAAAATCCAATCCAGCCTTTGGATCTGCCACGAGCACCTTATTATCTCTACCAATCAATTGGCAACATCTTGGGAAATGATAGTGTTTTGATAATTAAACATTCACATGCAGCTGCAGAAGATTATTGAATCCTTTTTGATATGTCTAGCAAAAGCAGAAGGCTTAAAGTATCTCTGAAAATGTCCAATGCAGACTTCCTTATTTAGGAATTCATCTAATAGTCAAATCTAGGTCACAACTAGATAGSATTGCCCAATGTGTCTTTAAAATTTCCTGCTACTTTATTTTTACTTTACAATTCATATTACTGCCCTCCTACAATTGGCCTTAAGTGTTACGCTTCTCAAAATCRTGAAATGTATTTTTCAACACCCTTTGCTATCAGTAATTTGACACAAAGGACACAAAGCAAAGATTTCACAAAATACCCTTGACTTTATCACATTTCATTATATAACATTTTGTGTGGAAATGAAAAATGATTAAAATGTCTCAGTCCAAAAAGTAGTTGGAATAAGTTGCAGATTGTGTATGTTCAGCTGCCCTTATACAGCTTTGATTTGTGTGGCCAGCACTTACTCAGCAGTTCAGTATAACTCTTATTGACCTTGGCAGCTGTCACATCGCTTGCTGGATTTTATGTCGCTGGAGGTGTCAGTGTTCAGGGGAAAGATGTGCAGAATATGCGTGGTTTTATTTGCAGGCGGGAATGAGGTAGAACCCAAACTGCATTTCCAACAGCATTATTTCACAGATGACAGTCACAGGAGACCTGTGACCAACTTTAACCTTTTAATAGTACGCATAAATTAAGGCTACGAGAGAATACTGAGCTGCCAATTATAGAAGCTGTAGTTCCAGGGTTTGTGATTAGCATATTCTTCCCTACTTGCCCCATGACAAAAATGAATTGTAAAGGCTTTGTGAAATATTTTCTGAGAGCAGAAACTCATAGAAACTTATCTGCAAATRAATTTAATGCGCAAAGTAGGTTACAAAAGCTTCCATTAGCTACCAAATAGCCAGAGTAGAAGGTGGAGCAGAGTGTGGACTAACGTGCCAGGTTCCTTTGTTCCTTAAGCAARTACCTGATGGGTTTTTATTGGCCTACAACCTCTCCTGCTGAATGCAAAGAACAAGTCAGAAGTTGACCTTCCCCAAGGCAGTCAAGTTCATCCTGAATCCTTATCTGCATAATGGTTCTGCAATAAACAGATGTGGCTTTGCAGTATTTGTAATATCAAATGTAATTCTTTCCGAATGTCTTGGATGTCCTCTTGAGAGTGTCCCAGGGTGAGTTTGGATTTCAAGTCTGAAYGCTGTTGTACCTCAAAGCTTTCTTTGGGAACATGCTTCTAGGTGATGTGCAGGATTCTTGGTGTCTTCAGCCTGGTCTGATCCTTTCATGCTGAAAAGGCTGAGCTCGGTGGGTTTGTTGTTTTTTTTTGGTATAATTTTCATTCTGTTGATMCATCTGACCTGTCGGTGCGTGTAACCCACTACTGGGCATGAAATATGCCTGAAAAATGGTTTGTGGATGTTTGTGGATGCAGAATCTGCCCAGAGAAATGGCCTCAGCAATAGCAGCTGCAGCATCGTGCCAGCTCCTGCAGTAACTCTTGATGACAGATGTCACCTTTTTGGAACGTCCAGAGCCATCTGTGACACTTTTATTGTGACCTTGTATTGATTAGCTCTTTGTTTTTTTTAAAGTTCCAGCAAATAACGATGCTAATCCAGATAAACCCAGTYGCAACTGAAGGTCAGCATTATCTAGGTGCCAGCCTCCAGCCCCTTCCTAATGGGAGCTGAAATGGTACCTGAAAGATTSTATGATTTTAGTGTACTTTGACAAGGGACTAATTTATTGATATCATTCTCTAAATGGTGATTTCATTCACTGCAGTTAATTGTGCATGATTTCCCAATAGATTTAATAATACAACAAATCATAAAAAGTGAATGAATTACAACTTTTAAAAGMCTCAGACTGATTCCAATCTGTGTTACACCAGGGCATTTTTCTTGGATCCTGTGTTTACATAGGGTTTTTTAAGCAAGTATAGAATAAAAAGCAAAATACCATGAAGACACTGAATATGATACTATAAGAAGTACATGAGCCACTGATTTCTACTGCCTGGGTAAAGCTTTATAGTTTTGTCCTGTGTTATATCTTCAGTGTTTTTAATGGCAGATATTGACCTGGTTTTAGTGGCTGTGCTGTGAGAAGTGTCTAAACCATGTCCCWGCAACCCCAGACATTTCTGTCTGTCATACAAAGCTGAGAGAGCTGGAGACTGATACAGGGGTTTCGCACTATTTCATTGGAACTAAATTTTCATTGACCTTTGGCAGAAAAATCTCTTTAACTACAGCCTGGTCTTTTATTTCCTGGAGAGTTGGAATCAGAGTTAATGAGTGTATATTGAGGTGAGAAACCCCGGTGCCCTTTTCTTGGAAACATGCTYCCCTCTCTACTTACCATCAGAGAGTGGCTATTAGAAGAAGCTCACCAGCACCACAGAAATAAAGAGCAAAGTAACTGCTCTCTCCCTTGTTTTCTTATGGACAATAAATTTTCTGTTTAATCCTAGTTTTGGGGTTTYCTCTCGCTCAGTTTTTTTCTTTTATTACAAAGGGAAGTATATTCAAACACATTCCCTAAGACCAAAGTGTAGAAGCTTGCAAAAGTTTAAGGACATGGAGCTGGTCACAGTTGCTTACTTTTACTTACTTTTAGTTTAACCATGGCTTGTGACGCTTTTCTACCCTTTTACTGTCCAAATGATACCCTCTCTACCCTCTCTGAAGTAGTCTATGAATTTCTTGGCTGTTCATTGCCATGAAAAACAGTGGCAAATACTTTCCACCTCACCAGAAGTGCTGTGGCTGTTTTGATGAGAGTTTTGCCATTTATTGCTGCCCATTGCTGTGTAGGTGTGCCCCAGACACTCCATCAGACACATCCATTAGAGCTGCTGAGTCAGCAAAGTAGGGAGGCAGAGGGTGGATGTGTCATACTAAATAGTTTTCTTTGCAGATCYCTTCCTTCCTGAGTCTCTTTGTACCCCTGATCTTATCGACTGTATTGGCTCTGCTAATTTAGCAGTCCTTTGGGCTGATGATCATAATTACAACACACAGCACAGCTTGAGTAAACAGGTCCATTGCAAACGTAACCAGTTTTTGGCTGTCCGATGGCAAATAAACACATTTGGCAAGAAGTGCTGCTTTCATGACTTTCACTGGTTGTTTCAAACCCTGAGGAGCTATTGCAGGGTTATGCAGTRAAGGGGAGCTATTCTGTATGAAGTTCAGCTCCATATACTTTTCCATGTAGCTCTAAAACTGTTGCAAGATTGAGTTATTTTGAAGCAGATAGACATTGACAGCATTCACGATAATTTTATTATGCCTTCCTAACTACAATCTCTCTATTGTTAATAATGAGGCAAATATTTATGCTTGATATTTCTTCAACAGTGATCTCAGAGTAGCTGTGTCATACAGCTGGCAGAGTATATTTTAAGTTAACATGTTGGCTTTAAAGTTCAGTGGTAAAATGTAACTGCAGAGCAGAAAGTTGCATATATTATAGACAGTAATTGGAAATAATTATAAAATTCTCCGCTTGGAAATTGTGATGAAAGAACACTTAGATGAATGACAAATGAGCTGTCCAAAGTTCCAGTGATGACAAAGGTAAGGCTGTGTGGGCAAGGTTAATTCTCTTCCTTTGTGCACGTGCACTGCAAGTACTAATGATCCCCCCCTGCACCCTGAAAGTGTTCTGCAGCAATCAGTGGGCAAGCCCCATACTCTTTATTATTTTATGCCTGCCCTTGAAAGTGTAAAAACCCAATACCATTAATTGCAKTTGGGGTTACAATGTGCCCTGGTGCAGGCACACTGATTCTCTTAATTAACTYAATATGACAACAGAATCTGGACAATAAGCAAAAACCCTTATTTTTATCATCACAATCCTGTCCCAGCCACTCTTTCCTTAATTTAGCTGCAAGGTAGAATAAATAATTCTGCTTTGCAAAAGAAATRTTGTAAATTGGAGGGATTTGTGTTTTCCCTTCCTGGCATGGCATTGCATTCCCTGGGTGAAAAGGGMCAGTTTGCTGGTGGTGGCCAGGGCACTCCCTGGGTGAAACTCTTGGTCCTGGGCAGCAGATCAGTGACCACCCAGGTGAGGGTGATGCCCACCAGCTCTGCCCACTCTGCCAGGTGGCTGAAGTTTTGATGACAAAACCCAGCTTGGTTCCAGGGATTCAAGCCTGTAACATTCCTGATGAATGAATTACAGAATTAGGCAAAATTATCTCCTGAATTATCCTTTAGATTCATTTAAAACTAGCATGCAGTCAGGTCTGAAGTAGGACAGGTRCTTGAAAGCAAGAATTTAAAAGGAATTTAGTGATTCAAGATGCATCTTTAGGATGCAGCAAGGAGGAGTGATCAGTGTTGGGAAACAACTGATGTGATCAGTTTTAGCAGCATATTTTTCTGTCAGTTTTATCCATGCAGCTCTTTGGATAAAATAGATTTAGTGGGAGTTCTGGGCATACTGTGATTCATCTGGCTGGAGCACTTAAACATGTCTCAGCAATTTGTTTTTACTTTAAACAGCATTTAAACTCAATCTTTTAAGTAGGTACAGACATTATTTGTACATTATTTAATCCTATGCAAAAATTTCTTCAGTTTATTGCTAGCTGTGGTACCCAAATCAGTTTGCTGCCAGCACATCAAGCACTGTTTGATCTAATACAGCTTTATTGGATGAAGATTATACTGTAAGTTAGGTCTACTTGTGAAAGCCTTTCTTTCCTGTAGACAAATATTTAATATCTGCTCTCACTTGTAAAGCTCACTTTACAAGAGAGATACTTCAGAGAAAAATGTTATCACCCCCAACGTGACTCTACCTGCAAGTAAAGTGCCAAGCTAAAAACYGTAAGAAAATGAATAGAAATAATATTTTCTCTTGGATGTGATCATAAGACAAATGTCAAGCTGGGYAAGTCCATTTCTAGCCAGTCTTGCTTTGGTTTTATTAGGACGTGACTGTCAAGCTTTTGCCACTGCTGAAGCCTGCAATTAGGTTAGAGGGATTTTCCATCTCCTTGGCCTTCTCTTGATTTGTGGACTGTCGTGGTACAGTCTGAAGTGTAACAAACTGATTAAGGAATTTTTGGGCCACAGTAAGCTCTATATTTTCCAGTTAACCTTTAACTAAGTGCAAATCTACTTTTGGGATGATGGCCCTTGATTAATGATTTGCTCTTACTGATSACTCTGGTTGGAGGAAGAGTTCCTTTTTGGCTTTTTTGAGCTGAGTAGTCTGTCTTTGGGAGCTAGTGCTTTGCAGAAGAAGAATMTGTGACATATATAGGAGCAGAAAGAAGTTTTACAGGAATGTCCTGCTGTGGCATTATCTCCCCTGCAGAAGTGAGCAGCTGAATTTGCASTCTGTCAGGGAGCTGAGAAGTCAGGCTCTTTCATATGACCCACAACCAYTTCCAGAACAGTCTGAAGAGCAGAAGGTGATTTAAAAAAAAAAATTCCTTTTACCTGGATGACAGGATGCAGACAGCTAGCACAGATTTAGGTTTATGTGGAGAGATTCCCAGGCAGCAAGGTGCACCCTTTGTTTTTAGCCCTTCCTCCTGTTTGCTCTCCTACATGTTTAAATGAGCAATGCATGCCTCACTTCAGAGTAGCAGAGAAACCACCTGATATAAATGAGGTTTCCTCTCTCCTTTCTCTCCTGCCTGGAGAAATCTAAATGAAGGATCATCTTTGTTATTATGAGACAAGATGTGCCTGGTTGTTCTGCAGGATTATTTATGAAGTGAAWGCCAACAGGAGAGTTAGCTCTCTGAGGATCAGTGCTCAGGTCTGAGCTACTACTTTTGGCACAATAATAACATCACTGTCAAAAAGTGGATTTTTTTTCCCCCTTCAAACTACAAATTTCTTACAGCATATCTTTTCTATTATTTAAATTTTGGTATGATATAACTCAACTGTGCAMTCTTCCTTTGGATTAGATCCTTAAATGCTTGGCAGTTCGACTTTAAACTAGGGGAAAAATGTAGGCATCAAAACATTTTCATAGAGGGAAGGAGGGGTTTGGAATACTAGAGCTGTGTTGAATCTGTAGTTGCTGTTATGCATTGCAGGGAAGCCCTCGGATGCTGTGGAAAACAGCTCAAGAAGAGTTCTCAGAATTATTGATATTCAGACCAATAAATGTCTGACATTTACCCCTTGAGAGGATGGTGACTCTTCACCTTCCAGGTATGCTGCAGCAAAAAGCCTTATGCAACCWCTTCTCACAGAGTAGATAATTGAGTCACATTAACTTCAAAGGTATCACTAGCATAAGAAAATGAGATTTAGTGCAAGGTTTATAAATATGCTATAATTAGACCATTAATTGTGTCATCTTTTTGGCACAGCAGTTGACATTGCCCGTTTCTGTAAGTCTATGTTATTTCATAGTTTCATWTTATCAATTGTTTTGCTTCACACTGCAAAAGTTTGACATATGCAACGCTGGCTATATGGAAATAAGGCAAATCTAAGAAGAYATGGGTTGTGCATGTTAGTTAATTGCCAGATGTTTTTTGAGTTCCTTATTGCAAAAACCCACTTCTAACAATTATTAAAATTGTGTATTTCCACTGACTAAAAKATTTGCTGGATGCCAAATGGATATTAGATCAATTTCTTATTAAATGAAGAAGAATGATGCAGAGTATACAATGAGACTAGTGAGCAGCAGGGTTTATTTTTAGATTATACTTTTAAAGCTTAACACTATCTTTAAGTCCAGGAGGAATGTGSCATTTCTTTCATTACTTTTTTACACTTGATTTCCTTTGGCAGGTTAAGACAGCAACTTTACATGAAATGGATGATTGGTTGGGAGATTGTGAATCCTGGTTTCCAGGTTATTTCTTTTCTAATAAATCATTTATAGAAAAAGTGGTCTTCTGAAGTTGTCTCATTAGTCTTCATTTTTTTCTGTCTTYTCTCAATTTTCTTTTAAAAAGACTCTGGTTAAATAACCACCATCTCCTTTCAAATTCATGGGTGCAACCAACCCCTCAAAACGAACAAATGGCCCCACTTTGATCAGCGCTGTGGTTAAGAATTTAGCTTTCACTACGAATATAACACTGAAATCCTTTTTTTCTAAATCTAGAAATGAGTCTCTGCCCCATCTTAAGGTCCATTTATGCCTCCCTCAGTGCCCAAGGAATTCATCACTGGCTGTGCTCAGTCCTGGCCCCTGTAGTAGCTGCTGGAGCCAGTGCTGCAGTGATGCCAGGCTGGGAAATGTTCTCTGGAGCTTGTCAGATCTGGAAATAATTTACTGTGCTGAGGGTCAAAATGCCYTCTCACTGCCACTGTGGTTGTGAGCACAAATGAAATTTTAAAACTCYCTTTGTTCTGCTTTCTTTAGTAGAGACACTGGAATCCAGCCACTTCAGGCCCTRGCCCAGAGTGTTTGCCATTTAGAAACCCATGTGGGTTTTTTTCATTCATTCATTTTGCTGCCAGGAATCAAATATTTGATCATTTACAAGGATTTTTTTTCAGATTTCTACATGGATGGGAAGACATCAGTCAAATTATGGGCACTTGTTGGCAATCATATGGACTTGATCTGCCTGCTAAGAGGAACATGAATGAATTTAGAGTAACATTAAATGACTCAGGAAAAAAACAACTTTTTTGGTCCTCTCCAAATGAAACTCTGTTAGTGTCTGGGAATCAGGGTAAAACGAATAGCTTGTGACTTCCCATTCCCTTTCTCCTCACTGTGTTTGCTCTTGAAAGTGAAGGAATGAAATCTGCATCTGAGTCTCAGATTTTCTCTAAAACTTCAATCAATTTAAACCAAGGTGCCCTTTGTAGGAGTTAGGAGAGCACTGAGTTTCCCCTGATTTATTTTCATTTGGGCTCATGTGGTTCTAGATTCAAAACTAAAAAGAAAAAATATCTTGAATTTCTTTTGCATTCTTGCTTTATATCCAAAAACGATGTGAAGTGAAAAAGAATTTGGTGGTTTGTTGTGGATCACCCCTTTCAAAATGCAGTAGTTTGCTGTCACTGTCTTACTTCCTTGCCAAGGTGAAGCAAGTCAGACCCCATTGCTGGCTACAGGGTTTCAGAAATGACCGTAGCAGACACAGAATGGTGGAGGCTGCTCTAAATTTTGTTTGGCAGTTGGGAGTGTTTGAGGGTATAAAAACAATTTGGGGCTTCCTGCAGCTGCCGGCAGTATGAAGTGTCAGATGGGAAAAGTATTTATCAGGGAACAAACATTTTTAAACTGAATCAATGCCTCAGAAAAGAGAAAGTTGGTTTTGAAGGATTTCTGAAGAATAGGAATAAGTTTAAGGGAGTCATAGAGGAATGAAATGTTAAAGAAAGCCATTACTTCTATAGAGGAGCTGGGAACAACCCACCTTGTCTGATTGCCTTTGGGGATTTTTATGAACAATTATTTTATTCCAGGTATGAAATTCCTCATCAGTTGCCACTCAGATTTAAATATATAGTTAAGCTTCTCCCATTCATGTTTGAATGAATGTTAGCATTGACCCTGTTCTCTCTTTATTGATAGATGAAAGTTTTTACAGCTTTGATTTGATCATAAAAGGCAGGGTCTAAGTGCTCCTCCTTTAAAATCCTGAGTCAGATCCACTGCTGATGACTGTAGAATCACAGACTGGTTTGGTTTGGAAGGTTCTGTCTCATTCCACGATCCCAGGGTGCTCCAAGCCACGTCCCACCTGGGACACTGCCAGGGATGGGGCAGCCACAGCTTCTCTGGGCACCCTGTGCCAGGGCCTCCCCACCCTCACAGGGAGGAATTTCTTCCTAATCTCTAATCTAACTCTGTTCTCTGTCTGTTTGCATCCATTCCYCCTTGTCCTATCAATTCACCCCCCAGTGATGTGGCCTTAGAGCTGGGCAATGCCTTTCCATGTCCTGGAAGCACAGGAACATTTACATGGATTTATCTATCTTGTGTGAAGCAGACTGGCACCAGTAATGCTGGTTCACCTCTTCAGATGCTTTGCCCAATGGATGCAGCTGTACTTTGGTGGGTCTTTGTTCAGAAACTACCTTAATGCATATGTTACAAATGTCATTAAACTTCAGAGCCGCAAATCACCAATCAGTGAGGGGTATCAGCTCATCTACTCAGTAAAGGYAAATGCAAAAGTACAGCACAAAAGCTGAGCAGATCTATAGTTTCCCCACTTCTTTACATCCAGTTAAAATATTTTGGTATTGAATCTTTCATGAAATGTTGTTTAAATCATCTTTTAATTGTGTACATTTTCATAGGGTTTTAGAAGGTTGCAGARAGACTGCAGAAAGTGAATGTTTTGCCCTTCAGAGTGGTGAGGAAAGGCTTGTACTGCATAAATGGGCGAGGGAATTAAGCCACGTCCCAGAGCTGATCCCAGAGAAATGAAGTTGCTCGTGTATGGTGTGGCTCACCTGCCCACATTGCAAAATGAAACCTTGGCTTTGGTAGGAGCTTCCTCCAGGACAAGGCAGTGAAATCCTTATACCTTACACTGATTGCTTCAGCTACAGCTCAGAGAGCCATGAAACAGAAATAGTGGGGGAAAATCTCCCTCAGTTTGGAACTTGGAGAGAAGTATAAATCTTTTTCACTTGGGTAGTATCTGCTTGTATTTTCTGATCCTTAGCACAAGAGATCTCTTACTGGAGCTAGGGGTCTGCCTTGTATTGTGTCTTTGCTGGTGGCTGTGGAGATGTGTTCAGGGAGTGCCTTTCCATGTGATCATTCCTCTCCTAATATTGTATTCTTTTTTTGCAATTCCATCCATTTCCTTCCCAAATAAATAAAACTTGTTCACATGGGAATTGTGAACATTAGGGTTTTGGGGTGACACACATGAAAGGGATGATTTTTAGTCTCTTAGCATTCACAGTCAGTGATTGYTCATCATAATTTCATTTAAGTATACCTTTATGCTAACTGCTGTTAGCGTTTTTATTCTGAAAACTGTCATATCATAGGTGTTACATTAGGTGGAAGTTATCACCTAGCATAGAAATGGGAGATATGGGTTCTRTTGACTCTCAAGATGCTGTTGCAGAGCTTAGACACCTGTGCTAGACTAGGAAAACACCAAATTGGAGGTAGTTTTATGCTATTTTTGATTAGCACAGATTGTAACTGGTGAGCTACCATTAGTTGTCATCGGCTCACTGATGAATTTGTATCCTTTACAATTATTTTTGAATGTGTGCCTACAGGCTCTAACAGGCTCCTTGAAGCAATACAAATGAATAAATCAGCAAGGGGTACTCACCAAACTATTACACTGGAGGAGTGTAAATAGTTTAGAAAGGAAGCACTTAATATTAAATGTTTGTCTTAAGCTGCTTATAACTTCTGAACAACTGATTCTCCAGCTGCTGTTAAAAATGCTTATTTTTGTGTTGTAGATCAGGCACAGGTATCTATGTGAAATCTGAGGGGTAAGGAGAGAAGAGCTTGTGACCCCTGTGAGTTAAAAATGAAGTCTGGAATGGGAAACAGAGACATTTTAATCATGGTTCCTGCTAGTTTGGGTTTTTTCCCCCCCCTTTTAAAATATCTGAATCATTGGAAGAAAAATGACATGATGACAGTTAATTATAACTAATCCTGCAGTGCTTCAAGACAGACTAATATAAAGTTCAGGGAGTTCCACCASCAGTTAGTTATGTCCTTAGGAAGCAATGAGATTTTGACTAGAATAGTTGTACTGTTTCTTGGCATCTGAAAAACCCCACATTTTTTAGTAAATACATCTGATGTGGTGCTGAAAACCAAGCTATAGTGAAAGAAGGGATATTTAAGCATATCTATGTAGGTTCTAGGACTGCAATGTGTCTTTTAAAAATAGTTTTTGTTAAAAAAATCCCAATTTCAGAAATGTCATTCAAATATGAAACTTAGCAGCTAGTAAGACCATRGTTCAAGTGAATTGTTTCAACTCCTCTAGGCATCGAAAGTGGAAAAGAAATAACTACAAAGCAGAGGAAGAAATAACTAGATGGGGATTTCAGAGGCAGAGAAGCACTAATAAAGTTAATAACTGTTTCCCTAATCAGTCAGTAATTATAAGGCATTCAACACCATGTGATCTTTGCCTTTAGAAGAGTTTGGGTCCATTACTACCTGTCCCTCTGTTGCTCCTGGATGTGCAGCATAGGATGGCTTTGTGGATTTATTAAAGTGGGAGATGACTTGTCATGGAAAAAAAGAAGAGCAAATACACTGAACTGAGTSCTAAATGTTGTTAGGAGGCTGCAGTGTTTTTTCTGGCAGGACAGCCTGGGTAGGAAATGATGTGCACAGTAAGCAAGCCTTCAGGAGAAATGAACCTAAACACCTGACTTCCCTGGAAGTGTCAGACAAATTCACTATCACCCTTAAATAWAGAAGAAGAAAAATGTAGGGGATGATTTTTTAAACCTTCTTTTAAAAATGTAGCAAAAATAGTTTCAAACTTGTTTTGTGGATGTTCTTGAACTTTGGTTGAGCTCTTTTCTACATATGTCCTACTTACATAGATATGAATGATGTTTGAATTGAATCTTTTCTATTGAATTGAATCCTCACTGCTGAAAACCGGTTAAATTTAGTATGTTATTTTCTATTAAAAATTGCAGAAAAGTGCASTTTTAGAAAGTTATGAAAAGCTTGATAAGGTGATGGAAAATTGTGTATAATGCATTTATTGTGTTTGCATGTACAGACAGAGAGGACATATACTCAGGTATTCTAAGAGCTTTTCGAAGGTACACAAGGTGCATACAAATTCTGGAGAGTGCTGTGATGTTTAGTCATTAGACAGGCAGCCCCWGGAGAGGSAAAGGGACCTGGTATGAAGGGAAGGCTCTTAGCTGAGTTGAACATCCTCTCATCTTTGGTTCTTTAGGCAAAAAGTGATGACTGCTCTTTAGTACAAGTGAAATCAGAGAAACCTTCTGAAAAATGTGGCTGAATGTTAATCTGTTGACTGAATTTCTGTTCATTCTTTCATCCCATTTCTGTTCTGTAATTTTATAATTTTTTTTTTGTTTTAAAAATTGCAGCCATTTGTAGAGTGAACATTTTCATGGYTTTTTTTCCACGCATGACTGGGAGTTTAATAGCATTTCATTGAAATAATAAATTGCAGCAAGGTAAATGTTTAGGGCCAGGCTGGATGGAGATCTGAGCAACTTGGTTTAGTGGAAGGTATTGCTGTCCACACAGAGACATGGAATGAGATGATCTTTACGGTCCCTTTCAACCCAGGCCTTTCTATAATTCTATGAATCTGTAGTGTTATGAAGGCAGATTTGTTTTTTTAGTGTTAGAAGTACTTATGTATACTGGCTTTGTAAAATATTCACAAGATAAAAGCAGCCAAACCCAGTAAAGTATGGTAGTAAAAAAAGTGAAAGCCATTATTATGAGTGTGGCCAAGTCAAACCAGATTTCTGCATAAACCACTGCCAGCTTTGGAGGGACCCTTCATCTCCTCCATGGATCCCCAGAATTCTGCGACAGGATTTAAATGCCTTGAGACAAAGTCCTTCTTGGGAACCTCCAGTGCTGACATGTATCTGCAGAGCCCAAGGCGTGACTAAGGATGATAGGCAATAACTAAGCAGCATGTTAAAAATAGCAAGTCAATTTAAAATCAGCATCAGAATGCCATTATTGATTGTGTTGAGCAAATCCCTTACCTTGTATTCAACACTTAATTAAAGCAGTGGAATAGAAGCACTAATAGAGAGAAAAAAACCCCAAAGCAAAACCATAATGATTAGAAAATACCTTTAATTTTAGTGTTCTGCTTCATAGTCATCGATAGAATTMAAATCTAATTATTAGTCACTAGCATGAGCCTTCTTTATCTCTTATCATCACTTTAACTACTAAATAAGTAGTGTKTTGGGACAAAAAACCTTAACACTTGACAGGTTCCCAGCTGCTAAATTATTGCCAGTTACTATTTGCAGGGAGGCCCTTCTCTGAGTAGGTGCTTGCTGCTCTTTCTGTAAAGCAAGACTCCAATCAGGAAAGGTTAATAGCTTGTGAAGAGCCTCCATCGCAGCTTTTYTTGCACTGCCATGGCTGGTGAATAGGTGGCAGATGCATTGCTTCGTGCTGCACCCTACTCATGTTTTTCTTTAACCTGCACACCATGGTACTTAAAAAGAACTTTCTCTTACACACCAATCCAGCTGTCTGTTTCCTCAGACATTAACAAGGCTATCACAGTTTTAAGCTCCAGGGGCTCTAGCCAGCAAGATAATTGGTCTTTTGTAGGAGTTCTGCTCTGTGCTTGAATTTGTAGTGATTATTTATTYGGTAAGTGCTCCTTCTTCAACCCATCACTGGCATGAAACGGTCTGATCCTGCATTCTCAAAAATAACCCTCAACATGATCTTGATATTTGAGCAGGACAAATGATTCCAATTTACACCCTCWCCTACCTGTGCCTTGAACTGTGGTGTAAAATGAGGTCATGTAAAAAGGAGCTTTGTGTCCCTTGAGAAACACTTGCCACCATTTGTGGGACAGTAGGGTGGAGAAGAATAGGAATGGACAGATGGGTTGTGGGGAAGAGGGGGCTGTTGTGCTGATCAGCCCCTTTAGATCCGCRCCGCAGGGAGGATTAATTTCAAACCCCAGAAGTTATTTCAGGTTCAGACAGGGATGCACTCTGGGATTCAGGATATTGTACTCACTAATGGGTGGYGGGTTGGGATCCAACATTAAGACTGGCTGCATCTATTCACAGAGGTGYACTCTAACTAGAATGTTGGTAAAGATAAATATCCTGCCTGAATGCATTTCTTCTGTTGCTAAAGWAGTCATCACCTAAGGATATGTTCACAACGGGCTGCCATCAATTATGCTGGTATCTTGATAACTCCATAATTAAAAATAAATTATGCTTGGTCCTTAATAGGACTAGTATTAAACTGAATGCCTGTTTAATCTCTGTTAAATCTGCCACAAAGAAATGACACCATGCGAAGTGTGAATGAATGATATCCTTTTTTCCCCCTTCCCTGATTCTAATTACACATGATGGCACTTGCAGTGTCCCTTGTGAATGCACAAAATTGGTGCAGCAGGGGAAATGCAAGCTTCCCTGTGCTGCAGTCTGTTCATTAGCATCGATTTCTGAGGCACTGCCCCTAAGGATGAGAGGATAATTTCTTTTTTCAGTTTCTCATGATCCCAGCTTGTAATAGACTATTAAAAATAACTTCTAAACCTCAGTATAAGTTCTGAAGCAGTGAGAGATTCATGAAACTCCTCATAACTCACCTTTCCATGGAGCAYTAAAGCCCAGCTAACCACTCCCACTTTGTCCCTGGCCTGTAGGTAACACTCATCTAAAGCTGTGCCTTTGGGCTGCAAATCCATTGTGTCAGGCTTTCATTGTCTGCTTGGCTTTCTGCTGCTTTTCCACRGTGCAGTATGAAAACTGATACAACTATGGTAAGAATGGCTTACTTCCCATATGGAAAAGGCTGTCATTTATTTGCAGTTAWGAACATCCTGGTAAAGCTTACATAGTTCAGATTTCTTCTCAGTTGTAGAAGCTTTYGTGGCACACTGTAAAAACACCTCTATGATGACACTTACAAAGTCTTCCCAGCAAGAAAAATAGAAACCTGATCTATTCATCTAACTGGCTTTGTTCTAATTTGTACAGTCCCTTTTATTAACTTGGGGCACAGGAGTAAGTGCTGAGTATTGGTGAAGAGTCCATATTTCTTGAGTTCTGCATTAATTATTATTACAAAAATTGCACCCAAGACACTTTCCCTAAGTTTCTTTTTTTAATCTTCCTCTTTTTTAAAAAAGTGGCCATCTAAAGAAAGAGCAAAATTTAAGTTCAACTAGCTTCAGTAACAAATCATAGTGTGCATATTAATGACAAAGGGTGAAAGAACAAATCACAGGTGAGCCCTAATTTCGACAGCTCTTCATCCACATTACTCTAGTAACTGCTTTTAGCTAACATAAAAAATGAATTATGAAAGTATTATGAAAGACTTCCTAACAAATGCAGCGTATATTGATAGGGACATTCTGTAACAGTTTGCTCACTTKCCATTAACGCTGCAGTGGGTGGCTTGTAGCGTTTCACTCTGAATTTCTTCTCCCTAAGAAACAGACAAAAACTTGGCGCCGTGCTATTATGCAAGACTACCTCTTGGTTTTTAAGCCTGGAATGCCATGTTTTGAAACTGTTCTCTGCTCCTGCATAAGCTTTGTTCCAGATGCTGTGCAGGCAGGTTGGTTCAGGTCCCCACGGTACYGAGTACAGGAGGAGGTGGCTGCTTTGCCCATCTTGCTGAAGATGGACCTGCCTGTAGTCTGTGGCGTTYTGCCCAGCTCTGCTGGAACTGGCTGTTGCATCGCAAGCCTTGCCAAAATTTTTCACAATAACAAGCTCCAATCTACATAACACCTGGCCTGTACAAACCAGGTCATTATGAACTTGATCCAAGCTGTCATTCAAGCGGCTTTGTTATTCCCTTCTTAGGCTGCGCCAGTCGTCCATAAGCAAGAGCTGGCTTAAACCTTCCAGCCCTCACAGCWCTTGGGTACCAGTTTTCTTTCTCTGAGCCCCACCAAGCAGGAGAGATCCATGTAACAAGAGGATCACAAGCAGCAGAAACATGAAGGAACAACGAGTGATCTGGGCTAAAACCCAGCCTAACAGGTTACCCTGAGTTACAATCTCCTTCCACCCTATGTTTGTGTTTTTATTTTCCTGTTGCTGCTTCTTGGTCTCATCCTTCAGCCTTTCTACTCAAATTGAGAAAAGCAGGTTTGCCTAATGTATTTCCTGCATATTCATTCCATATTCATTACCTACACATCTTTTAGGTATACACAGTCATCCATTAATATTTTGAGGAAAGATAAAGTCCTAAGRAAGAGAATCAAAGCCAAAATGTGTGCAATGAAGGGAGCTGGCACTCAGCTGGCTGTAGGACTGCAAGGACTCTCTTTCTTGTCCTTTTGTGCTGCCTCTTCTTTTCATCAGTGCTACTCCTGGGGGCGCAGGGAGGGGCTCAGGCTCCCATATCCAGATGCTGGATTAACTGCATTAATGCAAACTCTGCATTGGCAAATTAAGCTAAGAATTGCAGCACTGCAGTTCCCCATATGCTTCAACTCCAGATGAACCATGAGGGGCAAAATGTGGCTGTTCTTAGCAGACAACACCATAAGGGCTGTGGGGAGACAAAGAGAGTGGAACTGCCTGTAGTCCAGGGCCAGTCAGGAAACAAGGAGTGTCACTTGTGAAAAACTCCTGACATTTCAAGAGGTGTTTTCCATTCTGTATCAGGCAAAAATGAGACCTTTAAAACCTTCTCAAAGAGCAGAGTGAAGCTGGGGCTGTTGCTGCCCTGGTGGGTGCCCTCTGCCACTCACTATTGGGGATAGGGCTCTCTGATCTGGGAAAGAGCCAAGAAAAAACCTTCTTAAAACAAATCCTCTTTGACCAAGTGTTCCCACTTTGACAAATACGAATTTTTCTCACAAAACCTAATTTGGAACCTTCTTGACCAGCTGCAGTGCAATCTCTGGTGAACTCTCCTTCCCCAGCAAATGTCCAGGGTTTTAWAGCTCTTGAGAGCAATGAGAAAGGCTGAGTTTGGAGTCAAGAAGTTTGTGTTTCAGTCTCTGATCTTGTTTTCGTATTTTATGATTTGTATCATAACATCTCTCTTCCTTAATTTCTACTCTGCTGTCTCTCATATTTGCAAAATTAAACTCTCTGAAAGTAGGAACACTGATTTTTTACACAGCCTCTAGCACAACAAAGTTTTGGTTTYGTTTCGAAATGTAAATGATGTGAACAATCCTTGTACAGAGATTTAATATTTCTATAAAGAAAAATTAAACCGAAGGTCATAGATGATACAACCATGTCCATGAAAATATTTTATATATTGTTCTTGTKAAATGGAAAATGTCCAAGTGAACTAATTTCCAAAACCTGAATAGGTTATCTCATGGTTTCTTTGAAAATACTGGAGCAAGAACTGTGTGAAAAGCTGGAATAGATACTGTWGTAATTTTGTTGTGCATAGAGTCACAGTTATTTGCTGACTTGGATATATGCATTAATTTTTTTTCTGAAATAACACTTAAACTTAATGACTGGGTCTCAAAAAAAACCATCTGCTGAACAATGCCTATTTGAATTTTCTAATAGTGTAGATAAAGTAAATGGAGATAATTCACTTCATGTGTTTAAAAAGTGATGGATTCAGTATCCTCCCTGCAGTCAATAAATATTCCCTCCTTAATCAAGGATTTCTGCCAGTTTGTCTGTCACTTGCACTAATTACTTCCCTCAAAAATATGACTTAGATGAATTTGAAAGCAAACGGGACCAGTATTCCTTGGATAAAGATGGTGATTCTGTGTCCAGTTGTGTTCCCTTCAATTCAGTAAGGACATTCAGGTGTGGGGAAGGCTCTGCAGCTCAGGTGTGATGAGGAACAGCTGAGGGAGATAAAGGAGACTGGAGATAAAGGAGGCTCAGGAGGGACCTTGTCAGTCTGAACAACTTGCACCTGCTGCAGCCAGGTGTGGGTCGGACTCTGCTCCTACGTAACGAGTCACGAGGTGAGAGGAGCTGCTTTTAAGCTGCGCCAGAGAAGGCTCAGGTTGGACATTATGAAGAATTTCTTCCCAGAAGTGGTAATTWGACAGCGGAATGTGCTGCCCGGAGAGTGGTGGAGTCACCGTCCACGGAGGAGTGTAAGGAAAGCCTGGACATGCACTCAGAGCCATGCTSTGGTTCGATCATGGYTGCACTCGATGGTCTCAGAGAGCTTTTCCAACCCAACGGGTTCAGCGACTCTGCGTTTACCTGGAGTTGTTGTGGAAGCTCCGCAAGCGCCCTCAGAGCTGCATGGCGAGCAGGACGAGAAGGTTGGTGACAGCGCTTTATCGGGAATTGCGTGCGGGCTGAACACACAACTAAAATTCAGTTTTGACTAGTTTTRTGGAGCTGCCGTGTGTTTAAGCACACAGGTTCAAAATGTGTGCGTTCGGAGTCAGAACAACTCCCCGTGTGTCCCCTCAGGCCGCTCCCGCCGCCGGCCGGCAGAGGGCGCCGCGCGCGCCGCTCCCGCGCGGGGCTGGGCGGGGGC
>NW_026623299.1:2321287-2377484 GCF_030028575.1 Malurus melanocephalus
CGTCCCGCCCCGCTCGCCCGCGGCGCCGGCACCGCAGACCTCCCGCCGCAGCGCGCCAAGCCGGGCTCCATGCCGCGCTCCGGGATGCGAGGAGGTGCGGCCGCCCCGCTGCCGGGGGAGAGGGTGGGTCCGGGGGCTCGGCTCCGCGGGCGGGGGTGCGGGTGCGCGGATGGATGGACGGACGGACGGACCCGCCGGGTCGCGCCCCGCGGGAGAAGTTGCCGCGGTTTTGGGAGCGCTCCGGCCGGGGTCTCTCGTCTCGCTGCTGGGCGGGAGCCTGCCCGCATCCCCCCGCAATCCCCGCGCCGGTCCGGCTCCTCGGRGTGTCCCCGCGGAGGAGCGGGGCAGGGCGCGGAGCGCTGTCACCCCGTGAGACAGGTGAAGAGTTGGGATGGGGACGGGCAGCGCCAGCCGCAGCCACCGGCGGGCTCGGTGCGGGCACCGCCGCCAACTCCGCTCCGCCGAGAAGCGCTGAAAGTAGCGCGGCTGCCGCGGGCAGGGCGGTCGCGGCGGGGTCTGGGCTCTTTGTCGTGCGGGATGGCTTCTAAACCCCTTGTTCTTTACCTATCCGCCCACCCTCAGTCACAACAGCGCGATGTGTTCGGGTTTTCTTTTACCCTCCGTCGATTCTTCCATCGGTGTTTTAAAACAAGGCACGCTTGTACGSTTCCTCATTAACCATTCATTACTTCAAATGTTCATTCTTAATTTGTGCTTGTCCTTGTATTTATTTTGTCTATTGTTATTCATTCAAGGTCAAACTGTGTAGAGTTTGGACTTTATTTATGTGGAGATATGATGAGGACTCTSTAGTGCTGTTTCTTTCCTCCTCCTCCTCTCCCTCCCACTCCTGTGCCTGCCTGAGCGTTTCTGTAGAAGGCTTTTAAAAGAATAGATGAGGGTCATAAAAAGTACTTGCTGACCACTGCCTCTAGCTCTTTTCTATAATTGAAATATGTTGGTTAATTCCTCTAATGAAAACAGAAAATCAGCTTAAAGAATTGATTGCCTGAGAATGTATTTTTTGGAAGAAGTTGTACAGGGGCAGTCTGTGTGTGTGCAGGTGAGTGGGATAATGTACCTGTTAGAACCGGGTACCACTGAAAGTACCTGTGAGAGGATGTGGTGACAGAGAGCTGCTGTTGAYTGTGCCTTGTGTCACACAGGTGCCTTGCACGGCTGCTCAACTTGTGTCGTAAAATCTTCAAACTTTAAGGAAACTGATCAAAAAAAGTAGTGAACTCTTTACATTCTGAAAAGATTCCAGTGGAATTTAGGTAATGCCATGTCAGAGGTGAAAGAGATGGCATTACAGCGAGGTGCTGGAGTCCAGGGATACTTCTCAAGGAAGACAGGTACGGCTGAGTCGGGATGTGCAGAGCGGTGCGGGGGCTTGGCAGGTTCTTGGCTGGTTTGTGGGGCTGAGACCCGCTCAGAATGCACAACGCTGTGTCTTTGCGGGGGCAGGCTCGCACTGTTGAGCGCTCAATTTCCCTAAGGATGGAAGCRGAGGAATTCTGTGCCTGCCTGTACCTTACATAGTGCCGAGCTGGTTTTAGAGCATTGTGGAAGTTGCTGCTTTAACTGCTTTGAGCATCAGCAAGGGGAGCGTGACTGTGCTGTAAGTTGTAATGGTTTTGCTGCTTGCTTTGGTGGGGCTGGATAAAGTCTCATTGTTAATTATTACAAAAAGTACCCAGACGCTGTTCTCAGCAAAGTCTGTTCTGCAACACGAGGGAAGAGCAGGAGATTATACACTCTGCTTTTTTTGTCTTGGTTCTGTGAGGGGAAGCTGTGTCTACTCATCTTTGTACATGAAAACAGGATTTTTTTTCGGAATACAGCATTGAAAAGCAGTTTCTGAAGAATCAGAAGTAAACATCACTCATTAGTAAACTTTCTCTTCTTTGCCTCAATGGTGTTTCAAAGATCCTATTTCACTCTGATAATGGAAGACCAAAAGAGCTGTTAAGCTCCATCTGTATGCATTAGGGTAGGTGGTTGATTTGTACCCTAGGGCCATATTATCTGCCATTTCATTACTTCTGGATCAGTAATGATATTCAGGAAAACTGTATTTGTAGTGACTGCTTTCTAGGGACGTCTGTTCACTAGAAAGCCTCACTGATACGATCGCACGCCGCGTGTTTGCTGACGTGCTGCGCTGGTAGAGGCGCTCGGGCTGCTGCCTTCAGCTGCCTTTAGTGGCACAGAACTTCTGGGCTTTGTGAGTGAGAAGTGGGGATTCTCTATGGGTCTCCTTCCTCCTTAATATAGCTTATTTTTCATCCTAACCAGCATTTGGTGTCTTAMATGCCATCAGATGAGTTGAGCTCTCGTGCCTGTTTTAGACACTTTCTCCTTTTGTGTTTGGGCATAGCAGCTACCCCAGTAGCTGGGAGCAGAGGAGAGCACATGAGGAGCCTGAGCTGGAGCAGGAGAAACGTGCCAGATGCTGCAGATACCCTGTACCAAGCTCAGTGCTGAGGAGTAGCWCAAAGGTAGCGATGCAGGAGTGGTTCTGGGCAGTGGAAAACCCAGGTGGTGGGTGTACTTTGGAAGCTTTTGATTCCCTGTTGTAGGTGGTGGTGGAAGATGTGCTGTGATGTGAATGGTTTCATCCAGGTGTCCAAGGCAACTAAGCTTGTCTGGCTTTGCAGGCTGTAAGCAAAGAATGGGATAAGAAAATACCAAAAAATAAATTCCCSTGAGTTGACAGTGCTGCATGGACCCCACAAATACCTGTGTGTGCTGTGCTTGCCTGCCCTGCACGACTGCYGGCACCCCCATACCGTAACTGAAGCGGATTATGAAAGCTGAGCAACAGGGATGCTGTTGCAGATTAAAGAGGTGATGGAAATGCCCCCAGGCTGTTGTTCAGAGAGGTAAGTTTTCATTCTCCATCAGAGGTGTGTGCTGTGCTTTAATGGGTTGTGCAGTGCTGGGCTCGATGCTATTGAAGGGCTGAATGAGGGAGAGCAGGAACCTGACTGCAGGATTGACCTGACACAGAGGTGGTTTTGGGAACTTCTCAGGGCATTTTGTAGGTGAGGGAAACTGCCCTGATGGATTGCCTTGAAGTGTGTTCAAAAGATACGTGTCTGGTGCCAGGATCTTTATCGAATTTTGGGGGGCTTGTTCCAGTATGGTGAGACAAAAACACTGTTTTCACAATACAGAGCTGCTCTGTGGTTTGTAAACACAATAGAAAACGAAAATTCGCCTGGTTCTGGCAGCAGTTCACAGGCTCTGGTGTTACCAGTGAGGCTGAGGAGCGGGAGTTCTCTGGGGCTGCCTAAGGGTGAGGGCTTCTGTGGTTTTTCTCTAAACCAGAGAAGCTGTGAAGCTGTGGATGGGCTGTCATGCCTCGTTAAAATTGAGTTTCATGTTGCAATGGCATCAGACCTCATGGCCACACTCTGCAGTTGTGTGTTTCTGTGTGTTCTGAATCCTTCCACACTGTTGAGTTTTTGCCCACACATCACTTCAGCTCTTTGCCTGAGCTTTAAAAATCTTGATTTTTTTTTTTTTTTTTAACTGAGATAGCACTCCACCTTTTCTGTTATTTGCCCCAGAATCATATAAAGTAAGTGGGAAGGTGTGGTGTGAAACAGGGATGGGATTGCCAGGTGAGGCCAGGCTGGTGCTGAGGGATGCTGAACCTTGCTGTACTTCTTCTGGAAGCTGGGCATCCCACCTCATCCAGAGCAGCTTCTAAGGTGGTGATGAAGTGGGTGGTGTGGTGGGGGGAAGAGATAAAGCACCACAGGCAGAATTTTCAAATTCTTTGAAAAAAAGAATAAAAGTCCAGGAGTTTGTGCCAGAGGGTGAGAGCTGCGTGGATCATTTAGAACCAGAAACTCTGCAAGGAAGGTGGGTTTCTGTGCTCTCTCTGTGAGGCTGCAGAGGTTCAGCCTCTGAGTCACTGGTGAGCTGTCCTCCCTTACTTCTGCATCTCAGCTGAAGTGCCCACTGTCTGCAGTCTGGTTTGGAGTGTGAGAGCAAAAAAATACTGTGCTTTGGACTAGCAAGCTTACCATGAATGTGCTGGTAATGCTCTTTCTGCCTTGAATGCTTCCATATTGAGTCAGCTGTAGGCATTCTTTTGTACTTGTGTTGTATTTTGTTAAAACACTTGAGTATTAAGGACATGCTGCATCATTTTTGTTGGGAGTGCTTTTAGTTGTGCTTCCTTTCTATTATGATTTTTATTTGTTACGCTTTCGTTCTRATTGAAACAAATTCTTCTGCTAATTTTTTTTGGGAAAGCATCTTGGTTTTTCAGTCTCATCTCRCCAATGCTCATATTTGTGTCTGAAAATAAGGTAACTACTTTAAAAGAGGGTTGTTTTTTTTCCCTACAACACCTGCACTTACAGAACAGGCAGCTTTTTTGAGAAAGTGTGTGGAATGGGTAAGGAAAGAGGTTCAAGGAGCACCAAGAAAGCAAACAAAGAGCTGTATTAGTGATGTGGGGCCAAAATGTGTGTGATGTGTGGTGTCCATGCATGTCCCAGGCAGGTGGAGAAGGAATCACACATAAGATAAGCTGCTGCCCAATCCCCACAGCAGCTCTGATGTCTCTTGGTCGTGCAGAATTCCTGTTGGTAAAAGCAGAATCTGCAAACCCAGTTGCAGTGCAATGGAGTATGTCACTGTGACCTGGAACCAAAGTGTGCTTCAGGAGAGAGGGAGAAGGGTTTCATCACAAGTGAAACGAACATCTAAAGCTATTTAAAAACTACTGGAAAGTGGAGGAACAGTCACTCTGCTAACTCTGTTTCTTAAAYAGAAATTGTGTTTGTGCAGGAAAGGGATATTCTGCTAGTGAACAGTGGGTATTTTTGAAAGGTTGGAGATTGCATAACTTAATGTGGCAAACTTCTGGTCCCAGCCTTGTTAGGAGTGAGGTGGGATCCMTTATCTGTCTTGAGGTTGCCAGGAATGGACAGAAAGACACTGTGTGCCATTTGGCTCTGTCAGCCTGGCATAGCCTTCCAAAAGAAAGATAAATGAAACAATCTCTTCACTTGTTAAGTATAATTGTGGYTGTTTCTGATCCATCTCCCACAATAACTTGTAATTCACATTGKCGTTGTTTCAGCACATGGTGACAGCAGTGTGGAATTCTGTCTGCTGYGTGTTCAGTGGGGATTTGTGGAGAGCATGAGTCGCCATAGCACATTGTTGGATATATAAATATGTATGTATTAAAAAAATACACTTTGTTTTGACAGGTACAATAGGACCATGTTATTCTGTCTTTAGATAGATGTTTTTATCTTTGCTTAAGCACCTATTTTAACTGAAWTTCTGGGTTTTCATTGCAAAATTGATGTCAACAGGTAGGAGAGAAAAGAGCAGAGAGCCTGAGGGTACTGCAGTGTGGGGGAAATGACTCTTGGGCATTAACATATGCCTTCTGAGACACTCCTGAGAACTGTAGACTGTAAATATTTATGATTCTGTAATTGATTTCAGGTATCTGTAGTAAACACGATATACACCTTTGGTAAAGGAGGAAGCAGCTGCAAGTGATTGCCGCTTTCTCCRGCAATGATGTGCAGTTTATGGAGCATCAATTTTTAGTGTGGGATATTCATTCAGGAAAGAAAACTTAGGTGGTGGGAGGCTTGACAGTCATGACAAACTTTATTTTACAAAACCGTCTTAACAGAAACACACAATAGGTTTTCTTCTACTGTTTTTAATTTTTTTCATCTGTGTGTCTTGTTTGCTATTTAAAAATTTATCTCTGCTCCGTCTTGTGAAATGTTTGGAAACAGTCAGAAGAATCACCTGTCCTGTGTAGGAATATTTATTGAATTAAATTACAGTTAATAATAGAGAATGTATCTGCAGYACCAACTGTAATGGGTGGGAGAGCAACCTGAGGATGTAGCACAATAAAGGTGAGCRCAATCCCGCCGTTAATGAATGGGATTAAAACTTGTGTTTATGAGCGAGGGAGGCTCTCCACTGGGATGGAGTCTGTTTTGTGGCTGGTTTTTTGTCTCCAGTGGGTTGAAGCAGAGCTCTCTTCCAGAGCCTTTCTGAAGCTCAGCGCAGATGATTTGTATTCTCCMGGAGAGTAATTTGTCAGGAGATGAACACCAATATGCTCAGTGTTTGCTGCAATAGCAAAGACAAGTCCAGTTAAAGACTTATTTCTTGGGATAAAGTAATTTTTAAACTTTCCATCACAAAAAAGTCATAAATACTTCTGCCTGGCCTAGATTTTTTTCCTGCTCAAGTACTTCGGTGGCAAATTCAGGTGCTGCAGAAAACTTCCAGTTGGGGAGGACAAAGGTTTGGTCCCTGGAGAGCATATTGCTTGTGAAGGTCACTGTTTCAGAAGTCRAATGATTTGGGAACTTGGAAAATTTGTCTAGACATTGCAATATATTTTTAAGTAAAACTTTGTTTCAAAATAGAAGTAGCAACAAAATAAGCAAAAGGTTAAACTTCCCTGAAATGAAGCTATAATTTTTCTGTGATGAAACGTGGCTGACTGAATGAAAGCTTTAATGTTGTTCTCTAGCAGAGGCAGAAACAAAATAAGCATTCAATTCTAGTTCTGTTCCTTTTTTGTTTGGGAAGGGAGGTGTAGGGTGTGTGTCACCTAATTTTTAATTTTCATTTAACAGAGAAGCCAAATTGTGTCCAGCTCTGAGAGCTCTAAGGATTTCTCTSTTCCTGTTACTTCTTTGGGCCTGAGCTGGGGGTGATTCTTCTCCAGTATCAGGTGTAAATTAGGTTTTATGCCCASGCTGGRTGGGGCTCAGAGCAACCTGGTCAAGTGAAAGGGCTTCCTGCCCATGTCAGGGGATCAGAATAAGATCATCYCTAAGATCCCTTYCACMCCAAACCRTTCCAYGACTCGATGATTCTATTAAAATCTGATATTGGGACCAAGGAAAAGGGGTATGTGAGTGACAAYCAGAAGATGGCAAATTGGAGAGGGGCTGTGGTGTGATGGGAAGGAGTTTTGGTGAAAACTGCCAGTGGAAACAGGAGAGGCAAGCAAGCGAGCTGGTGTTCAGGAATGGATTTAGACTGTAAATTTCTGACTGTGTTCAGAAAGCAAATGGTATGAAACCTCTGATTGGCAGGAAGGGAAGAAAAGACATGAAAAGGAGACATGATGCAACTTTGATTTTAGTTAGCTGCAACAAGAAAAAGATGTTGTGTGCCACTCTGACTGTGATGGAAATAGGAGCCAGAAAAGAGGAGAAACTTTAACGAACAACAGGATGGAGACAGACATGATGGAGGCTTGTCAGGATTTGTTTTTTCTATTAAAATCTGTAAAACCCTACTCCCATCCTTTAAAAAGCCTTTATATATTTAGGAACATCAATGGTAATATATCATGTCAAATTMGTTTGTTATATCTGCTTATATCATGTCTCATTTTGGCAGGAATTATAACACTAATTACATTTACTGTCAARTTGATTGCCCCTTCCCTGTGCAGCTCTAGCTGAGCCTGTCTTGCTCTCTGTTTAAATAGGTATAACTTCTTTTTCCTGGCTRTTTGGAAGAGTCTTGGCTGTGGAATACCCTTTCTCTGGGTCCAGAGAAATACCAGCTTGTCAGTCTTGCAGATGAGCTGTAACAACTTTCTTATCAGGAAAGGTTTAAAGCAGAAAGGTACTGATGGGCTAGAATTATCAGATTTAATTTTTTTTTTTTTTAATTTGAGAGAGGGGTTAGAATGGATAGGAAATATATATATATATATTTTCATTTGGGGTATGTGTGTGAGGTGTTTGGCACCTTGTAAAAGACCACATACATTAATTACTCTTTGAAAAGAAAGTGGAAGATGCTTTGTGAGGCAGTTCTGAACATGACTTTCTCTGTTGCTTTTTCCAGGCATCAAATCAACCTCTGTGTTTGCAGCTTAAAAATACAAATTAGATGAAGACAGTAAATAGTAGATACATYACTTTGGGATGYTGAATATTCTRAAAGAAGCAACTGAGTAAGAAACTGTGGAGAAAAATGGGAGGCAGGAAGGCTGAGTGGGGAATGGTGTTAGCAGGAATAAAGAAAATGGAATTTGGCAGTGTGGCTTCACTGAAAATAATCATAGCAASAGTCATCCTTCTGCAGAAGATGGTGAGGGGGAATGCAGTATGGGATGCAGAACTTTATACAGCTGTGAAAGCATTTTCAAAGTGTTTTGCCAAAATACCTGTGGAAGGCACAGCGCTAAGCTGAAGCAGTTTGGAAGGGCAAAGTTTGAGAAGCATCTGATCCTGCAGAGGAGCATATTTGGAGGTGAAAAATTTGGAAATTACTCTTCCAAAATGGACTCCTGTTTGAGGTTAGGATTAATGCCTATCTGCCTGTAGGAAGATACAAATAGTTACCATTTTCTGCTAAACTTGAAAAGAAAAATCCGAATAACACTACTGGGACTTAGAGTTAAAGGTCAGAAWCTCTGAATAGCAGCATTAATTGCTCCCTTTAAAGGATATAAAGGATCAGAGTCTTTCAGGGCTTGCCTAAGGAGGAGAGCAATATTAATGTCAGTAAGGGATGATACAACAAGACTCAAAAAGGGGAGGTGGGGCAGGATTTTTCCCTTGTTACTCCAAAATAACACGAACATACAATTAACCTGCGTGTAAGCTCAGTCTGAAGTGGTGTTGTTTCAGTTGTGTGTGGTGTTCAATACTTTTTATTCCATTTTTATTCYGTGCAAGATCAAACTGCAAGAAATACTGCCAGCAGGATTAGATGTTGCAGTGCACTTGGGATTGCTTGGCCCATCCAGTGTGGAGAACTTCTTGTTTTTTAAAACCTTTAACTGTTTCCTAAGATTGTTATCACTGCCTTTCAGCAAATGATGCCATGCATGATTTTCTACATTGATAATCTGCAGGTTTGAATGGTTGTCTTTGCAAGTTATGCTCTGTTCTCYTAGGTGATGTTTTAATGTCTCCTACTCTGATTAAAAAAGATGGGGTGCCTTAGAATAAGTAAATTATCTTATGCATACCCCTRCTGTTATCATTAGTTCAGGCTATGGTGGAAAAATGTAAATATTGAGGGAATCAGTGATATATGATAGAACTTGCTGTTAAAATGGATTATGCTTTTCTATCATGGCGATAATTCTAAAGGAACTTGGGCTTCCACAGTGGCTTGTAAGATTCTGTATAGTGATAATGAAGCTCTTTCTGCTTTCCTTCTCTCATATATTCAGAAGATTACTTGCATGCTTATTCATGTAAGGAAGGGTTTTGGAAATTAAACTTCCCAGTGTCAAGGAAACAAATAAAAAGCTTTGTTGTATCTAGAGTAAGATTTGCAARAGAGTCCTTGTTGTAAAAGCACTTGATGCTGAAAATGTTGGGTTTTTCTTACCCCTGAGATGCCTTCCCAACTCTTTGCATCCCTCGCTGCATCCTTTAGGAAAAATTCTCTTGTCTCTGGGGAATGAGGGGAAATTATCATAATTTGCAAACAAGGATGCTTTTTAAACATTTAAATTGGTTTAACTTCATAGCCACAGGTGGCAGATTTTTTTTTCTTCTTCTCTTGATTTCATATACACTWCTTGATGATCTGTTGAAAAGGATTTAGGTTTAGCTTTTTCAGTTAAAATAAGAAAAAGTACTTGCTTGCTGACTATTTTTGTTTAACTTCTCGGAGCTTGCTTTCTTTGGGATAGATTTTAGATTTTGTAAGCAAATCCTATTGGACTATGTAATGATGTGTTTGGATTAAGTTTCCTCCCTATCACACGTTTTACAGGAAAATGTATTTTCTGTTAGTCTGGTACGGTTAGATGGTTGTATCGGATAGATTTTGATTGCTTCTGAAACAGCAGAAGTCTCCTAGGCAATTCTATTAAATTCCAGGTAATTCAAGGGAGGGGAAGGAAAGGATTTCACCTTCTCCCCTTCCCCTGCCAGACTGGYTTGCCTCAGGCTGTGCTCAGGTGAAATGTGTGTGAAGCTGATGGRTGTAGCTAAGAAACTTCTGATGCTGATGATCTTGGATGGAGTGTGGTCAGTAAAACATAAGGTTGCACACAAAAGATGGGTAAAAAGTTGTATCCAATACTTCAAGCTCTTTCAGTACACTTTAGAGTACCTAAGTGTTCTTGATTTTTGAATTTTTATCTCTGTGGTTTCATTAGTTCTCTAAGGATGGTGTAGGCTTGCTTGTTGGATCAAACCACAGTGAAGAAAGGAATCACTTCAACTCAACTTTAAATACTTGAAGTATTTCATTATTAATCTAAGCTTATTAAAAAAATTTAGTTGATGTCTGGCAGAGGCAAGACTTACAAGCTTAGGATGGGCAGTGAAGACCCTGTTAGGCAGGTGTTGRAGATCTGGTGTTCTCTCTGCAACTGAATTTTTGTAGTAACAATGTCTGCAATTATGCATTGTTGAAAATACAAGTATTTTCTCTGGATTCAGATCCCTGAAAACAAATAGTTGCAGGTTGAAATATTGGCAGCCTGCAGTGTATTTAAGCTTGCACTGTAGATTACTATTACATTTGTTTATTATCTGGGGATGCTGCTTGCAGAGCTAAAAACCCTCTGAGCTGATCATTATCAAGCTCTTAAAAAAAGGAGTGGTAAAGTAGGAGTATCAAATTTATTAGAGATCTGAATAAAGCTTTTTTTCATGTGAGCTTATCTAAAACTTTAAAAAAAAAAATCCAGTAACGTCTGACCTTTTAATTAAAAGTTCACTGTTTTTTTTAAGAGTTAGTTTTGTCAAGATACTTTTGCAGTGTAATGCTGTTTGGGTGGCAGAGCTTTTTGTATTCTCCTCGACGGATAAATGATTAATGATCTCAACACTGCCTTCTGGATCACCTTGTAAGAGGTCTCCTTCATCAATCTGGCAAGGGGATTGTATGGCAGTTTGCACCCTAATTACAGTCCCCAGCTGGGGATGTGCTGCTTAACAGATTACTTGTAGCAGGAGTGGAGTCAGTGCAGATATGGATGGCCACGGAGTTGTTTGACGCTCGGGTGCTAAAATTAGATTTTCTTCTAGAAAAAAAACATCCACTTCATATAAGCAGTGCAGCAGATAAAAGTGCTTAGCTGGAATTAACTCTGTAACTTAAAGGTTTAATAATAACAGCGGTTCTGTGYTTCCCTGTTTTCATTGTTTCCCTTCCCTTCTCTTGTGGTCTTATAGACCAGGGCAGTATTGCAAGCCAGAAATTTTATTACCAGTGGAAACATTAAGGTATTCCACAGGGCAAAACAAAAGTGATTCAAAAGGTGCTTTTACAGATAATAAGTTTTAGCATTGAGCAGTTTACCCAGAAGGCAACAGATTATTTCTAGTGGTCTGTCATTATTGTTGGCCTTTTTTTTTTCTGGCTCATTTGTGCTGTAATGCTGCTGCTCAATTAAGATGTGTTTCGGTGAAAACCATGAATGACAATGTCCACCAAGCATATTGCTAAGCATATACATCCGTGCCTATTGCTCAGGCTGACAACTCTGAGTGTGTTGCTGAGAAACAGCTCATTTAAGGAGTAAGGCATGGAGGAAAACTTGCACAGGATCCAGTCAAACATAAAAGCAAAGAGCCCTGTTGGTATTTGACAATGGGAAGACTTTAGGCTTGGGAAAGATGACATTTCCAAATATATGCATCAGTGTTTTAGTAGTCAACATTGCCAGAACAGATAACTATATGAATATCTTGACAATCTGAGGAGAAAATCTAACTTTTTTTTATGATAAGGATTAATTTTTATGATCTCAGGATCATCTGGGCACTGGTAACTTCCCACTGGGTGATATTAATTGCAAGGATAAAGGCARTGGAAAGGGATACCAGTAGACTGAGGCTGGAGGTGGAATATTAACTATTCGTGCTTGTATTATGAGGAAAATAGAACTGAAGAATTGCAGGGGTTAGTATTTGTGTTTAGGACAGGAGAAACCTTCCACAGTGCAGTGGCTGCTGTGAAGGTGTGGRTGTTTATGTTTGACTCCATGTAACTGGAAAGAGGAAAAGAAGTCTTTACTACTCAGTGAAAAAGTAGTTGACTATGCCTGACCTGTCTTTTAGTGCTGTAGAATAGCAGCAAATCTTGTCAGTCTTCTCCCTGTCCGGGACCTCGACTCTTGGAGTATGGGAAGGAGCTGATAGGTGGCGTGTGGAGTTGGAGTTTATCACCGTCTAGTCCTAGGTTTAGCAGAAAATCACTGAAGTTTTTACTCCTAGAGATCGTCAGATAGTGGTTGGTTATGGTGCATTTCTTTTTTCTAWGTTTCCCTCCCCATGAGAAATGGAGCAATTGACTGTAGAGTTGCTGTATTGTCAGGAAATCCCATGCACTTTATGGTGAAAACACTTCCAAGATATMATTTGGAAGGCTTTGGTTTCTTTGAGCTGGGTTTGCTCACAGCTTTCCCCGTTTACCAAAAGCAAACAGTGCTTTTGTGCTTTATCCTCCCAGCTAAAAACTAAAGGCTGGCTCTTCAGCTTCTTTTATTGTCTTGTTAAAAAGCAGATGCAGTGTTTCCTCCCTATCAGTCTTTCAGATGGGAGAGCAGCACGGTTTGGTGTTCTTGTGAGCATCATCACTCTTCTGTTTGCAGAAGCAATTGGAAGCCAATGATCCAGGTCGTCGTTATTACTCATATTTTGTTTTTTTCCAGTTCTGCAGCTTCAGCTCCTTATTTGAGCGGTGTTGACACGTCATGAAACACCACATTTTGGTCTGTAGCCGTGCATATTAATAGTCAAATGCTGCACAGCCTCTCACTGAACTTGGTTTTCCATGGTGGCTCTCCTGGGTTTTGTTCCAGGACAAATATGTTGTAGGTACTCAAGAGGAAAACATTTTCTCCTAAATTATTATAGCAAATGGAAACCTTTTTTTACTCTGGCTGAAGACTTTGTCTTGGCTGTAAGCCTGAGAGATTWAAACATTTGCAGTTCCTTTTATTGTTCAAACCTGTGCAGCATATTTTAAGTGAGCGAGCAGTCTGTCAAGTTACTAGAAATCATTACTTTGCCAGAGAGTTATCGAATGGATGTGAAAACAGGTGTTTGTCAGATTTTTACCTTCTGGACTGAATATTTTTTGATGTTTGGGAACTTTTATCTGCAGTCAGCCATTGTGCTTTGTAGAGGAGAAGGCTTAATTCAGATTATCTGAGCAATCAGGGAGCAGAGATGCGGTTCTGTGATTCATAATTGAAATTTAGCCTTTAGATTAACTTCATTAGTATGCTGTTGAACAAGGACAGGGTGTTAATAAATGAAAAAATCCTTCTGGGTTTAAGCACCAAGAGCCRCCACAGGTCTTTGCCATTCATGATGAATTTTTTATTTTTGCTGTGACAGCATTATTTTTGATTTGACCATTCTCCTTTTGTCTTTTTGTCTTTATTCCTCAAAATTGTACAGAGAGAAATAGAGAAATAGTTTTATCTGATGTGAGATTAAACCCCATGTTTTTCTAGTAAAGTCACATTTATAAGCCCTTCTGAGATCAAGAAAAGGAACATTTAAAAGTAGACTTCAGTTCCCTTTCTAACAGATCATTTAGAGTAATGAGTGAAACCTGTCTTTTGTGCTTCAAAGACATGAAACTTTCTGAAGAAGTAGAAACTACAGACTCTCCAGTCATTAGTTAGTAAATATATAAATATAAAACATACCTGTTTATCCTACTGAGATGACCRATACTCATTTCTGGTTTCCATATTCTGATTACTTTATAGATTCTTGATGTTGAGTTCATTAAAGGACTTGTCCAACCTAAATGATTCTGTGTATATCTCACATAGTCTGTGTGCCATCAGTGTAGAAGGGAGTATTCAGACTTCAAGTGGAATTTTCTTGCATGAAATAAAGGTTAATGTAGTTGAGCTTTGAATGACTGTGCTGTAACTGGAGGAAGTTGCTGCTGGTTTTATTTTTAAGGTGGTTTTGCCATTTTTATCCAGTGTTTTTTATGCTTTGCATGGTTTTATTCAAGATTTTGATAGATTCTCATTCATTAGTTGTAGAGCAGTGCTAAGAAAGTAGGTTCAYAAAAAAAATTCCTGTTACCAGAATGGAAAGGAAGATACTAGGCTTTTTTTTGGTCTTTCCTGTCTTCACAGTTGCTCTTGATCTCCCTAAAACCTGTACCAGAATATTTTGAGTTGTCTGTACATACGCTTTTCAATGGAGAGTCGTGTACTTGATGTAATCCTCTGTGCTTTGAGGTGCTGAGGCATCTGCTTCGGCAAGGAAGGATTACGGATGTAGCTTTTTTTCTGCATTCAGCCTTGAGGGAAGCACAGATTGCTGAACAGCAGAGCAGATTGGTGTCTGGTGCTTGAAAGGCTGGGAGCTGAGCTTGAACTCCTGCACGAAGGCTGTGTGGGCTTGCAGGGGTTTGGGGAGCTTTGGGAATTACTGCGGCTGAGAGTCTGGGGTACGGGCAGTGGTGATGGCAGAAAGTTTGGAAAAGAAGAATGAAGAGAAGAGCAAAAATAATTGTAATTAATTGTGTGCAGAGTCCTTGACTATTTGGAAAAAATATAGATTGTGATTTCCTGAAGGATATGAATGGGATATGTTGCACTTAGGGTTTGGTGTGGGGGAACRCACACCTTAAAATGCTAGAAAGCTGTGACTGAGGAAAAAATAGCTTGTATGACGTAGCTTAAGAAACATGGAGTCTAATGACTTCAGTTGTTCATCCCTGTGAAAGATGAGTCCTAACCAGCAGACATAGTTCACATCCCAAAATGTGTTGAATTCTAACAAAAAGCTATTGTTAGGAAACCTTGACTTTAGGTACACAGTGGGGAAAATTGCACCATCAGTGGTTTCTAGCTTTCTGCAATCACTCTATGAGAGAAGTGAAACATTTTCCCACCAGAGGAATCCAGGCCCAAAAATACAAATTAAAAATAATTTTACTTGCTTCCTTTTTTGTTTGTTTTTGAATATTTGTTMTGCCTTTGAGCAGTACCCAGACTATAACATKTTGTATTCAGTTTTAGGGCTGGAARTCTAATCTGTGAGTGCTTCCCKTTTTSTAAGASAAAACCATACACAGGGAAAGAGGAGAGRRAAAAAAAGGRAGTAAATYAGAGAACTATGGAGTTCAGATAACRTTTAGTTATAGTCCAATAGTACAAAGTTTGAATGATGARCTARCTGCTTGAAGACCAAAAGATAAACTCKATYTCCCCATAATCATTAACATTACACTTKATAGATACTGTGAGAGCAAGCGGTTTGTGGAGATACTTGARTAAGGGATGGTGATGGCTTTGATTCACTTAATGAATTGGGGTTTCCAATAGGAAAATAGTGTGAGAGGAGTCCAAGAAACATCTYAAGAGATAAGGAAAAAAAAGTTTGCTTTTCAGGATGCCATTGTTGATGTTTCGTTTTGATTAAATGCTGTAAAGAAATTCCCCGGAGATGTACAAGAGTCAAATATGCTTTCAAGTATTCTATTTTCTATAATAGAGAGCCTTGCTGGTTTCCAGCATATTTAAATTCATCCTGATCCTTAAGTTGGGAGGAATCCCCTAACCTTGGCAGCACCAGCAGGGATGTATGTTTAGCCTTTGCACACTCYGGAAAGCTCGGGTCTGAGTCAGGGYACCCATTGCCAAGTCTTGGCTGTCCTCACTCAGTAGATTTGYAGAAATAGAAATACATGAACTAGGGATCGTGCTTACCTCAAAACAGGTCAGGCAAAATGCAAACAAGTCATTTGTCTACAAAATCTRAAATAGTAAAATCCTGGATGGAGAAGTGAGAGAAAAATCTTTACTTCCTTGTTCATTTTCAAGGGTAAAACTGAACAGGTTTGTCTGTGTGAAGTGTTGCAGCCTGTCTTGATGTGATGGGGGTCAAGTGTTCCTCTTGCATTCTTGATGCTTTCCATAGTGTTAATTGGAGAATGTTCATAGGTATGCTGGTGTTTATGGCCAGTCTCTCTTCTAAAGTCTGATGAAAGATGCAGAAGAATTTAACCTTTTAACCAAAATTGAGGTTTTTTTTTTTTATCCAGGTGTTAGCATGAACAGTCAACTGAACTTTTTACTTATGCAGGTGGGAAGGCTTGAGGAAATGGCCTTAAGCTGAGATAGGGGAGATTTAGATTAGATATAAGAACAAAGTTTTTCACTGTTAGGATGGTCAGGCACTGGAATAGGTGCCCAGGGAGGTGGTGGGGTCACCATCTGTGGGGGTGTTCAAGAGGTGATGGGGTTTAGTAGTTTAGGGATTGCAGTGGCAGTGCTGGGCTGATGGTTGGATTGAATGATCTCAAAGGTGTCTTCCAACCTTGACAATTCTATGATGCTTTGCAGATCCAAATGTGTATAATTTCCTATATTTAATTGATAACTCAAGGACTCCTTGCCTTAATGACAGATAAAATCCTTCTGGTACATCTCTTTGGTGAACTTGACTGTATAAGAGGTCTCCTCTACTGACTCTTGGACCATGCTGTGTAGAAATTATGATACAGATTACAAATACTTGAACACATTGCTCAGTGCTGGTCCTTGATTGAGACCATGTCACAATAACAGGTACCTGGTGTGGTGGGTACCAGTCCATCTAATCTCTAAGAAGTTGTAATACATGGTTGATCCTTATTCTAATGAAATATTATGGTAATGAAGTTTAGTTTCTGTAAGACAAATGTGTATGAAATATAGCTGCAAATGGAGACCTTTCAGTGAGCTGACAGTTTCTCTTCTCTGTTCTCATTCTCTTCACCCCTTTATCCCCTTGTTTCTTGTTTTCGTGGACACATCCAAGAGAGGAAGCATAAAATGGGAAAATACTGAAACCCAACAAACCAACAAAATTTGTTGATTTAAATGGGAGTGCAAAAGCTAGTTGGTCCTATCTTTAGCTTTAAATAAACTCCCCCCTATATACATACACTGTCTGGAAATAGACTATCAATATGCCTTCAAAGAATTCAAGCAAAAATGAAAAAGCGGGAGTAGAGTCTACTTCCAGCTTTTAATATTATTATTTTGGTATTCCAGATTTTTATGTTATCCTTTTCTTAAATAATTCACAGGATCACAGCAGCCTGAGTTTTTAAAACATCTGCTTGCTTGTGGAAGGTATCCTGGTAGGCTGTTTCTATTGAAACAGAACTTAATCTCTGGCTTCACTGATCCTCTGTTTTAGTCAGAGCTGTCACTTACTTCAGGTCAGTTCAGGCACGCTATAAATCAGGACCTTCTCACTAGTCAATCAGTGATTGATTTAGTTTTGCAGCACTGGAAGGCAGTCATTTCTGCTTTAAAACTGAGTTAATGTGACCTAACAGGGTTGAGCACATTGATGGGAGCTTCTGGGTTCTGCAGCCTAGACTGGTTTCTCCGTGGTTTGCAGTGTGGACATATGCAAATAATTTTATGATTTAATACAGAAATACTTGTTGTGCTTCAGTCTTTGTCTTTTTTTCTTCCTCACTGTATTAACTCGAGTTCTTTGAGGCCCTGGGGTTGGAGTGTTCAGAGTTATGCAGCTTCCCTGGTACTTGGCAGTAYTTAGAGATGGAAAACCATTCACCCTGGAGTGTGTCTCAGATGGACACATTGGTGCTAACAGAGCTTTAACAAACAGCARAAGCTGTGTTTGCAAAGCCTTTAACACTTTGCAGAGTAATTGAAAATATTACTAAATAGAATTTTTGTTTTGTTTTGAAAGTATACAAAGCCTTCATCCCATGCCATATCCTCTCTACCCCACAGCCCATATATTGGAAACCCTGAAATCCTTTGCAGTACTGAATAGTGGATAACAAGTGCATCACGGTGGGACTGAACACTATATGTTAATATTAAAACCCACTTGGGAGGGACCAAATTCTCTGATAGGCAGTTTTGATTTCTGTGCCTCATACTGTATAAGGAATTACTCTCACATGCTGGTATTCTTGTAAAGGGAAGAGCTGTGGTGTCTATATGTGTGCCTGTCTGGGGTTTCAAAGTTAGCTCGTGTATGTTCTGTAACCTTTCCATAATCTCAGAAAAATGGGAAAGCACTCCTGGTGTGAAGATGCTAAACATTTCAGCTTATTARTAAAAAAAGAAAAACCCCTTGAAAAACTTTCCCTTTTTAAAATGGAATGAAGCTCAGACTTCTATAATTGTTTCAAAATTTAGTATGCTTTGTAAGTAATAACAAATGAAACCTGTTTTCCAGAGGCAGATGAAACTATGAGGATCACTGATAGCAAATCAAAGGAAAGTAGGAAAAGACTTTCATCCTCTTATTTCCCCTCTTGCTGTCTGTGGGTCTTCCGCTGTGGTGTTCTCCTACTTTGAAATTGCCCCAGTTAGGTTGGTCTRAAGTTATTGTTGCTATGAGGGAAATGTTTTTTACATTAGAAGGATGTTTCATTTGACTAGCCTTGGAAGGTGGTTTTTTTTTCAGTAGTAGTTCCGTTTCCAAAAATACAGCCAACATCAGAGTAAGGGCAAGTAAGGAAATTGAGAAATACTATGTACTGTCAGAAAATGTATTTTTTCATTTTTCAGGATGATTCTAAAATTCTGTTCTCTTGAAACAACAATGAAGAAATATCTCTGGTTTTCTGGTTTAAAAAAAAAAGTGAAATATTCTGTCTGATCTGTGGAATTTATTTGGAGCAATTCCAGAGCGGTGAGGGATGCTGTGGGTAGCGAACAGGATCCTGCAAGGCAGACTGCCCTCGGTGTTCAACAGAGCGTCTCTAACTTATTTAGCTCTTTTATGTCTCAATATTCCGTATTTGCTGAGGAGTGATGGCTGCTGTTGTGTGTTGGGATTGCTGCTGGTGTCACAAGTGAGTGGATTGATGAATCCAGGCTCCCTGGAGGAGCTCTGCTCCCTGTGCCAAGCTGACATGGCACACRCAGCCACATCTCAGCTCTCTTGCACCAGCACGAGCAGAGACACATTAGTCCAAAATTAGTCCACACGAGCTGCACATTAGTCCAAAAAGGTTCTTTTCATGCATCTTTATCTTCTTTAAATACATGCCTGTATTTATGCCAGATTTTCTGAATAATTATTCTGTTAAAACATGAATATTTGAAGTAACTAAAACAAATGAGGTGTGATAACATTAAATACAACTGAATTTGCATAATCTATTTAATAGGTACGAATTGTTACTGTGTTTAGTTCAATTTGTCATCATTTGCCCTGCTTTGCTATTGTTTTGGATGCAAAAAAATTAATGTCTAAATACTTACTCTTCTACAGAGGCTTAATAACATCCATAAAGGAGTTGGTTGCCTGACTCAGGAATGTGTCTGCTCGTTTTTCCACCTCACTTTCTCCTTCTTGGCTCCTTCTTGCTACTTTGGRGTTTGACCATGGCAATAAGATGAGAATGAACTGAAGCCAGCCCTTGTAAAGCAGGGAGTTAATAATTTATTTATAAGGTTACTATATATAGGTACTTTGGTATCAATATATACTTTTAAATAATGTATAAGGTATTTACAGGAAAGAAACTTCATCTCTGCAGAAGCAATTGCACGTACAATTACATGGCAACAAGCATCACATGCTGTGTTGTAGGTATAGGTAATGTGAGGCTGTTTAAAAATGAGTGGAAAATTGCTGTAAAAGTCCAGAATGGGCTAAATGCCATCACAGATCTTGAGGCAGGTTATAAAATTGTTCAGAGAAATCTGTTGAGGTAGTAAACGGAATTTAAAAGCCCCACATGACTTTGAACTTGAGAATGGGAGAATCTTCTGTGAGAGATTTGTCAGTGTGGGAGAGCAGTGTTTTAGTGAGCTACCCCTAGAATAGATCCCGTGGGGAGCTCAGGATTATTGGAAACCTCTCCACCAAGTGTTGGGAATATTTGTTCGGCCTTGCCTCCTTTAATAGAAGAAGTGAATGGCTGTATGGTAGGGCTTTGGAGATTAAATAATGGTTTTTGATTATGTGAAGGAAAATGAGAGCAACTCAGCAGTGTGGAAGATTGGTCTTCAACTCCAGCAAGGCAGGTGGCAGAAATCCCTGTGTAAATGTTAACAYTTAATAAAATYGAAGTTTTTCTTTCTGTGGTTTTGCCATGTTAAGGGGAGAAWGGGGAAGAAGAGGTTAATAATTTACAGTATGAACAATGTGTTGGCTTGTAAGACAGTTTCTGTTCAAAGGCATTAAGGCATGAGTCTGTTTTCTGCTTCATAAATATAATCAAAACCAAATAAAAACAGAAACACAAACAAGCAAACAAACCCCCCAATGAATCCCTAGCCAAAAAAAAATCCTTTGAAAGTAAACAACCCAAAGGTCAGATAGCTGTCTGCTTTGGCATGGAAAATCCTGTCCCATGTCCCATCACCTGATATTTAAACTGTTTGATTTTACAGACAATTATTTCAAGATTGTTCTTGTTTGGAACAATATAGTGAGTAATAGGATGAAAAGAAAAAGACAGGTAACAGAGCCAAGAGGAGCAGTTGAGCATAAGGGACTTGGGGCTCAGTACCTGCAGTGATGTTTTAGGTGACCTCTGTGCTGGAGGCAGTGCTGGACATGTGCACGAGTTGTCTTTGATGGCACATCCCTCTCTTGGGGCTTTGGAGAAAAACTGCTTCTGCCCTGCTTTCTTCTGTCTGCAATGGCTGCCAAACCTTCTGGTTTTTTTTTTTTTTTTTTTTTTTTTTTGGCTTCCCAAGGGTTTGTTGTGAGGAGAAGCCACCACAAAGAGCTGCAGGCAACAACTCAGTGCTGCCTTCAAGTGTTTCTGAATCAATTCCCTCATTACTCTGTCACAGCTCCATCCTGGTAACCTCTGACAGGGATCCTTCCCTCAAAACACCCTGACATTGAGTGAGGATGATACACTGCTCGGTGATGATGATGGTGATGGATGCACTAATGCTATTTGACATGTATTTCATGTTAAAATTAATGTCGTCTTTGATGTTGTGAAGGTTGAATTCAGAGAAGATAATTGATTCTTGAGCTGAAAAGATGTCTTCAAAGTTCTTGACAGTTCCTGGTAGTTCAGGTTGCAGTTGTGTCCTGGCTGTCATTCCAGCTGCAGACGATGCTGGCAGCCTGGTGGGTGGAAGTACCAAAACTGGGCATATTGCATGAACACATAGAAACAGCAAAAACTGAGTGGTTTGGGAGTTTTTTTGCCTTTCAAGTAAAACCCCCAGGATTTCTTAGAGTTGCAAAGTGGCCTGTATAGTCTTTTTTTCATTTAGACCTAAGTAAATTAAAATATGTGTGGGSAAAATAGATAATTTATTTGCATTTAGTACTAGATAATTTACTACTTACTTACTTTTTCCTGTGTGTAGGATTATCATTTTAGAATAAAAAAAAGTTGCATCTAGAAAGTCTTTTGAATTTGATTTTATAGAAGATAGTGAAGGTTTACGTATTCATCCTTGGAAATGCATTTCAGGGTGGTGAAGGTGTCTTGAAATGACTCCTTCATCCCCTAATTCTGGGTGGAAATGCCATGGGTTGCTGTCTGGTTGTGTTAGTTGCATAATGAGCATTTCTGGAAGTTTTTTGCCCAACAGCAAAGAATTCTGACAAGTCCAATGTGTGTTGTGAAAGCTTGGTGTTGTGAAGGCTGCCATTGTTAAGGTGGAATTGCCTCCTGTTACAGCACTGGGTGCTGACATCAAAATCAGTAGGAATCTTTAAATGGAACTAGCCATGACATAACCAGCTTTATATGATGTTTTGGTTATTARAGAAGTATTTAAAGTCTTTTAAATGAAAACTTTCACTATAAATGTGCTATGACAGATTCAGTTATTTACTAAGTATTTGAGGTATTTCAATGATACCCTTCACTATAAACATRCTATGAGAGATTAAATGGCATCTTYCATGTTTWGTTTCAAAATTCTTCCATATTGTCCTGAATAGCCAAGTGTATTTTCCTTATTACTTGATTGAGACCAGCAAAGTTATTATTTTAATCCAATTTTGGATAAAGTTGTAAGACTGTAATGTGCAGCAGCCTGCTGAATGCAGACAGTGAATGTTAATTCATTGTAATATTGTTATCAACAGACTTCTAAGAACTTWAAATACATCTTTGTCATATTAAATGTTTCATGTGTAGGTACAGTAGGAAAGGTTGTTTTCAAATTCAAGGAAAGTGCAAAAGAATGCTATTTGTCCCTAATTAAATATTGAGGACTTTTGTATTAAATATTTAATTGGCCAGCTGTACTGCAGTGGAGTGGTGGAGAAATGATAAAACCCTGCATTTGCACTTAAAGACTCTTTTTGGGCAGTTAAGTGACCTGTTGCTAAACTAATTGGAAGGAAGGAAGAAAGGGACTTAAATAAAAATACCTTTAGTGTGTTCCCTCCACTGCTGACCCAGGGAAAGGGCCTGTGATAATCRTGTGGCTACAGCAGGGCTCTTCTGAGCCATTTCATGCATAAATGCACTGAGGACCTGTTTCTGATTTCTGGTTTTCCAAAGGAGGAGTCCTGGAAGTTCGGGAGGTCTGTAAGGCATGTAGGAGAAAGCAGGAAACGCTTTTTCAGTGTGATAAGTCTGTTATGAAAATTGGTATTAAATCCATGCAAAAATGGTTCAGGTTGATAGAATCTGGTCAGTTTTACAGACTACTTTGAAGCAGATAGTTACCAGAGGATGGGAAAATTCTCTTTCACRATGTCTGAAATAGTCCTTGGATGTTGAGGAGAAAATATAAAAGGGAGGTATCATACAAAACACTCGTGTCTGTTTTGAGCACTACCTATGTTTAGTTCACAACACATAATTGCACTATAAAGGATGCCAAGGCAGAGCTTTAGATGTGAAAGTATTGGTGTTCACGTGTGAAATTGTCATGGGTCCACCAAGGCCTCAGGAAAATCAAAATGTATGTGTGGTGTGAGGCTTGGTTGCATTATCAATTGGTCCAACTCTGGGGTTGTATTCTCAAGCTTAAGTTCTGTGTCCCARTAATCACARAATCACAGAATGGGTTGGGTTGGAAGGGACCTTAAACACCACCTGGGTCCAACCGCCCTGGTGTGAGCAGGGACAGAAACTTWATTGTGAACTCTGGCAGTTGTTCCTGGAATGCTCTGAGGAATGTGTGTGTTGGGACCTCTGTGGATGTGTCATTCCAGGCATCACAAGAGGGGATGTGATGGTTCTGCCCTGTTTGCTTATCCTCCCTCTTCCATCCTATCTCCAACCCGTCCATAAACAACTGACAAGGGGGAGACCAACTCCACATTCCAAGAGAAATGATTTGACATCAGATGTCCTGGACATGCATTTACCCAAAATTATTTTAGCCTGGAAACTGAATGTTTAAACAGTAGATGAGAAATGTCCTGGAGTAGCATCTCAGTCTGAGGAATTGTGTGTCTGGAGTATCTCTCTGCTGCTGTACTCAAGGGAGTTTCACTCTTTGGCATATAACTTTGAGTAGATGGATTTTRTGGGGTTTGATTGTGTTGTCCACAGTGTGTTAGGTCGTGGCAGATGTGTGCCGGAGTCTGTGGGTTTGGGTTAATTGGATTATGAGGCTTAAGAAATGGAAAGTATTTTCACCTTGAGCAAAGCTGAGATTTTTGCCTTTCTTTTGTAGCACATGAGGTCATGCATGTTCCTGGATGGTTTGGGTGTTTGACSTAGCAGATGGTGGTGCCCATGATCTGTTGTGGATTTCTGTTTCATTCTACTGCTCTGACTACTGTGTTTTACTCTGGGCTTGGTTTGTTACTGCATGTTTGAAGCTGCTGGTAGTGTTTGAGGAGAGATTTTTATGGTTTTAACTGTAGGTTAAACTTCCCCCACACAGTTCTGTGGCTGTAGGGCTGAGCTCAGTGATGCAGGTAGTTCTTCCTTTGTTTCGTTCCTTGAATGTATTAGTTTTTTTTTTTTCAAAGGTGAAACTGTTGTTTATTACTACTGTAGTAAATGTTGTGGTTGAATTAATGCAATCTAAAAAGAATTCTTGATTTCACTGGGATGTCATAAATCTACACCTTTTAATAAGTGTGAATTATTGTAAAAGGTAGCAAGACTTACTAAAAATGAACATAATGCTKTGCAAGTGTGCTAGCATGCTATAAATTCTGCCAGTATGTCACATCCTGACATTTAGTGTCTTCATTATTCTGTTTGTTGGGCATTTCTGAGTATAGTGAGAACTACATAAAATGCTTTTTGTGAGAGACCAGTGACTCTGAGTGCATTTCATGTACAGGATTTGTACACTTTTTTGTTGTTGTTGTTTCTTTTTTCCACCAGGCATCACGTATTCCCTCTGAATATTATCAGTGTGTGTGTGATAATTGTTTTTCTGTTTTAAATTGTCTAAGTTTTGTCACATAGAGTGATAAAGGCTGCATAGCACAGACCCAGGAATGGTCAGTGAAGATGGTTGTGTGCAAGATAGAGGGGGAAATGTTTAACACAGTGAGCTGAAACTTCAACTGAAACTGAATGTGCTCATTCCTCATATGGGAAGCTGAAGTCCGCTGAGTGGGAAAGGCTACCCAAAATTCATATTTATTTTCATAATGTTGAGAGATCTGTCACTTTATGAAGATAGATTGTACTGCAGAGTGAGTTTCAATTCTTCYTCTGACTCTACAACAGATGAGTCCTTCCTCTGGTTTTTGAATTGCATATGTACACCCGTAGGGGTGGATTCCGTCGTTTGAATGTCTACAACTTTTTCTAACATCCTTATGCAAAATACTTTTTTATCTGAAAACTCTAATTGCAACTGAGACAGCTTAATGAAGTATTCTGGGCTTGATTGAAGTTCTTCAAAAATTTTTTCACATTCCCAGTAGTATTTCTGGTAATTCAGAGAGTCTATAGCTGGTAGGATGAGGGTGGAGATTTACTTAGAATAAGGGATGCTTGCATTCAGATCTACTCTTCTTGGCTTCATTCAGATCTGGGACTTGGATTAATATTCGGGGATTCGGTTGAGTGTTTTAAATAAGGAGCTGCGGTGAGGTGCATCTCTCTCATGTTTTTGATGTAAAATATATGTGAGAAGGATAACCTTCATAATCTGCCAGAACATTAAAAAGTTGCAGGATGAAATAAACCACTCCAGTTCAGTTTTAATGACAGTCACGGATGAACCCTGCAGCTCCCGAGTGCATAAGACGAGACTTATAACTGGGAAAGCTGCTTTAATTTGGCTTGAAATGTGGTCCTTCAGGAAGCCTTATAAGCAACTTTAACTGTATTATGCAATGGAGGGAAGCTATCACTTATCTAATTGCCTGGATTTTCATTAATAATGTAAAATTCCCCGCTTTTTCCTTCCTCCAGGTGATTAACTGAAGATTTTTCTCAGCAATCTCCCCTCTGTTTTGAAAGAGGAGCAATGAATAGTCCAATAGATCTTTATCTGTGCTTTAGGAAAAAGGGAATTGATGTGATTAACCTTTAGCAAAGATACCATGGCTGTTAACATCTCCTATGGTAGCTGTGCTGAGCCAGTGCTGAACTGTTGRGAAGAAGGTTAATGACTGATTCTCAGGCTCTGGAAAGACCTTAGAGCTCCTTCCCGAGCCTAAAGGRGYTCCAAGAGAGCTGGAGAGGGACTTTAGACAAGGGCATGCAGTGRTAGGACAAAGGGGAATGGCTTCACGCTGACAGAGGKCAGGGTTAGATGGGGTTTTGGGAAGAAATTCTTTCCTGTGAGGGTGGTGAGGCCCTGGCACAGGTTTCCTAGAGCAGCTGTGGATGCCATGMAAGTGTTCAAGGCCAGGCTGGATGGGRCTTGTAGCACTTTCAATTAGTGCAGGTTATCCCAGCTCATTGGAAGGAGATGATCTTTCAGCTCCCATCCAGCCCAACCATTTTGTGATTCTAAGTTGATCTCCCGTTATTTAAATACCAAGTGTGMGTCGGAGACTGTTGGATTTTAACTGCTTTTAACTTTAGGTTAAAACTTAAAACAGCAGCAGAACTTAGATGACAAAACCTGTACTGAAATGATTAAACTTAGATAAATGGGCCACTCAGAGTTACAGATGTTTAGCAAGATACTACGTTAATATAATGAGCTGTAACAGAAAAACTTGAGTAGTTCATGTGGTTATGGGAAGCTGGAGGTGGTGTGGGATGGTGGAGATGTCCTCATAATCTTAAATATAATGGCTGATACTTATATTTTACCTGAAAAGGCATTCCTGCATTGTGCACTGCTACGGTGGGTTTTTTTGGAGAGCAGCAGTTTGCTGGCTGGCTTGCTAATGGCCATGGTGGGATCTTCCTTCATGAATTACCTTTCTGTCCCTGGATTACAGCCATTTCCTTAACAAAGCATGAAACCTGCTAATTGCTAGAACTAACAGCTTGCATTTGTGTGTAGCCATCGAAGAAATGTTGTATACAAACCATGTGTGGTATGTTGTGGCATTAATTGGCTTTTATTAGTTTATCTTAATGATGGTCCGTGCTTAACGTAATCACAGGAATCCTTTTATCTGAGTAAAAGTTGGGATACACGAGCAGAATGTCTGGATAAAGCCACTGAATGTTGTTTCCATTGCAAACATTGCTGTGCTCCAGCTGTCGCATAAAATACAAAAAAWTCTCAAATGTAGTATTTCTTAGAATTTATTTTTGTGGAGTTGTTTCTATGGCAGTTGTTATTTTCTGTGCAAAYGGCGTGGTGAAAGTCAAATGGGTGAATGTTTCCTGAGGCTGAAGAAGCTTAACGGAGCAACTGTTGCTGACTTTAGAACAAAGCAATCAACATCCATAACTAATGCCTCAACTTTTTAATGTGAATTTTAATATTTAAGTAGGAAAAAAAGGCTGTAACATTGTATAATCAATGCAGCTGATAGATTTTAAGAAGTAATATTTTATTGAAAGTACTGKTTTTTTCAGTTTTCAATCCATAATCATTCAGTGCATTGTTTTTTCTATAACCACATGTTCATTATTTTGTTCAGCCAGCCTTGAACTAAAGGGCTGATAGATGAAACCTAATTCTAAGCTGCTGCTYTATTTTTCCAGATACTATGTTAAATCCAGGGATACATTTTTAAGTGCAGAAAGTTGAGATTACCATGGTTGTCAGAATCAAAGTAGCGTGTGCATTCTGAAGTGAGCTACAACTTTCGAACAACTTTATAATTGCCGTGATTTTGCTGTTCATCTGTAAGAGGGGAAAACTTGACAGCAGGTCCATGGAAGTTAAAAAGAACAAGCTGAAATTTATACCTTAGGCGCTGGCAACTGTAAAAGTTTTATTTTTTGGAGCCAGTCCTTCCTACATTAGGACATTCCCTAGGATGGGTTCATGAGTGAGCTCTGGAGAGCATTTGTGCTGTGTGTACATTTCTGTCCTGGTGCCTTGGCTTGGAGCCATATCCCTTGTCCTCACTTGAGTGTTTTGTGCCTCCTCCAGCTTCCCCTGTGTGTTCAGAAGCTGTCCTACAAAAGGGCTGTGTGTGCTGTCCTGACAAGGGCTCATTAACTTCCTTGCCCTGCTGCTTTTTCATGGAAGGAGTGGAAGGGTTATGGAGCGAGTCCAAGGACAAGGAACAAGTCCAGAGGAGACCACGAAGGTGCTCTGAGTTCTGGAGCCCTTCTGCTATGGGTACAGGCTGGAAGAGCTGGAGCCAGCCTGGAGAAGAAAAGTCTGCAGGGAGACCCTAAAACACCTTCYRGTGCCTAAAGGTGCTCCAAGAGAGCTGGAGAGGGACTTTAGACAAAGGATGGAATGAGGGCACAAGAATTCCTGGAGGAGGCTGTCCAGAAAAGGTGTGGCTGCCCCATCCCTGGAAGTGTTTAAGGCCAGGTTGRATGGGGTTTGGAACAACCTGCGCTAGTGAAAGGTGTGGCAGGGAGTTGGAACAAGATGAGTTTTGAAGTCCTTTCCAACCCAAACCCTTSTATGAGGCTGTGGTTGGATTTCCTGGGAGAAGGTTCTCTGTTGTCTTGTTTTCTCTTCTGGAACACTTCCAGCCTGATTGTTGCTGGATAACTTTTCCAGGCACTTTGGTGGCAGTGCCTGCTGCTGCTGCTGTCCTGCTGCAGAGCTCTAACTGTGTTTTTGTAAAACAAAATGTAAGTAAGATGCTGTCTGCRTTTTTTCTCAAATGACTTTAATACTCTGGGAAGCTCAGTGGAGAATTAGGTGTTTATGCATGGATGAGGAGAAGTTTAATGAAGAGGAAAACTACAGTCTTTACTCATTTTAGCCTTTCTACTGTTTTTCAAATAAATCCACAGAGAAGTCGCAATATTAACAGTGTGCACCTATTCTTATTGTACCTCTCAGCASTTCAGCATAGAAATTAAAGACAAATAAACCCCTCCAAACCAAACCCAGAGCCAAGYTTTGAAAAATGATAATGGGAAAAAGCCTCAGAGCGCTGTGTGTTTCAGGCTTTACRGAGCAAACTTTTTAAAAAATGGAGGTCTCCAGGGCTATAGTGCTGCAAAGTGAACCTCTGCTTTAATTTTAATTGCCCAGGTGTTGAGAAATGAGGACAAATTTGAAAGCAGGGGTTTTGCCTGGGCACAATTTAAAAATAAAAAAAATTAAATACAATGATATATAAATACACACACATATATACATATATATGCACCAAGTGTTAGTTGCTGAGGGCAAGACTTAAAATGCTGTTTGGCTTTATCCTGTTCATCTCCCCGCACACATTTTGCTTCCCTGACCGCATGTGAGAAGGGGCAGCATGAAGGAACTTATTCTGTAGCATTTATATTCATAATTTATGCCTGCAGCCTTGAAATAATCTCATTTGTCTTCCACTGTTACCGGAACAGTTTTGCTAGCAATGAAGAATGCTGGGAGCAATGAGGGATTCTGTTGTTTCAGCTTTTCATTTGTCTTCTGTAAAGAGTGGTTTTGAATAAAAAGATGAATCRGGCAGCGTCGTGTAATACAATTGCCGGGACTTACCCAACCTGATTTTGAGGAGGCTCGCAGGACTCGGGCTTGTCTGTTCAATAGATAACCAGGTTTATTGGGCAGATAATGCATTTCTCTTGGAAAAGAGCATGTCAGACACCTTCTCCTGTCTTTCCAGGTGACAGACAGCGCTGCTGGCAGCAGGACTGGGGGAGGCTGTAGCTTTGCTGCTGCGTCTCGGTGGGGATGAAGGGAGTTTGTGGATCCCTGTGCATCCCCAAATAAAATACAAACAGAGGGAAGGCAGAGCTCTGATCCCCCTTGCATTCCTAAAGTGAGCTCAAATCAGCAAGAATTGATTTTTTTGAGTGAACCCTCATCAGGAGGAAGCCTGCCCTGTGCACCTGAGCGGTGGCTGTGTCGGAGGTGTCCTGGGGGACAGTGCTGGTTCACCTGTGCTCGGTCACACAAACAGCCACACAAACTTTAACCTGAGCCAGCTAAACCATTAGCAGTCTGTCAGCAGCAGTATGGCACTCAGCATGGATTAATTTTTCCCTCTTGTCAGTAGTTCTGTGATTGTAGAGCAGCAGTGCTCTGTGCCTGTGGTTTTTGTAGGTTAAACCAGCAGGTTGTAGACTGTGCTGCAAAGTGGCAAATCGAGTCTGTAGAGGAAAAAATGATTTAAAACTTAGTTTGAGAGGAATTTATGGAAGATTTTGGCAACTRCAAACCCAGGAAACAAAAATGTTTGTGTTAGGCATTTTGTGTAACTCTTTACCTTGTTTACTCTGGAGTATAACTGAGCAAGTGCTGGTGATGTAGGATTTATTTGGTGTAAATTAGATTAAAAGTCACCCTTGGGGCCTAATTAAGCTGTGTTATRAACAGGGCAGTAAGTTAAACACTTGCAGTAGATTTTGCAGATAACAGGTATGAATAGATGCAAATACATTTAAGTTTTCATTGATATKGAAATTTTAATTGCAGTTGTTGGTTATTCTTGGGGTGACTGCCCTGAAGCTGATGCACACTCTGTTATCCCACCTCTGCTCTCTGGGTTTCATGTTGTGCTTATTGTTTCCTCTTCCTTTTCTGTCTTCGATCCAAAAGAACATCTAAATAGCCTTTTTTGGTTAGTCTAAGCAAGAAGGTAGAATTTCAGGAGATTTTTTTCCTTATTGTTGACAAAACRTTGTACAGACAGGCTTCGATCTCCCAGTTGCACCAAATGCAATTGCTTCCTGACTGATTAAATATCAATTCTGAAGAATTGATTATTAACTGAAATGTAGTGTCTTCTGCCTTGTTCCTGCTAGCTGAAGGTGGCTGTGGGGAGTTTTTATACATCTTCCCTTTGCTTTCCCTGGTGGATGTTTGTGCAGAAAGGRATGAGGTGCCAAGCCCAGCACCAGTCATGTCTCACACACTGAGGCTGTGCTGCACCACAGGCTGAACCCTCAGTGTCTCATTAACTTGCTCATAGTTAGTGGTGGGCATAGGGACCTCACAAATGTGTCATTACTGTGCCTAATGAAGGGAACTACCACKTGCTAGAGCACAGGCAAGATGTGTGTGCTTCCAGCTTGGCTAGTTTTATATTCTGTAAAATATTAAAGATTGTTTCTTTTAACTAAGGGCTCCATTGAAGTAATAGGGAGCTTGCATTTTATTTTGTTTGATTGAATCTTGAATTCAATGCTAAAAGTAAGAGATAAATCTCTARCTCCTTCCCTTATGGAAATTTGATAACTAAAATCCAACTATTTTCTTCTTGTAATATCTGATTGGCTTTTAATGTTAAAAAAATAATCATGGCATTTTTGAAGACTACTGATGTAAAAGGAAAAAGTTGTTAACTTTTAAAAATATTTTCATTCACTTTCACAGTTTGAAGTGAAAGTTTGAAGTTTACTCTGAAGTGTTTTGTGCAATTTCAGTTAGGGAATRTCACCTTGTGGTTACCACTCTGTCAGGGAGTTTACATCTGAGAGGATTGATCCTGCTGTTGTTGAAGACAACAGCAAAACCTTTCCAGAGTGCTGCAGTTCTTGTTCTTGGAACATGTGGTGTTTGCTCTGATCGCTGGTTCTTAGGGAACTGATGCCTCCCCTCTCCAAATCAGGGGAGAGGATTGTGAGGAGTGGTTTGGTTTGTTGAATTTGAGCTGTATTCTTCCACACAGTAATGCCCGGAAGTCCTCAGCAGTGTGTGGCATCTCGAATCTTTTTTCCCCAGGGTAGCTCTGTCATTTTTATCACCCCTCTGTTCCGGTGAACGTGGCAGAGGTTTGTAGGGCACTGAGCTGCTTTTCASTTGCCATAAAAATAAAAGAGGGCTGGGGGAGCCCCTGTGTGGCAGCTGGTGCTGCTGTGCCTGTGTGCCTGGCTCTGTGCCTGGCTCATCCTGGGAGCTGCTGCTTTGCCTCTGCTGAGTCTCAGGCAGGTGTGCAGTGTTTCCCACAAGCATTTTTGTCGGTGAACCGAGCAGAAAGTGAGAGCAGGTAGGATTGGGGAGGTGGAGCAACCCATTCCTCTGGAGGCCACACTCCCATGATGTGGCAGTCCTGCTCCTGGGCTGGTGACATCCATCAGTGGTCATCAGCACTGTGAGCCACCTCCAGAACTGGAGAGCACAACTAGAGTGAGCCATGCTTCTGCATTTTAATCTTCCAGTTAAAACTGACTTACTCAAATCACACCAAAAGCCTTAAGCTTAACTTCTGCAGCTCTCCCTCAGTTTAAAGCGTTTGCTCTGATTACGTGGGTTGGAGGTCTTCATGGCTGATCCATTTTCTTTATTTGGATTAAGGGAATAACTGAAGCGAATCATTGCTGTATAAGATATGGAAGTTCAAATGTAGTTCATGTTTAAAAGGGTTTATAATGAACTTCATTAAAAATGTCTTCTGATTACCTCTGGTKAACTGAAGTGCATATTATAAAGCTGCTGATTTAAAGTCCATCTTCTCYTATAAGCTTGTATATTGAGAAGTTAAAAGATTTTTTCAATATAAATTTGGACTAGCTCTTGAAGTGAGATTACACTCTGGGTTTTTAGGATGTGGAGATTCCTAAGGTGTSTATCTCCACATTCTTTCAGGTGTCTTCATGGACAAGATGCCGTGTCCTTTAACAATTCCTAAGGAACACGGTGGTGCAGGGATTTTTTTTTTACGTGGTATAAACCCTCTATTGCAGACCCAGACAGAGGTTTTACATGAAGTTTCCCAGACACACATTACTCAGAGGAACTTGCCACTGTTCCTGCTTTGAAATGCTTAAAAAAGCTGTGGTTTAACCTTAAGCAAATGGTTGAATTSCTCCAGCTGGGCTGTCAGGAGTTTTGCATTCCCTGTTCTGCAGAGCMCAGGTGTCACAGCATGTGTGTAGCTCCTTTACCAGTTGTTGGGATTTGCTCAAGAGTGGTGGAGCAGAGCATCACCTGGTCGCTCCCTGTGCACTCCTGGGAGGCTGCACCTGCTCCCAAACAGCCGTGTCTGCATTCAGTGTTAAAAAATACTGAACTGTGCCATGAGGAGTCTGCTGGAATAGAGACCTGCACACCTCGGAAGAGCTCATTGTGTAGCAGTCTGTGTGTATGTGTGGGTTTTCTCTTCCTTGTGAGGGTCTGTGGGGACTGTGCCTTAATGTGCCCGTGTTTGGAGCTGTAAGCCCAGATCCCTGGGGAAGGGCACCTGAACAGCAGCAATTGATGGTGCTGTACTGCACAAAATCTTGTGGGAACACAAYTTAGTCAAATGAAAAGCTTTAAGGCCAGTGCCTATAACAGTACACTTATCCAGTTTCCTTTTCATCTCAGTGATTTTTGTATTTTTTTTAATAACCATAATACTTATGATGCCTTCGTGAAAAATTGCTCACAATTATTTTTTGGGTATCAAACACTGCAGAAGGAGTGTGGTGGTTAGTGCTGAAATAGTGAAACAATTGGGGGCCTTTTGTACCTTGACCTAGAAATAATTGACTCATTAATTTTAACCACATCAACCCCCACCACATGGGGGGTCAAACATAGTTTAATCCTAATAGGTGGGAATACATCGGATTACACTCCAGTTCTGACAGTTATTCCTCTTTTAGGAAAATTTGCTAATATTTTATAAAAGAAATTAAGAAGAAAGAGAGTAGAAGATTCTGAGCAGGCTATTATACGTATACAGACAGAAAAAAGAAGCAGTGCAGCAGAATTTAAACCTTTACAAATGAGATTTTGGGGAATACTAGCTGAGATCCAGCAAATGAGAACAAAAAAAAAAAAAGTTGTGCCTTTTTATAATTCAGTTTTACCCCTGTTTGGATGCTGGTCACTTTCTTATCCCTTTGGAAATGGTTTTTCACCCAAGTACTTGTCAGTCTCTACTCCCTGAATCAGGTGCTTAATGCTGTACCTTAGTAAAAAATAGGTTTTAAGCTTGAATTTGTCTTCTCCCATCCAATCAGCGTTTTACAAAATGCCACATTGTAACATGGTTGTTGTGATGCTGTATTTTAATTTAAATAATGTTTCTAACCATTGRCAAACACAGCTCAGGGCCTGGTAAATAATGGATGGAAATAACAGTCGAAGTGGGAATGTTAAATAGCCACTGCTAACAGATGGTCATCAGAAATCATTCAGCTTATCTTTTATAGACAGCACAAACACAGATATCTGTGCTTCTGCTGAGTCAATTTTTACGTGAGCTCCTTGAAATCGTGGAGCGGTGTCCCAGTGCTGGTGGCAGCTCTGAGAAGTCCAGATGATGGGTAGTCTGTGTGTTGGCTGGGCACCAAAACACGGGGCTGAGCATGGATTATGGATTCCTTGCCTTTAGGGGGCTGCTGTCAGACCAGACTAAAAAGAATTGATTTTGCTGAAGAGAAGGTTTTGGGCTGTGGCCTGAGTGAGAGGTGAGAAAGGGACGCCCTTCCTCCTGGCATTCCTCCTTTCTATTCTGGAGTAGAGGTGCTGTGTGTGGTCGGGCTGAGGAGTTGGGTGTTAGAGCCACATCACAGCCCATAAATCAGGGCTGATACACTCCTGAAACTGCACCATGGCTGCCAGTGGTGTGTTATGCACACGTGGTACAAAAACTGGCACTAAGCCCATCAGGCTGAATTTCAGATTCTGTGTAACAAACACTTCTCTGGCATTCCTGTGGAGGCCAAAGCTGCTTTGGAGCTCTAARTGAGTTAGTTACTGCAGGTGGAGTCTACGTGAGAAGTGCTTCCCAAGCTCTGGTGTGCAAACTGCTCCTGTCCATTTCTGTCCCAGCATCTGTAGCATTTGATTCCTCATTGGGTATTACCAGTAAAGTAATGAAAAAAAGTGTGGAAATTAAAAAACACCAACAGAGAAATCTTTGGAATCAGGTTCTATTTAGCAGTGTTCCACTGCAGACAGATGCCCATGSAGCAGGGGCTGTCAGCTGCTGGTGTTTCACTCAAAAGCAAACTGAAAGAAGAATGCTTATGCTGTCTGATACTGATGTTGGAATCATTGGGGATTACAGRTGCATGAAGACAGACATGAGAAAATCAAGATTATTTGGGGTTCCAGAGGTTGCCACCACTTTGTGAAGATGATGCTCTGTGTCTCTCAGGAGGAAGAGGTAACTTCAAGGTCACAGGAGATGGTTGCTCCCTGCTGAGGAGTGATAGGTGATAACACATGTGAATTGTAGCAGTGCAGGTGATGGCTCTTGATGTTTCATGGGCTCTCCACAGCTCTGATAACTTGAAATGAGAAATGTTAAGCCTTCAGGATTTGACACAACTCAGACAAATGAATATGCTTCCAAGCAATGCTGATTTTCAGGAGTGGAATTTTGTCCCAGGAGCAGACTGAGTGTCCTTAAGGACTAACTGATTGTTGTTGGCAAATTTGTGTCATGGTTTGTCTGTGTCCATTTGGATGGTCTATATTGTTTAGTTACAGAGAGGAAAGCTTGGTGAGAACTCTTGAGGACAGGTTCTGCCCATTAGGGCTTTCTCAGGCAGAAAATGTGAGAAGTGTCAAAGAGATTGGACACAAAATACATCAGGGCTTCTGCGAGAAGGAGAAGCAGTGAATAATCACCGAAAGTGACTGAATCTTGGTGCAGATTTGTCTTGTGCTTCCTTGCTCTCAGTGCAGGAAATACATTATCAGAAATGTTGATATCAAGTGAATCATCTGTGTTGTTGTATAGCAAATAGCTTCTGAGTAGCTAAAACAAGCTCTGTGCTGYGAGTCTAGTCAAACATATGTATGTCAACGATGATCCATGATTGCTGTTAAACTTTATAAATCATTTGTAGTCTGGTAAATGGGCTAAAACCAGGCTGGAAGGAGTATGCAAATTAAAAGTAAAATGGAAATTAAGAAGGCTAGAAGGGAAAGGAGAGATACCTACGTTTGTGAGTGCATGAGAAGAGGCTGTTSTGTATAACATTTGCATTTGTGTAATCCAGCTCTGTGCACGGGGGATGGGAGGTGTTCCTAACCAGCACAGCTGTCTTGGCAGCAGGCTCAGGTGAGGATGGAGAGCCTTGCTTTYATCGGAGAGAGGCAGTGGAGATGAAAGCCAGAACTGTTCTGAGCAGCTCCATCCCCAGGAAAGAAGCATCAGCTGCCCAGCCCTGACACCACGCCATGCCCTGGTGTCCAGCTCAGACATGGTGCATGACGGGRCAGTGGTGGGAAGGGATTGCTTTGGTAATGGAACTCTGCAGGGCACAAGTGCTGCTGAATTCATCTTCACAGCCGGTAGCTCGAAGATGCTGTGAAAGGAATCCGCWGCTAAAGATGGACTAAAATTTCAGGTACACTTTGATATTTTTCCTTTGTGACACATTTCAAATGTGACCATTAAACATGAAACCTTTACTAGTGTCAGCCTGACACTTGGTTCCCTGCCTGAGGCTGCAGATGGAGTGGTGATGGGCAGGTCCTGCTGTAAGGGATGGTTCATTGCTCAGGGAGCAGGGGGACTTTATTCACAGAGAATGGCATCTCACACCAAGGTTATGGACTCTCAAAAGTTGGAAGAGCTTTTTATGAACTTGCAARGATGGAAGCAAGCTTCAACTGCTGGGAACCACTGGCCTTCCAGCAATTGGTTGGGGTGGCTGGTGGAAAGATGGCCATTAGTTTAGCTAGCCATCTCAAGAGTAGGTAGCTCCAGAGAGATGCTAACTTTTGCCATGCATGTCACCCACAAGTTGAACAAACTGGTGTTCTCGTAGACTTTGAGAGAAGTGGAGGTGCCCATCAGCTACTGGAGGTGCCCATCAGCTACTGGAGGTGCTCAGAAGATGTAACGCAGTTCTCAGATGATGTAGTTGGATTGTGAGATTTTGCATCCCCTGAGGAATGTAGTCTGCAGTGAGGGAAGGCAGATAAAGTGCTGTGTGCTCCGGTGTGTTGCCTGTAAACATGTGGCCAATGGTTCTTCATAGGATGGGAACTCATCTAGGGCTGTGAGTACTGGCATTTACCTGGGCAGGAACCTTAATCCAACRTAAATTGTTATGAGGCTTTCAATTCCCACAAATTAAGGCTTCAGCAGTAAGTTTCTTTCAAAAGACAGGAAGCTTTCCTGGCGCTGCGGTGTGTGATGTATTATTTGTCTCCCCTCATGATTCAATTTTCTGTGCTGCTTCACTGCTGTGAGCAGCAAGGTAGAGCGATTTGGTGTGGCTGTGCTGCTGCAGACAGGTTGTGGTTGGGCACTCTGGGAGTGCCAGTCGGGGCTGGTAGAGACAAAACCTGGGGTTTACCCCTGTGGGGAGCTCCTGCTCTGGGGTGGCAGCACAATCTGCACAGTCCTGTTAGCAAGGTGGCTCCAGGACATCCATCCAGGTGACAGCTCGGGGAGCTCCACCATGCACCCCATAACTGCAGGCATCCCAGGATGGAGGTCTTCCTGCTGCTTCCCTCACTATCCCAACAGTAAAAAACCCAGGACTGTTTTTTTCTCTGTAGAGCTTTACCTGGACCAGCAGATCCAGAAGTGGATGTTACTTCAAACCATCTGTGACCGTATGGCTCTGTGGGGCTYTGCACCTTGGCATTGGGTGCTCATTTGGGGTTCATTGCACAGTCCTGTGTTGCAGTTTTGTACTGGATATTTTAATGTAAAACATCAGGTGATTTCCCTTCTTTTCCCCTATTTGCTCTTTAAAAGATGTGCTGAGGTGCTTTTAATTTTCTGTTGGGTTCCTGAGCATCCCTTAGGATGCATTCAAGGTGATGTCTGCAGATTTTATGTTACCACCATGAAAGACACAAAACTTCCTCTTCTGAGATGAAGGAGTTTCTGATATAATAGCACAGTGTATAGATCTGGTGGTCCTTAAGGAAAAGAAACAAAGTAATGGTGGACTGTGAGAGGAATATTTATGGAGGCATTTTCTTTCCTGTTGTAGCAGGAGTGATTAATTTTAATTGTAGGTCTTGTACCATGCCAGTTGCAGACAATCAATTTCATATCAAATAATATAGAATGTGTTGCCAAATTATATATGCTAATTGATTATGAGCTTGTGTGTAATGTATTATTAAATTTTATTTTTAGCCTGGACTGTGCGTGCCTCTGTTCTTCTGCATGGTCTAAACCAAATTTCACGGCGGTAGGTGTGTCAAAGGCAATTCTATTTTTGTGTGTGGAATGGGAGCTGGTGTCTGCCTGGAGTAGACACAAAGAGTGCTCCCAGGGATGGGAAGGCTGCAGCATTCTGTGCGTGGAGAGTGGAGGTGTGAGAAGGATTTGGAAACTTTGAGAAGCATTTGGAAGCTTTGATGAGATGGTGAAATRGCTGAGGTTGTGTTGGAAACTGGTGAGGAACGTTGAGGGAGCATCCATACAAATCCAGGCTTCAGTACATCCATGGGACACCTTCTTAAATAGGTAAAACCATAGAGGAAATAAAAGTTTACATTTTTCTCTCTGATGGGATTGTACTTGAGGTRATTGCTTTTAAAAGGAGACCATAACTTTTAGTGAGGAGAATGGGCAGTTACTGTTCAGATTTCATTCTGATAATTTCCTTMATACTTTGTTTTACATCAGAAACCCAACTTGAGAGATACAAAGGGCTGTTTTTGTATTTGAGGCACCGAAGCACTGAGGAGTCATGCTAAACAAAGGAATGAGCTTGATTTCTGATGGATTTTTTTCCCGTCTTTTCACTTTGCTGAAATGCATATGTGTGTTCTTCCTGTGSTATTTCTAAGAGGCTGTGGGAAATCAAATATTATTAATAAGCACATTTAGTAAATACATTAATGAGTGTATTTTATGTATATGACTGCTCATCTGCATACGTTACRTGTTCCAGGACTTTATCCAAAACTGCAGTTTTCCTTCTGGAAAGAAAGTAAAATGAGCTTTAACCAAGGAGCTTGTTTTTGAAGTGGATTAAGTTGCTGACAAATCTCATTTGAGTTCAGTGACAGCAGACTCAGGACAAGTATTGTAATACTTCATATCAAATGGCATAAATTCCTTTGATACAGGTTTTATCTAGTGYGCCTTGTAGTCTTTTATAGAAAGAGTTAGAGAGAGCTTTTAATTCATAGTGATTTTTAAAGAAATTGAATTTTTTGCCATGAAAAATTCATATATACTACACTAATTAGGAAGTGTATGCACCAGATTGGTCTAGACATTATTTTTTGTGTGTTTTTTTCTCCTTTCTCTTCAGCCTCTCTTTCCTCTAGTGTAGACTTTTCCAACTGGATCCTTTCAGAACAGAGTAACTTCTTTACAAAAGCTTAGGCTCTTTCACAASCTGGATTTTTTTGAACATTTTAAATCTATCTTAATATTTTTCATATCCTATAGCAATATATAATAGCTTTTATTAAGATCCTTACAATGTCTTTTTAAATCCCCAAATAACACTTGGCATGTCAGGATTATATATAAGCATAACCTTTTTTTTGAGCGTGTCTGGAAATCACAAGGAGCCTGATGGACGCTTATTTTTCACAGGCTGCTGTTTTAACCCCCCTAAGGCAATCAGAAGAGAGCTTGCAGCAGTGTATGTAATGTGAATAATTTTGGATACGTTTCTTTTTCATTTCTCTAAGATGCCTGTAAAAGAGTCTGGCTTCCAGAGCTTCTCATCACCTGCTTTCTGCAATCCCAGCCCATTTACTGCATCCCGTAAGGGGCATCTGAAATCACTGGGCACATTTGAGGGTATTGCTAAAAAGGGTAGAATGACTTTTTTTTCCCCCAGTCATTTTTTTCCATCAATCAGACTCGTACTGCTGTATTGGAATGGAAAGGTACAGAAGAGACAGGGTTCACTGCTTGCATACCTATTTGTTTGTTAATTCACTACTTTAAAATTCAAATTTATAGCCATAAATGGTGCTTAACTGCAAGAAGAATTTACATCAATACACCATTTTTTATTTCCTTACTCTTAACACTTTCAGAGCAAGATCATATCCATATTTAAAGTACATATCATAGCTTCAGTRAAAGTAATGGCCTGGATGCAGGTATTTTCAGGATGGGTCTTTGTTTAATGCAGGAATTGAGAGTGGATGTGTATAGTGATCTCCTTAAATGATGTCAGTGTTTATTAGAAAAATAAAATTACATATTTTGGAGGAAAACAGGTATCTCTTCATTTGTTCAGAAGTTAATTAAACACCATTGCGCAACCTTTGAATGGATTTTGAATTTACAGAAACCTCTCTGTATTGGAATGGAAACATGTTGAGCAGATTCTGGTGGGTGTGTTTGAAGAGCTGTTAAGGTATAGACTTGCATGAGAGTGCTTAGAGAAGTATGTACAAAAGTAGAAAGCATTCCTCATCAGAGAAGAGACAGGAGTTGCTCTCAGAGCTAAAAATAAACRTATTTTCCTATGAAAACAGTTTAATTAGGAATGAAGTTACAGCAGTATAATTCTATGTAAGAAAAAAGAGAAAATTGGTACTTTTGACGTATTTCTCTCTACAAGTTGTTTTRCATTAATAAACAATGATATTTAATRCATCCAGTATGTGAAGTGAGGAAATGAGCAGTGTTTTCCCTGTGTTCCAGTGTCTGTATATCAGTTTGGGTGTGTATAGTGTCCACTGAAATACCATGAAAATGGAAGCATTTGTGCCATATCAAATCACTGATAATGTTAAGGTTCACTGTTTTCTGGAGTGTGCATGGCCTGGCAAGATTGTGTTAGGCTGTAATTAGATAATAAAACTGTGCAGGTAAATATTTAGGGGATTCACTGGAGCTGGTACATGACTATTTTTTTATTGGCACTTTCATTCCTGAGAGGCTTTGTGAGGTTTCATGTGAAGTGATGCACCTTACAGAGGGTCAGAGTCTTGCTCCTCTGCCACTGTCCTGTTCTGGGGTTTTGGTGGTTCCCTGATTGTGGTGTACTGCTTCAGCAATTTCACAAACTGGCATTAGGATGAGATGGTTTTGCTCAGCCTAGTTCTGATGCCRGGACAAGTTTTATCCGAGATGGAATAATTTCCCAGGGTTATCATTCAAATATCTGATAATAATTGGCCTAATCCAGAAATAGAGAAGGATAAAAACTCATTTTTTCTTTCTCCCGTTGGTGTAAGAGAGTCTATCAGTGTCTGTATAATGTTCCCTCATGGATTAAGTGCTTTCCCCAGCTGATAGACCAGACATCAATCTTGCCAGCAGAGAAGAGAAACACCTCTGGTCTGGCCATCAGTTCCTGCSTGTACACCATCATCATTTTACTCTTGGGAGATGTGACATCTGTCACTTATTCCTGTGGGATTTGTGGGCTATCGAATGTTGAGAGTGACAGCTGCTTCAGTGAGTCTGACAGCACTGATCTGAGCTTGGAGAGTCCTCATGGCTTTGGTGGGGTGACCTTCTCTCGAGGTGGGCTTGGCAAAGGCCCYTGCAGCTCCTCTATGTTCTACTGTAGTTTTGAACCTGCCTTTTTTTCTCCCTTGTGCAGACAGCTCGTTCCTCTGAAGGTAGGGTATGCATTGATATTCCAGTGCAGCTCTTSAGCTGCTGGAGGTGTTGGCACTTCAGAGGGATCTGCAGGAAAGCCTCCCTTTTGTGTGTGTGTGGGTTCCATCCGTGCACCAGCCGGATCACCCGGATGCATTCTGCACCCACAGCCTTGGCAGGGCCTGACATCACTAACAAACCTCGTCAAGTGGTTTTCTAAAAGCAGTTTTTTAAGTTCTTCCCGAATAAATTCCTCAAGATTAAAAATATATGGCTTGTAATAATGTCTGTATCTATTTTGTATGAGATGATGCATGGTTGTATCTGCCTGCTAAATGCTGCATATTGTTTAAAGTGTGTCTTGTGCTTTTTCTTATTGATTAATCTAAAATACAAATTTACAATTGATTCTCAAGTCTTGGATGCTGCTGAAAACCTCTGCTAGGAATAGATTTATATAGATGATATTCACTGCTACTTCCAGCATATGGAAATACACTGAAGCACTATTTTTAGATGTTTTATATGCAGTCARAAGCTTTCTGCTCACCCTCTCGCCTGTACTTTTATTTCTTGCAATTTGGAGAGTTTTGGATTAAAATAAAGGGAAAATTAGGAACAACAATCAATTTACCTTTAGCCTTACAGTTCCTTRTTACAATTGCTAATTTATCAGTGGGTAGGTGCCTCTCTTTTGTAATGGATATTGAGGATAATTTTAAATGCAACTTTTAAGCTTAGCCAATTTACATAGTACTCTGGGAGATTAGTGGCTTCTGCATAAAGAGCTGTGTACATTTCTGGGGTGTTCTAGAGCCCTCTTGTGTGGATTTTTGAGTGTTTGTTGTAATAATAATTGATTTTTTTTTTAGCAGGGTGGTGACCTCTAAGTATATATTGCAGATTGAAGCAGGCAAACTTTTAAAAATTGCTTGGCAGTCTTTGGTTGAACCAGTTTTTCTCAACTCACAATTGCATGGTGTTTGAAAGGTTGGATTGAGGTCCAGGAAGAGTGTTGGATTTACGTTCTTTGCAAGCTGTTGCCATGCTTCTGAGTTTGGTGTTCCTTGGTTCTGGTTTGCAGTTGTTTGGGTTTTTCCCCCATCAAATGATTTTCAATGAAACAGAAGCTGCATTTTCCTGTCTTCTTCCCTTCTACCTCTGTATTTTTGCTTTCCTTGTTTTTTTTTAAGCCATTAACATCACTAGCATCAGGACAGAAAATGTGAGAGCTATTAAATAGGATTGCATTAAAATGATGATTTAATTGAGCTCTTACACACGATAAGAAGATTGTCTTGTTTTGCTGAACTGCAGTTTACAGAGGTCCTTGGCAAAGGAAAGCCAAGTTGCTTTCGGCAGTCATTAACACCAAATCCAAATCACTGCTAATTTTGTTTAGCAGGAAAAATAACAAATAGAGGAAAAGCAGAGCCTGTGATYTGCAAATATAAATGCACTTAAACTGTGTGTTTTCCTGTAATTCAGAGGAAATTCTTCCCACAGGACAAAAAATTCTCTGCTTTTCTTTCCCTTTATCTTAGATTTGGAATGATCCTATGAAACAATTGCTGGCATGACAAAATCCCACTCTTGAAAGTAGGACAGGAGACAGTTTCCACTTTCTACAGATCAGTCTTTTTGTCTAACTCAAAGCAWTTGCAGTGCTTTAAGAAAGAACTCATGTACTCAGTAAAAATTACATAGTAAATGGAGTTTTGAGTCTAGTAGTAACCCAGTTCTCTGCTAGTTTTACCATATAAGAAAAAAATATAGGTAGAATTATGACCCAGCACTTGTGCCACCTCTGCCAAATATTGCCTGGTAGGCCAATTTTTAAAGAAATGCCCAGGACTTGCAATATATTTATTTCTGCCTTTTAAATTCCAATTTAATTTTAGATTTGTTTACGTAATCAGTTATATTGGATTACTGCTGCTACCAAGTCCTGTATTTAGTTCCCATTCCCATCTTTCTGAACTATGAAAATGCTAGGAGAGGGTAAAATAGTTCAAATCATGTGGAATACAAGCCTCTGGGAGGGAGTAGATGCAGATTTTAATAATGAAAGTATTTGTAAGAGAAGTCTTAAATAATTTCAGTTAGCAAGATGATTGTGTTCAGGTTGAAGTAGAGCTTTTTCACTGCAGAAGCTGCTAACCTCTCTTATTTTGAACCCACAAAGAGAACGTCTGCCAGCACTGATTTCTTCTGAAGGTTGGCTCAGTTTTTATTTAAATTCTGAAACACATGCAAAAGAAGGCTGAAGTCTGGTAAACATCCATCTGGGTGTGCTTTTACAGAAGGCTTTTTGCATTAATTGACTTATTAATACAGCTAATTGGGAAAAGTGCAAAAAATGAGCAGGGAAATATATTAACCTGCATGAATCTGATGARTTTACCTTGGCTAGTGTGACAAAAGTATTTTTGTATGTCTTTCTGTTGTAACCCTCACAAACTTCAGTGGACAGAATGGAAGTTGAGTATGGATGATTGGAATTAAGGAATTTGTGCAGGCTTTTCCTACTGTTGTGTTCCTAGAATAGCCCTGCAGGCCTCTCTTGGCACTGGAGTTGTTTTCCATCCTTCTCCTGAACCAGTGTTTTATACTCTTGCTTACAGGTGTGCTTAGTATGACCAACTGCATATGTTGTTATATATGTTATAGATATGATTTACTTTGCTATTAAGACAGAGATTTCAGCTGTAAATCAAAAATGAACATGACTAACTTCTCTGGTACCATTTRTTGCATAGACTGTCTGTTCTTTCTTTAACCAAATGGAAACTAGTCCATACTGTGATTGTCAAATTTTGAGTTATTTCACCTAATATATTTAAATAATCCTTTTTTTTTGTTAATGGTGCGTGTAACTGCCAAGAGTGAAATAAATAACGTTTTCTGTAATTGCAATTATTGGATTTRCAGGTACTTTGTGCCTGTTTCAAAGAGAAGTATGAGTAAGGCTTTAAGAGAGGGTTGAAAGCAAGTGTGATGAATAGATAAARGCAAAAGAAGTCAAAGATAGATTTAAATTGCATTTTAATATAGGCTTTAGTAATATGGTAAAAATAGATGTAATCATCAAACCTGACTATGTTAATACATTCCTACAAGACAATCTTAATTYTAGCATTTCTTAAAAGCTGATTGTTTGTAACTCTAAAATTGTTATAGTATCCTCTTTTGGGTATAATGTAGTRTGTCTAGTGTTTCCTTTCCAAGCTTTTCCTAGGGAAAAAACCAAAAAAAGGCAGAATACAATAGAGAAGAATGTGTGGGAGTCATGAAAATGACCCCCAGGGAATCAGAAGATAGAATGGGCATGCAGGTGAATGAAGGRCTAGTTGGGGAAGGAACACAACACTGGACGGTGAGAAAAGGGATACGAAGTCAAACTGAGAAAAGGTGGTATATGTAATAAAATTTCATCCATTGCCTTTTGGGAGAAATCAATTAATTTAGTGTGAGGAGTTAGGGGCAAAGTTCCTCAGGAGAGGATGGTGCAGCAGGTAATTAAACTGATGAGTTAAAGATGGCAGAACTGAATGGAGAAAAGAGCATGGTGTTGAGATAGGGGCAAGTCCTGGTTGTGGGACTTGGAAGAGGTGAACCACAACTTCAGATCTCATGGCAGCTTGTGTGAGCTTGACAGACTGAGCTCTCTGGTGGGAGCAGAAGCAAAATAAAAAATCTGGGGACAATGTTGAGTATCTTGTGTGATTCCCAGCTGTCTGGTCCTACTTTGAGCARAAGGTTGGGCTGAGGTAGAGACTTGCCAACCTGTCTTATCCCTGTGAATGAGGAATGAACTGGTCTGGCTACTGTACTCATGGAAAAGAGTGGTCAGAGCAGGCAAGCAGTCTTTAGGGCAGTTCAGATAATTGTGTGATGGGAAAGGACGTGGCTCAAATGAAGCTGATCTTGAGAGAAATGAAGCCATGAATGTGGAGCTGTGGGAATGGGCAGCTGTRTAAATTCTCTGTGGTTCACTGATCATGTTTCAGAGCTCAGGGAGGAAATGTATCTTCCTTTTTTCTCCTCTCGTGCCCATCATCTTCAGTAAATCTGTGCCTTAATGATATTATGGAGACATAAAATAGAAAATTGTATCTGATATCAAGTTAATTCCCTATTTCAGTGAATAAGATTGTTGAAATAAAGCTGCAAAATTGATAAGGACACTACAATCACGAGGTAAAAATAAATCCACACAAAGCCATATCCCTCAGACACAGTCCCTGTGACATCCAGTGGTGGAGTAAAAGATGAAGGGACTGTAGGTGGCTCTGAGTTTTTACTGATGAAATAGWTGCTCCTAAAGCAACAAGAGAGAGTTAGAGGGTAGGTGGGAGTTAGAGGGAAGTCTCTGCTGGAAAGGTGCAGAAGGAAATGGAGGGAGAAACAAAATTTGGGTGACAGTGAGGAGTGTTTTCTATGGGGCAAGGAGAGAAAACCCAGGCTGATGCTATCTGCAACGCAGGAGATTTTGGTTTCATGGCAGTTTTTCATCCAGGTCTAATGGGTGAATTTCATTCTGCCTGAATTACTTCAGTGGTAGTTTTGGCCTGTTTTCCATGCTCAGGTGTTTAATTTTTTAATTCAGACCAATTGCTGCTGAATGCATGAGTAAAACCATCCCATTGGTGGAACTAGCAGAGAGAAAATTCGAAAAGATGAATCCTTTCARTGTGGAAGGGTTGTTAATCAGGGACTCACCAGGAAAAATGATTCTGGATCCTTGCGGCCAGCACCACCAGAGAAACCAGACAACACTTTAAGTTGCGTGTTGAAGCTCTGAAACGTAAAATTAACTGATAATTTTCATAGGTCACGCTCTTTCCCATAAACCAAACTCATCTGCTCTCCTGGAGGGAGACAGAACAACTGGGCTGGCTTCTCATTATCTCTTCCTATGGCGTATCCTTATTGAATTACTGCCGGGTAGAGGCAGCAGATGCTCATCAAGCCACTGCAGGACTCCTCTGTTAATTGAACTGTGATGGGGATGACAGCAGGGAAGGTCAGGATGATGGGACCAGTGATGTAACGTGAGCTCCGGTAAGAACAACCTGCAYGGGCAATTGACCTTGCTTAAATAATATTACAATGAGGTCTTTTAGTGGTTCATATAATTACGATTTTTTTTTTTGTATCAATACTGCGACAGTGTCAGGTACCCCTGTGTGAATCATATTATATTGTGTTCAGGGYAAATGTATTTTCACCCTAAAGAGATTAGACTTTGCAATGTGATAAAAGACAGTGAGGGACTATAGCCAGCAACAGGGGAAAATAATTGGGAATGGAAAAGGTAACAGAATCACAGAATTCTTGACTAGATCTGTAGTTGTACTCAGCTGCTTGCTGCAGCTGCTCAAAGGGTAGTGTCAGTCTTTAACTGCCTGCATGGCAATTTTTGTTGTTGCTGCCATACATAGTTAATCTTGGGTTGAAAGCAAGTTCACTTTTAAATAAATTGCAGATATTATGGATAGGTTTTCATAGGGAAAAACACGTTTTTACACCTGATTCWGTGGTTCTTGCCAAGTGCCTGGGAATGCCTGAGTTTCAGGCACACATCCCAATGTCGGGTACTGAGCTGGAGTGCATGCCTGGTGCTTTTCCCATTCTTGAGGAAGTGATGGGATGTGCTGCTGTGGCACTTGGCTGCWGTGTGTGTCTTCTGGAGAGGCACATTATTCCTGGACATTGCCATGGCAGGGGAAAGGAGGTCTGGAGACCTTCCCTGGAGTCCCTTGTGYGGCAGCRTGAGRAAGTTTGGTAAAAGGAGCAGTCGTRCATCTCTGWAARTGRATTCCTGCTAAAAWACTRAKKCTRCTTTTGAGTACAAGCCTTCTGTCACTGCACTGTGTTGTTCTTGGTGTGTTGGAGTAAGTCTGTGTGGCAGTTAGTAAAAGCTGAATTCARAGTGCAGTGTGTGCACTTTGCCGTYTATRTGTAGGAATCACAAAATATTTTTGATTAATTAATTTCGACAACTCTAGTTGTGATAATTTAAAATGCCCATTATGACATGGGACCTGAGTTACACAGGATTAAAAAAGCGTGAAGCCTTGGTTGTAGGAGATTTCTTCACAAGACTTCATGGTAGGAAATTGAGAACTATGGTGTCAGTGCTKGATGAACTGTGCTCCTGTGCAGAGCCTGTGTGTTCCTGGAGTGCTTTAGTGTTTGCTGTGCGTTGTGATCTTTATTTTCTCCTTTCCTACAAGTTTATACTTTGGGGCACTGAAATAAACAGCTGATGGCAGAGGATGCATTGGAATAAATGTTTATTTSAGCACTTTGGAAATGAGTTTTTTGTAATGGGATCTATCTTGTGGATGTGTGTGTGTGTGTCTCATTAGCTCTTTTGGGTATAGGCTAGATCTAGGTAGTGCAAATGTCAAAATAGTAATGACTATATATGAATAGAGGCACAGATCTTGTAAAAAATAAATTATTCTTAGTGTGTGTGGTACAGCAGGAGAAAGAGTATGCATTTGAGAAGTATTGAAGTTTGCCCCTTTTTGGTGCATACAGGACTTGGATTATTTTAGCCAAAATCGCCAGTGTTTAGAAGTTCAAAACTGAACCCCATATGCTGTCCCCAGAACTGATTCACAGGTGAAAACGGTAAGATTTTCCTGCCTATTTGCAGTTATTTCTTTGGTTAGGGGTTTGGGTGTGTGCATGCACCCAGTTGCTCTGGTTGTTTTGTGAAAGTGTGGAATATAACAATTTAAACTGGAGATAAGCTTCAGCTACTCCAGTCCTGTGGCAGGGAAAGCAGATGGTCCTTCCCTGCTAAGCAGAGCCCAAGTCTTTGCTGAGCTCATATGCCTGGTGGTACTTGATTATATTATTTTGACCTTGTGTTTAAGATTGATAAACTCTTGTGTGGTAGCCATATTCCAGTGAGGAGAGAAAAAACCCCTGACCTRCAGCCTGTGATGCTGTACTAATGTCAAATAATATAAAGTAATATCAGAATGCAGMAGAAAATCACTGCAGTAAAGCAATTTAATTTCTGAACTGAAAGCACTTTAATGGGAATGCTCAGGAAATCTGCTGTTGTTCCAGCAGCAGAGGTTATGAGGTTGTTTATTCTTTTTTTGAGACTCTGCTGCCTTGTAATTGGTGACTTTGAACCTTTCYGTTGTTTTCCATGTGAATGGTCCTGCTGCTAAAGTAGGGACTTTGCTCTCTACTGAGTCTGATTTCCAGGTTTGCCTTTTAAAAGAAAATAATTCCAAATACTAGTTTTCAAATGGTATTATATTGCTGAATGTGCATTATATGCAATACTTTGCCAGTGAAGTGAGAATAATCCTCTTTGAACAAAAACTTGCAGTAGCATTTACTGAAATGGYGTTGGAAGTAGTGCCAGCTCCCTTTGCCTTTGTTTAATTGCAATTTAACAGTAATCCAAGATCTGTGGAAGTGTGACAGCAATTCTTAGATATAGCTGAGTTTCAAAGGACCTTCAGTTCATCCATTGCCAATGATAAAAGCTACAGCAGAGCAGCGTATTGATAATAGACTCAAACATTCTCTACCCATTGAAAAATAAACAAAAAGAAACTTTTTTTGTCCCTCAAAGCTATAAAGTTTTGTTGTTACAGAAAGGATGTGCTCTAATGTGACGAAATCGCTGTGCTTATTCTGGGCTGTGTTCTGCTGTGCTGGCTGAGAAGCCTGGCATGAAGCATTCAGCTGTTTGTATACACGAGCTATATAAAATACTCTGCAAAGTTATGTAGGTTAAAAATGGGATTCCTTAAGTTTRTTAAGTGACTGTTGGTTTGTTGATGATATGTTTGATTTGAGTTTCTACTGCCTTTTTTTTTTTATTTAATTTAATTAGATGTATAAAAGTGCACGAGCAACCAAAAAGGTTACTTAAAAGTTGTTGAATACTTTCCATGTTCTGCTGCTTAGAAAAAAAATCAATGCCTGAGTTCAGGAGAGAAGCCTATTGACAATCTTGAGCATTTTGATCTTAATTGCTCTGTACTTGTTCCTGCTGCAAGGGGTATGATAATGGCTTGAAGAACATTTGTGAAGGTAAATTACCCTGTGTTGAGCGCTAAGATACAACCCCAAAACACCAAAAGGTCTACAGCTGTACAATCCCGTTGAGAAGTCCAAGGTTTGGATTTCATTTGGGCACTCACACACTGGGTCACACTGGGTGCAGTCTGTAGAGAAAGATGTTGGGGGTCACCTTGGTTCTTGGGTATTGTTCATTCTGCTCTCAGTGGCTTTGGGGGCTGTAGGTGGCTGGGGACAGTTGGAGAGTGTCAGGATGGTGCCTTGCACAAACCCCTGAAATCCTTGACCTGGAAATCTCCTGCCCTGCTGAGGGAGTGTAAACCATCCCTGTTTGTGTGCAAATGAAGCAAGTTTTGCTTCAGCTGTGTTTAACTGATCTCTTGAACCGGATTCCTTGGACGAGCCTGCAGTCTCATTCATTTTATATTCTGTAAACTCAAGTGTGTTCCCGTGGAGTCCACTGGAAGCACTCAGAGTGAAGGAGAAGTAAGAGCAGCATTGTTTCACAGAACAATTCTGCTCCAGCACTGTTGTAATTAAAGTCGTTCTACTGATGGAAAGTCTATTCTCTGGTGTTTTCTTTAATGTAGTCATAATGCATCAGTCTGAGCTCCCTTGCTGGAACATCTTTCATTATAATCCACTTAGCCAAGTTTATAATTAAGCTTCTAAATTCAAACYTGCTTTTGTTACATTTTTAGGATGTACAAAGAGTGAGGCAGGAAAACTTAGGATTCGTCTTTTTTACCCCAAACAAGTCGATGTAAGTTAAGAAGCAATTCATTGGCAGTGCAGTAATTTTATATTCTCTCTTTTTATCCCCAGGATCTTCCATAACTGTGGAATAAGAATTGGACACAATTCAATAGAAGAAAAATAGGAAAAACAATTAATAGATTTTTACTGTTTTGACTATGAACATTTTCAAAATACCCAGATTTTGAAATATAACTGATAAAAGATGGTGATGACTTACTGAGCTTTCCAGCAATGGAGTGTTGGGGAGGGTTGTTTGAGTTTGTCCCTGAAGATGGACCAGGGTGAAATGTCTGTTGAGCTTTGTTGATTTGGAGGTTGTGTGGGTTTCCTCCCACCAAAGCAGGCTGGTTTACACTGTCTGCTCATTGTTTGGAGTTATCTTCTCTATGCAGATATGTGAACACCAGGTACTTTTTCAGGCATTATTTACCCTTACAGTTACTGTAGTAAATTAGCAGAGAATTGTGGAGATTAATGTTTGGATTCCCAATGAGTGACCGCTTAGGACAAAAATGCTGTCAGTCAATTGTCAACCTGACATATAAATCTCACTCATTTGCTCTGTGTGTTTTTATCCAGGATTTTTTCAAATTCACCTGGAAGAAGTGCAAATATTCTCAGTTGAGGTTTGGAGGTGAGGTAGTAGAGGCATAGAAAATCAAGCTACCATTCTCATATATGCAAAGTAACTCTGCTGAAATCAYGGGGAGYGCTTGCAGAATCGAGCATTRGTGTCAGAGCATGACCTTAGGTGACTTTTTGCACAGGAGCTTCTGRCAGAACTGGAAGTTGAGTGAACTTTGGGTGCCTCTGCTTTAACCAGAAGATTGTCTCCCTCCAAATGTGTAAAATTTATAGGGTTTGTTTTAGGTACAGAAGTGTAAGGGAAGTTTAGTGTCACTATGCTCATCCTGAATTAAAAGACTGGGCACATAAGTACTTACGTTTGAGTGCCCGTTCCTAGTTTGACTTATGTGACTGTCCAAACACTTTTATTTTATTACACTCCATACCTGTAGCACTCGCAGTAGATTTTTTTTGGAAATCTCTGCCCCAGAGATGGTCAGCAGTTTTTGTCTGTGGTGATCAGCCTTTGCTGCTACAAGCCAGGCATTCTGCTGCTTTAGAAGAGCAGAATGAGAAGAGAATTAGTTTTTTGGATAACAGCTTTCTAAGCAGGCAAGGCAGACTTTATTTGAGGATAAAGAGTATGATATAAACATCCAGATTATCTTGGAATATCACACACAATGGGTTTGTGTGTAATAGGCAAACAGTTGCACAGTTACTGCTTACATTTGTATTAAGAAAATTTATTCATGATTAATGATGCTTATCTTTGTGCTAGGCACCTGCCAAATGATTTATAGCCACACATATCATCKGTAATTGCTCTTCTTTTTTGTTGTTGCTATTTAAAGTGTTTGGGATTATTCTAATTGCATCATGTGTTTTRAATGGAGAGAGCTACCCAGGTGTCCTTGTCAGCATTCCCACCTCATACCAAAAAGTAGGTCACATTTACCCATGATGGGAAAGGTCACAGCTCCCAGTGAAGTCAGGGGGAATTGAAGTGATGTATGACAAGGCTGAAATCATGTCTGAGGTTTGGATCAGTTTAAGTTGATMTTTTTCTAAATTCAGTATTAAGTACGTTGTGAATCCATGTTGGAGCAGAGCCAGGCTGAACTTGCCTAAACCATAAAAATGGTGCAGAAGGACTGGAGAAGCCCCTTATCCCATGGAAAGTTGGAGAAAGAGCAACTGGTCTCTTCTCTAACAGTGCAGTACGTGAGCATGGACAGTCAAAATTGGGCCATGAGTCTTTTTACTTTTCAGTGTTGGCTGATTTTGAGGACTCTAATGTGTATTCTACTAACAYAGTGCCTGTCAGCTCGGRAAAACCTGCCTCTGAGTGCTCAGCAGTGGCTGGAAAATGGGAAAAGTTTGCCAGAAGCTTTTTCCCCTTCCTAGCTAAGCAGGGATTAAACTGGGATTTGGCTGCTGGGTATTCTATTGAGGCTGAAAATGAAATCAAATTCTGATCACTTCAGAAATAAGATACTTGTCAGCTATATGCGTATTTATTTATTTCTAACATTTTGACTCTGGAATGCCGTGCTTGCAGCAGAAATGTAGGTTTCTAAAATAAGTCTGCTTTTCAAAACTGGTTTTATTCAATCCTGTCATTAAGAGAATTAGCAATGGATTAGAAAATGTAAATGAGTTGTTATGATCATTAGAAAACTTGCACGTGGCTTTTTCAARACTGCCTGTGTGTTCCCAGCCATTACAGCTAATGCATGATATCTTGTTTTTCTAAACAAGATTCTATACAAAGCAAACAAAATGACAAGGATTCTTGTGACTAATCTTCCAAATATCAAAACAGCACCTCATTTAATTTCAAGAGAATCCATTAGTGCAAACTATTAACTAGCCAGGCCTGTGTTATAAAGGATTTTGACTAAATCCAGATAATTTTGGAAGAATGAGACGTTTTTTCAGACTAAAGCACATAGCTTGGACATATTTGGGAATTAATTAGTTAATGTGAAGGTGGTRAGGCCCTGGCACAGGTTGCCCATCCCTGGAAGTGTCCATGGCCAGGTTGGATGGGGCTTGGAGCAAACTGGTCCAGTGGAAGGTGTCYCTGCYCATGGCARRAGTTGGAATGAGATKAACTTYAAGGTCCCTTCCAACCCAAACCATTTTATGGTTTTATGRTATTTAAGCAATTGYRYGAATTTWATCATGACTAGTCTCRGAGAGATAAATTTTTTTTTAGATGTAAATTTCATTTTTTTCCTCCTTTTTTGTCTTTATTTGCTAGTTTAGAGCTAGCCATGCTGACACATTTGGGAGCTGAGATATCATGTAACTAAATTTGATCTGAAGTGTTGGTGGCCTTGGTAATGTAATTTATTCATGTTTCTGTAGATAGCATATGTTGCCTGTGCAATAATTTTTTATCGTATCAGGACAGAACAGCTACTGTTCCAAATTGTGTTACACAAACCTAGATATACAGGCAAATTTTTATTGTGCTCTGCTGGGGTGTAAATCAGTGCAATCTATTGAGCTCTGCTGGGGTGGGGGAGATTAGAATCAGCGTCATGGTGTCTAATTTATTTCTGTTTTTTCTGACTTAATGTAATCTCTGTTCTGRCTCCGTGGGGAGCAGCAGCCAGTTATCTTTGCAGTCCTGCCCGAAGAATGAACATTTGTGAAACCCCTTGTTTTGGGCAGGAGGCTGCTGCTCCCAGGGACGTGCTGCTGTTTGCTGMCCCTTTGAATGCTGAGATGAAGGCGGTGCATTCAGAAAGCAGCTCGTGGGCACTACTGGTGCTTCATTAAAAATCTCAGCATCTTTATCAGCTGTTATCTGAGTTATCCTTGGATTTGCCCATTTCACGCCCCTGCCTGTTGAAGTTGTGTTGTTTTTATGGCATTTTCTGGCCCTGAAGAGCTGCCCTGTGAGTCCATTGAGCGCTGTCTGTGCAGGGCTAGGCGTGTGGCTCCCCTCCAGCACTGAAATCTGAATAATTTCTTGTTTTGTATTTTTGTGTGTGAACAGTATTGGAGCCAGTGTCACTAATTCCTTCTCTTTCCCTTGACAGAAAGTCGGTGACGCTGTTTTCCGACCGTCATAGATGGTGACTGCGATGCTGAAGGCCCTGGGCGAGTCGCTCCTCCTCAGCTCTTCTGTGTGAGGTGAGCAGCCATCCTGATGGGCAAAAACCCCTCAATTGCAGGATATCTATGGGCCCATCTTCCCCACAACCTGGGACTTTGCTGCTGTGTTGGATTTATCAATAAAGCTCAAGATTTTCGAGCTTCATGTGGCCATTTGTGCTCTGTTACGTTTCCTGGGTGTTGGGACTCAGTTGGATGCATTCTAAATTAAATATGAATTCTGAATAAGATTAATCAGAAGACATCAGCAAAGCATAAATCTGATCCTTGCCCATGTTACTGCATTTGGTCAGGTTGATGGGTTTTCAGGTTGTACATGAGATGCTGCTCATCTGAAACACAAGAATGAGCTAAACCTGATAACAGATATTACATTGTATTTCCCACTATAGTTAGTCAGAATCTGATTAAAAGTAATTGCATGAATTTATCATGATAGAAACTGTTTCAAAGTAATTTGAATACAGCCTGAAATTAAAAGCTTTGCTGTATATTCAGTGTGCACAATTTCCAGATTTATCTTCAGTTTCTTATCAAGAACGATGCTGTGTATTATGTGCTATGACAATGTTGCTTTTCATAAGGTTGGGAATGTAATGGAATTTTCTGGGCTAAACTTCTAATAACTGATAATTTTAATGAAAATCACCAAGATTATGCCCATGAAGACAAATCTTGAAGACAGGTGTTATCTCCATTTTTAAGCAAGTATGGATGTGACCTTTTTACCTATAAAAGTAGGATTCATCACTAATAAGTAGAACTATGTGGGGAATTTAAGCATGGTGTAAATACATGGTAAAAATACAAAAGTCKTTGCATCAGAAGAATTCACATATAAATTTACATCAGAAACTTGTTTGATGTGAAAGTACCATGAACATTTTCTGAGACTTATTCCCACCTGAATATGGATAAATCCAAAATACCCTGAAACTCATCTAAAATCTGCCTCARTGTCTAATTGGTCATCTTGTGGAATGAGAGACAGAACTGGTATTACTAAACTGAACTGGAATTTTTTAAAGTTTTATTTTGTTGCTTGACTTTCTTAATATTGGTTGTTTGCAGCTTTCCTGTGCTATATAAACAATGTGGGTGATTGCTGAAGCTGGCGTTTAGGATTGGTCTCCTGCTTTTTCTAGAGAAACATTCCTCCTTGCTTCCACACAGCGATTGTTTTAATGAATTGTGTGGTCTAAAACAGCTGCAGCAGCAGGACTTGATCCACTCCTATCTCTTTCACAGTGTTCCTCTGATATTTGTTAGGAGTGTTGGGGAGCTTAATTAAAATCCCTTAGTCAGAGACACCTCTCTGGAGTAACTGGTTGCTGATTTGCAGCTTGAATGATCCAAAGGGACTTGAATGAGAGTCCCAAATTCCATAGAAATGCCTGTGTAGTGTCTGGTTTTCCCTTTCATGCTGGTTCATCATGTGCTAATAAGCAACCCCAGTTTCCCTGCTGTTCCTGCTGTGTTTCTGATGTTGCTCTTGTGTATCCCATATTTACACAGGGTATGGAGCTAAAACCCCTCCACACCTGGTATTTCACTTGTCAGGGACCTTAAATGTAGGGCGTGGACTCTGTATTTGGGGCTGAATTTTGCACCTGGAATCCATTCTCAKTTTGGTTTATTCTGCCTATATCATGATAATATTCCTCCTAAAGCTAAATGGAGAGAATAAGGGGCACACCACATGCTGCTGCTGGATCCTTTGCTATTTATTTGCACTGGCAGATTTCTTCTTTAGAACCYGCTAAAAGCATTTACAGTGGCTTTGTAGGATGAGACTGTAGGTCCTCTGGGAACTGGCCCTTCTTCTCTTTCTTCCCCTCCTCCTTTTTCATGTCCCTCTCCTGTAACAGACTGGTCCTCATCAAATCTGGCACTCAGGGATTGGGGAATGCACAGGGGCCACCAGGTTCCCTTAGGCTGAGCTGGTTGCCTTGGTGGTTTAAATATTTTAGCAAGCCTTCTCTTTTTGTTTTCTTTTTTGTTCTTTCTAGGACCAAAGAAGACAAGAGACTGAATTATCTGAATTATGCTTCTACAACAGAACTGGTTTTCTCCTCATTGGGCATGGCAGAGCCTGGGGAAGCCCTTCCTTTTGTTTGTTTTCTTAACGTTGCAAACAGCTGATCTGGAAGCCAGGAGAGGTCACCAGTTCGTCTGGAAAACAGGTAGGAAAAAGATGTGTTAGCTTCTCTGCTAGATATTTGGAGTAATCATCTTTTCTCCATTCTGTTTTAGCTCAATAATAAATTAAAGAAGTCTGATAATGTCTTCTATTCTCTTTTGTTTTTAAAAAATAGAAGGGGTTAATCTGTATTTCACATTAATAATCTTCATGCACCCAGAACACAATTCTGGATTCCTAAATGCTTTTCATCTAAGGGTATTTTTACTGGATCAGTATCCTARTGTTGCTTTCTCTGGAATATTTGATAATTTTCTCTTCATTTTTGAATGCAAAGGGCACACCAGCATCTCTCAGGATGAACCTAGTCAGAAGTCCATGCTCTGGGTTGATCTGTTTGTAATTCCATTGGTACATTTAATGGATTATTTCTGTCCCTCAGTCAAGTTGGACACATGCAGTGGTTGAATGTGGCAAACTGGGTGTGCACAAAGTGTGGAAAGCTGTGAAGATGTTTTGGGAGCACCATGACTCCTGATGATGGAGGTAGAGTAGGACAGCTGCCCCCACCCAAACATGCACTGGGTGCTTGATTTGTAGCACAAGACACACCAACAGAGAAAGTTCAATGAAGTGGAAAGATTGGCAAATTTGGGAAATGTTTACTTAAAGTGCTCAATCAGAAATACCCAGCGGAACCAGGGGTTTCCATGCCCAGGATCCCTTT
>NW_026623299.1:2377535-2562867 GCF_030028575.1 Malurus melanocephalus
AGTTCTGTAGAAGGCAATAGACTGAATTAGTGGAATAATGAAACAGTTTTTCCAGAACTCCTGTCYTTCCAATAGGATCAACACCAGCTTTTTGTCAGGCTGTTGGGATGGGAYGCTGAGTGCTGGGAAAGGGCTGGTAAAGTGCAATATGATACTCTATTTCTAAAGACTTTTTTTTTTACACTGTCTAGCATGTGAAATGAGGAAGAAATAAACAACTCTTTTCTCCAATTCGCTGTTATTTACATGWTTTTTGAACAAGCTTTGAAAGGTAGAGTTGTTTTCTTCAGACAAATTAGAGCCTTCAGTTCTGTCTGTCTTCTCTTCAGTTCCAAAGCATGTTGTACTGTCAGTCTTTAGGGCTGGAAGTCATCAAACTTTAATTTGACTTGATGATCCCAGCTGAAAACAAGGAGTTTTCAATGCTTCAAAGGCATCTGGAGCAGATGTATTTAGAATTARAACTAAGAAAATTTGGTGCTCAGCCTTGTGTGGGCACCGTGCTCTGAAAGCCCCACAATGGGCTTGTTGTAAAGGTTTGTCTCCCAGATGCACAAGAAAATTGTCAGTTCTTGTGACTCCCACAGGGGATTAAAAATATCTGAGCTCTTGAGAGTCACTTAAAAAACCTGAAATCCTAAGAGTATTTTGATGTACTTTCTCTGCTTATGGAGTGACATGAGTAAAAACAACTCRGAGTGATATGTTTTCCAAATGAAAATAACTTGTGAGCTTCAGCCAAGTGTATTGTACTGATTGAGAAAAAATGATTTTTCTCTAATATTTGTAAATCTCCCCGCTCTTTCTTTTTTTCTCATTGAAGTATTTGGTTGCAAGCTCTATAAAAGTTACATCTAACCCCCAGATGTTTAGTTCCAGGTTGGAATGAGTAATGTGTTCATACAAAACATTTTGTTTTGCTGAGAAACAAACTATAATTTGTGGAGCCTCTACTTTCTGTGCAGTAGTAATGAAGCATCAGCTTTTCTACATCCCAAGTCTTGTTTTTTTGCAGTTGTCCTAAGAAATAACACAGTGGGCAATAAATGGCAGTGTTGTCAGGGTGGCATATGTGGCTTGCTTTTGTCTGCATTTTCATACCTTAACTGAAAAGGTTTTTCAGGTGTGATTAATCACAGAGGTGTGAGTTTTAGAAGATTAGAAATAATCATTTTGGGATGACAAGAGTGGTAACTTAAATGCAATAAGAGGTTGAAGGGTTAACATAACCTTGTTTTGCAAGATATTAAAATAACTCAGGTGAAGATCGTGGAGATCTTGACTGGTTGATTACTGKGATTTGTATAATAATAATAATWATWATTAAAAAATYATCCTATRGTTTGAAGACTTTCATGCCCAATACAAAATAATAATAAGTAAATAAAAATACATCACTGTGAACCTAAAAATAAGTAACTTTTAATGTGAAAATTGAGCAGATCCATTCCAATAGAAAGAAAACCTGCCRCTATAGTCCTTTTTTTTAATAAAACTGTCTGATGAGAAATGAGCAATCCATAATGGGAAGGGGATGATCTGTTCTGTTTTTAAATCTTGAATTGTCTGTTGTAAGCATGGCAAGTTACTTACCTGCTGGAGAGAAATTCAACTTCTTATTGAAATGTCATGCTTTATAATTAAATAAGATTATGCTACTGAAAGCTCTGACTTTATGAAAATGAATTTATATGTATTGAAATAAATTTTTCTAGCACRCTGAAGTCCAGGGAGGCATTGTTAATATGGATGGGGCTGAAAAAAGAGGAAAAAAATCATATAATTATTGCAGTTTATAATGTAGACTTCTTTTCAGCTAAATCCTTGACACTGTCTAATGAAGACTCCTATATTTTTGTGCTGGGCTTGGTGGTCTTGGTCTAAGGGAACACAATGATATTGAAATCACTGCATCTATGAAAAATCCCCAGGCTCTGTAATTCTAAAACATGAGAATTTGGCAGTGTGAGGTAATTTTATCCATTCTCTTCCCTCAGCTATTCAATGGGCTATCACTTGCATGTTGCTTATTTGTGACCTGTCTTAAAGCCATTTATTTTGAGCTTTTGGCTTCTAGAAGTTATAAATTAATATCTGTACACTGTATCTTCTGGTTTCCAGACATTTCTTGTCAGATACTCATTTAGTGGCCACTAAACATGAAAGCAATAATCATATCAGCTAAATTACTCAGCAACATCAAATAGCTGAATAATTTTCTCACACTTGCTAAATTTAATTGGACCTAAATTCTTGTAAATTAATAGTATTTAATGCAGTTGCCAGTTAGCAATTTGCATATTTCACCATGTTAATTTTCTCCAACGCTCGAGTAGTCCTAAGAGTTCCTGGAATTTCTGCAATGCTAGTATGCCCCTTGGTTTTTTTTTTGTTTTTTTTTGTTTTTTTTTTTGTGATGCCCATCCAGGCTTTCAAAACTTTGTAGAGAATATTGACACGCACATGTGAGTCCACAGCATAATTCTAGTTGGTTGTGGGGTTTTATTATTTTGTTTGTTTTGTTTTGTTTTTTGGTGAAGCTCCAAAATTTAGTTTTAAAGTCAGAATGAAGTGTAAGGTTTGTGGAACACAGGAAATATTTTGGATGCTTTATGTGAGAGGGGCAGATAATTAGGATTACAAAATGCTGAAGTSTCTCTTCCCAGAGATTCTTGCTGTTGCTCATGGGCACGTTTCTGTTTCCCCATCACTKTTGGCATCTTCAGCTCCTCCCTAAAATACCCCTCGGGTGTGTGATGTTTGTTCCAAAATACAAAGAGAATGGAAGGGAATGAGGGACACAGCCATAAAAGTGGCTCTCAGAGCTAAAGCAACGATGCAGCTTTATTTTGTAATAAGGGAAATACTGTAAAAATGTTTTTTTGTAGGATGAAAATGCTCTGTTTTTTTAGGAAAATGGTTCTTTAATCACGGTAAAGATGCTATCTGTCACAGAAATTATCCTCTTTCTGCTATGGAGGGGGAGAAGGGGACTGTTAGAAACCCAGATKTTGGGTCCCAGTGAATTTTCCATCTCTACAAAATATGAATCAGAATGGCTATTTAGCCCAGCGGGGATGTGTTCCCTGATATGAGTGGAAGAGCACTGAGAGTGAGGTATCAGACTGGGAAATGGGTTTGTAATGATTCTGATCACAGCAGAGAGATTTTTACCTGAGGAAGTACCCATTAAACCTCTGGAGTTCGTGGGCTTTTGGGAGCCAGGTGTGTGAGCCATAAGTGCTCCTGCCYGAGGTGACCGTATAAAAACTTTAATTTGGAGTTACTCCCCGTATTTGAAAGTCGGCCTTAAAGTAGGGTTAGCAAATGGGTTTTGATCTTTAGTCATTCTTCAGAAACAATCCATAATGGAAAAGGGACAAAATGAACTTTTCAGAGAACAACTTCTAATGTGGAGGAGCCTTTGAACCGCCTGTGAGTGTGGGTGAGGCAGCCCTGGCTACCACGAAAAAGGTCCTTTTGTTCTCTGCTCTCAGATAATGCCTCCATAAAATGCCCTTTCTCAAGATGGTAATTTCAGGAAGGTCAAGTGCTGGTTTGGAAGTGCCTTTGACCTTATGTCTTAAAAGACAAGCTTTTACCTACGTACACCAAATGTTAAAAGGAGTCCGGGTCTTCAAAAGGACAGCAGAGCTCAAAYCTGCTGAAAGGAGACTCAAAAATAGCTCTGCAACAAGTGAGGTTTTTCCGAAAGCTCAACAAAATGAGGAGTGACTGAATGTCCTAGATGAAGTGGTTCCTTTATTTGCTGGGACAACAGCTCATGAATGAAGCACAAATGAATTTTTAGTGATCTTTGGGTGGTGTTTGGAAGGTTTATGATATATCTGACTGATGCTTCCAAACTTCTCGTTGTGTGGCAAATGTTCTAATTGTGGGTTCTTATGCTGCCTCTGTGGATGGAACTCTAAATGTTGAAACTTTAAAGTGGAAATTTAGCCTTGATTTAATCAAACGTTGTATGATTCAAAGGATCTTCACTATGCTAAGAGGTTGGGATGGCAGTGATTCTCCTGGGTTATAGATTGYAATCTTGTCATATCGACAGCAGAAGCAATTAGTAGTTTTTTTTAAAAAACCTGTTAAGTTCTATTCTCAAACTAACCAGTACATTGCCATAAACCTGATAATGAAAAGTAACTCTAAAATGATAAATCTTCTTATTTTTACCTTTAAGTTTGTTCATGATCAGTTTATGCCCCTGTTCCTGACCAGACTACTCTTTAAGTAATTCTCTTTTGGTCGTTGCTGCTAGTGTATTTATGAATTGAGGCTACCAACCTTCTGGACCCCTGTGAGTAAACTTATTTTCTYAGAACTGGTTGGTCAAATGAAATATTTTCTTAGCGTTGCTCCTCAGAATTATATAAAATCTCAATTAATATTTCATCTACTGATATTTTGCAATTGTAATTAGAAATGTCTGGCTTAAAATATCTCAGAATCATTTTATAGAAAATATTTTGTAATGAACATTTTCATTTGAAGTAGTTTAGTTGTTTTTAGTGTGTTGGTGTAGTTTCATTATGTAGCCATTAAAAAAGTGATTTAAAGAAAAAAATTGTACTTTATTTCTAAATTTGTCTGAAATAATTATTTAAAAAGAATATTTTATGAGACAGTATAAATTATGCTTCTATTTCTAGAAACAAATTTTAAAAAGCAATAATAKTTGAAGATTCAAAGGAAGTTGTTTTGCAAAATTTCATTAGGAGCAAAATTTAATATGCTGGTTGATATAAGTCACTGATATTTGAGAAGCTTTAAGGGGGGCCTCAAAGCTAATCTCATGTTTCCTCAGACAGAAGTGCAGCTGTTTCAGATTGATAAATATTTGGTTTCCTTTCTTCTTTGTTCCTTACCATTTCCTATCCACATTTCTACCCTTCTGTTCCATGAATTTCAGGATTTTATTGCATATGGTTCTGCTGCTTCACTTCACCCATCTTATTCCACCTCTGYCATTGGTATCATCGTCTGGTCTTGTTTTCTCAACAGCTGAATCCAGCTTTTCTTGGATTGTGAGATGCACYTGTTGCCTTAATTTATAACCCTTTTTAGTGGTTGTTCGATTCCTGTTTAGATGGTTGAAACATTTCAAGGTTGGTGGAGCCCTCGTGTCCTCAGACAGGAAATACTGTAGAATGTGTCAGAGAACCACACAAATTTATTCCAGAAGAGTTCCATAAAAGCTTTCTTATGCTGGAACATCATTTCCCAGCCTGTCCTCCCTCCAGGTTTGCTGCTGGGTTGGATAAATGCCATGGCAGCCCCTGGCACCCCCATCTGGCTCCTGTCCTTGTGCCCCTGTGCTGAAAGCTCAGTGTGTGGGACATGGCTGAAGGACCTGTGGCACAGAGTGCCAGGCAGTGTCAGAGGTGTTGGAATAGCTCCTGGAGGAGTTTAGGATGCTGGTTAGCAATACAGAAATATTTAAACTGGTGCTGTTTTTCCTTGTCTGTGAAACTCGGTGTGTTCATTAGCTGTGGTTTCCTGCGGGGTCCTGTAGGCAGCAGAGGGAGGTTCTTGGTGGCTCTGCTGAAAGAAGGAATCCCTGGCTTTTTATATTTTCCTAGAAAAACACTCCAGCAAGCAGTACTGAGTACCAGTCCAATTAAAAAAGCAAGCAGAGGAGGAACTGAAATAACCCTGAAATAAATAGCAAAATTAACACTTGACGTGCTTGGAGTACGAGTTCCTTGGTGCTGAGAGCTGAGCCTGGCTGTGGGCCTGCTGCCTTCAGGAGGGAGCTTTTACAGCCTGTACCTGGGCATTTTGTTATTGTTGGGCTTGCAAAACTATTTCAGCAGTTCTTTTACTACAAGGCTGCCCCCTTTAACAAACATCTTTGTCTAACCAGCATCAGATGCTCAGTAGGTGGTGGTTTAAACTAGATTACACAGGAGATTCACACTAATCTTTTAATGTCCCTCTTCTTTTCTTGAGAATAATAGTTTTTGAGAATAAGGTGCTTTTTTCTGTTTTTTTGTTGGTATTGGGAAAAGTATGTTAGGCTTCTTATCCTTTTCTTTCCTCAATAGTTACTATGGGAACAGAGCTGGGGGTCACAGGGGAAAATCTGCAAAAGTGGTTTCTTTTAAATTGTTCATTTTAAAAAATAAAAAGATAGCTTATTATTGGAATTGTGGTACTTTTCAACTTTGGATTTTATTGTTGTACATATTTCAGTCACAAAAGAAGCACAGTGAGTGGCAAGAAAAACAGATGGGATGTTTTTGTAGTTTTTCCTTGGGGTTAATATTTTTTTAATTGAATGCAGCTGTTGGAAAGATTTCTGTTGTTACGTATAGACGGAGCATTAAAAATGGATGATCACATTTTCAGCCTGTTTTAGTGGAGTGCTAGATTTAATTACTCTGCTGCCCTTGTTCAGAACCCTGCAGGTTCTTATTTTTTCAATAATTATATCTTAAGTTAAGGGTTTTACTTCGCCATTTAGTGGAATGATTTCAGTATATAGGGGTAATAACTTCCTCATTCAGCTCTTGTGTAGAGCACAATTTTGGGTGAAAATACACAAAATTGTCTTAGTAATCTCTAAAATACTTATTCTCAGTATGCAGGTAATGCTGCTGACTCTTTCTAGGGACTCTTCAGGAGGTGTGGGTAATCTGCCCTCTGATTGCCTTATTCCATAGATTTTTTTTTTTTACTTTGGGTAATTATGAGTATAAATACCTGCTGTCAGCAATTTATTCTAACAGAAAAGAGGAATTTCTTTCTATTCTTCCTTTGTTTCAAAAAATTTRAATAGCAAAACCGGGGAAAACAAAATAGAGAAGTTAAAAGGGATATTTCATGGTAATCCAGGTTATTTCCACAGTTTTGACACTGTTTAATGCAATCACCCTCAGCTAGTGGATAAATGTGATGAAACGACCACTTAATACAGTAATTTTGAATGTTGGAGCTTTGGTTTGCTTGGGCTGTGATCAGTCCAAGTGCAGAGTCACTGCCTGGTCCTGGCTCTGGATATCACTGCCTGGTGTCTGCTCTTTGTAGAATTCTGCAGTTCCTTCTTCCAGAGACTTTGTAAAGCTTGTGGTTGAATGTGTCTCTGTGTAGCACTTGCGTGTAATGGTGATTTAGGATTATAGAGCTAAGTTTGGAAAAGCACGTTAAACCCTCATTATAGTGGTTCTAAATACATTGGTTCTGTATGCTGGGGGTGAGGTGTAGACAGCTGCTGAAGCAGCTCCAGCTTTTGTGTGGCATGTCCTGGACGGCCAGCCATGAAAAATCACTTTTCAAATGAGAACTTAATAAAAACTTTCCTGCTCTGTACGCTAAGCCCTGCTCCCTGTGCGATTAGTGGTTTCATTTCTTTCCCAGCAGTTGGGTAATGATTATGGCTCCAGATGCTGCAGGAGTGATAAAGAGAGTGATTAATTTCACTTGAAAGGGCATATGTTCAAAGAGAAGCTAGCCCAGCGCCTCCACCGCGGAGCCTTCGCTGCCGAGCGTGTGCGCCGTGGTACCCAGCTGATCCAGGGACAGGACAGGCACATCCCTTATTTACCTTAAGAAATGGATTTGCTGCTTGGATTTTGTACTATTTCCCCAGAATCTGGTTGGAAAGCTCTTCATGGCTCTGTAAAACAGTGCTGTCAGACTTTGAGCTTTGAGGAGGGGCTGATGTCAGCAGCACAACCCAAGTAACTGTGAGCGAGCTCAGGGTTGTGTTTATACCCTGTACAGAATTAAGTGGTAATGAAGGGTTTGTATTCCCTGGCTTAGTCAACAGCAGCTTTAAAAGTGATCCTACGCTTCATTTGCAAGAATAGTTCATGCYGTATGACTCCCTGAAAAATTCTGACATTTAAAGTATCATATTTTCAATATGCTTAAAAATTAAATGTGTGAGATAGGTACTTCTTTTAGTCTTCATGAGGACTTTATTGACCCACTGAATAAGYCAGAAGTGTGAAACATGACTGGGCAGGCCAGCCATGTGATTAAATCCAGGGCAAGGGGATATCTGGTGTTTTTTGTGTCACCACCTGAAATGTTTCATTGTTTGGTGTCCTTTGGAGTTTATTCTGTCACCCCTGAAATCCAAAGACCTTCAAATTTCTATTGTGTAGTAATATCCACCTACATGTGAGACATGTTTTTACTTCTCTACACAATGACATTTATAATCATAACTTTCACGGGTTTGAAGCTGCTGAAGTGAAAAGTTCAGTACTTGTGACATCTCTAACTTTTTTTGACCTATTAGTTACATTTGTCACCCACCTGCTTTTAAGCAAAATAAGCACTTTTCTGTGTATTTAAGATCGTCACAATAGAGACACTGGATACAGAAAAAATTATTTCTGTACTTTTCTATGTATTTAATAAATTTTGATGTGTATTAGCTGCAGAGTTTTGAAGCAGCTGTCTGGATGGGGTACAGAATTAGAGTTTTTACAGACAAGGATTAAAAGGAGGCTTTAATGATTAAACACCAGAAACTTTTCAGAAGTTCTGTTATTAACTATAGTGCTCATAAAGTAGCACTYATGTTCTTATTGTTATTTCCTTAATATTCTTGGTTGCATTAATAAAGTAATGCTGTGTTCAAATAGAAGTGAAAATGAATTTCAGTAAATTGCTTGCAGCTCTTTGTTAAATGCATGTGGCGTCTCACTAGAATAACTTAGCTAAACTTTAGTATTTTCACTTAAACTAATTCAGTACATCTGGTTTTCAATTGGCATTAAATATTTTATAACACCTGTATAGCTGTATCTTGATTTAAAACATTGTTAGTGTGAAATTTGTGGTTGTGCAGATCTGAGGTTGTGTCTGCATTTAACAGAAGGCTCACATGGATCCATTTTCAAGTTGTAGGAATCTGATAATGAGGGTTTATSCAAACTTTTAACTGCTATTGATCCCACTTTTCTCTTACGGAAATATCAATCCTCTATGTTCTGCTTTCTTCTGCAAAATGCCAAGATGATCTTACGTTCAGGATTGTCTCCAAACCATTTCAAACATGAGAAAGTGTGTGAAACAACCTTCCCAAAACCCYGAGTACACCCTTGTATGCACAGCACTGGGACAATTATCCATGTGCCTGTATTCAATATTTTGCTTAGATGTCAGTGCCTGTGTCTGTGTGTGTTTGTGCATTAATTTTTGCCGTGGTTTATGTCACCCGTGTATAATTMYGGTGTTGCCATCCAGCCAAGGACAYCAGYGTGGTGGCAGAAATAGAAACAGAGCTGCAATGTTTTGAAAAGGCTGGGGACRGATCAAATGAGAGACGGGGAAGTTGGAGTAAATGATGACAGTAATGTTATTGTGCCCTAAGGGTYTTGCAAAGTACAGTACTTAAAACCCAATTTTTTGCTTTGTAGATAAGTGAGCGTGTCTCTGTTAAATCAATATACGTGTGCAATAGATGATAAAACTTGGTATTACATACCTCCTTTGATATTTTTCATACTTACTGCTTTAAAGGTAATGTATTTATGTTCAGAACACTCCAAAGTACTTTATGCCTTTTGTTACAAGCTTTCAAACATGTTGCTTGGTTTAGTAATGGGAGTTTGGGAAAGCCCAAAATTGTCACTCTCATGTTGGGTATTTATTGATGGCTAATTGACTGCTGACCTTTGCCAGGACTCTCTTCAAAGAGCAGGGAGTGATACCAGGGGATAGTAAATCAAAGAAATTGAAAAGCAGGTGAGAAAAGGTAACTCTGTSCAGTTGCATTTAAATTTTGAAGCTGCCTTTTTTTTTAGAAACAAAGGTTAAAATCAAACAATTCTCCACCCCCACTGCTTTGCCCATAGATGTTTTAATATGTTCTATTATAAAAAATAAAGTTTTACCTTCTTGTCTTCTTCACTGTGATTTACTTGTCCTTGATTGATTTTTTTTTTTTTTAATGGATGAGCCAGCTTTCAAAGTCTTCAGAATGATTTAATTATTACGGCACACAGGGCCCCAAATCGGATTTAAGTTTTTTTTGATATAGTTTATGAAATAAACYTGTGAACAGATGCAGAGGATTGAAAGCTGCTGGTACTCAAATCAAGTAGATGATTCTGCAGACAGAAGATTCCCCACAGACCTTAACTGAAAGGTCAGGAGGCAACCTTAGTATGTGCCATTTAATCCAATGTCATTGGGATAAATATATTGTAACTGTGTGTCTGTGGTGTATCAGGAGCTGAAGAACTGGTAAAACTCTCAGGGTTCTGACTATATTGCCAAATAAAGCTATGCAGCATTCAATAAAGCAATTACATAAAAAGCATTACAGTCAACTTCAATTCCAATACCAGCAGCTTAATCAATCATTTTCAATCCAAGGGATGGTCTAATCGCTTTTCGTTGCTGCTTTGAAAGGTTACATTACTCAGTTATCTTGCAGCTGAGCAACCTTTTCATGTTTGCTTATGTAGGATTTTATAAATGTTCTTCCTTTTAATCTCAGTGTTTTGGTATTGCCTGTTTAGTGAGAGTTAAAATATTTCCCTAACCTTTTCTTATCCCAATAACTTTTTAYGGTTCTTAAAGCTTTTTGGAGTAGAAGGCCTAATTGTCATGAGCAACAAGCAGATTTTTACCAATCTGTTTAATCTTTGTGAAATCCCCTTTTTGCTCCCGGTGCTGGTGTTGCCATTTCTCTTTCAGTGGAATAAGCATCCTGCATAAGTAATCTCGTCTGGCTTCACTTGTTCCTGTGCAGTTCAAGGACTTTTCTTCCCTTAAAACAGTCCAGACTGGGAGTCTGAGTTGTTTGGTGTCATTCCTGTGACCAGCAGTGSTTTCTCTCCCCCACCTCTGCTGTGTGAGCAGCACGCTCCAGGCTCTGTTACAGATCTCTGATGGTGGCTATTAATTGATACTACCTAGGAACCTCTATTGAATTCCTTCCTTAATCAGGTAATTTGGGAAGTAGTTAAGGACAATTGTGTTATCATCATTAGTGAGTTGATATTTTAATGAAAAGACAGACCTGAGAGAATGGGGGGGAAAAGATTTCCGTCAAGCTTTCCTTTTACTTCACCTCTCAAGGATAACAGGTGCTGGACTGATAAAATGAYAGATGATTCAACATCTTAACTTCTTTTCTATGCAAAAGATGAACTTCTAAGCAAAAGGATATATCCTTTTCTTAGAGACAAATCTGATTAATACTTACTTGAATTATTGTATCCTGGATGCTGTCTGTTGGCCCATAAATTTGTTCCCTCCCTGGACCAGTAAAATGAGTGTATTTTGCATGAATGAGAACTAAAAGATCTGTAGCATTTTAGTTGTTTTCTCATGTAAATAGCAATTGAAGCAGCTGGAAAATTTTAGCGTAAGAATAAATTATCAGAGATTTGTTCCGTTTTATGTCTTTGGTATTGGCAAAGCTGTCTTGTCTGTTAATGCATTGCTGATGGATTTTCATTTATTTATTCACTGAATCCTGGCAGTTTCTTTATGCCCAACCCAAATACACATTTTACTGCTAGAAACTGTCCTGTTATCCTATGGACACACACACGTGTTCCATTCTCCTTATCTTCATGGAGCTATTAACACGTGGAAGAGCCATACATCTGAATGAATGTCTGTTGTGGTATCTTTTTATTTTTACTCTTTATCAGCACAAATTTATTCAGCTTGACTTCTGTATCCTTTGTGCACTGACAGCTGCATGGAGGTGGCATAGGATGTCACAAGAATCTGCTGATTGTTAATGTCATRCATTATTTGGGAATTTTTGTTTTGTTATTGTTAAACTAGGCTGCTAAATGCCATATGTRAAATTTCATGGCTTTTTCATAAAACCTTTTTAGTATCTTTCTGGAGACTCYGTTGATAAACTTTCCCTTAAGCATACATACAAATTAAATGTGAGAACCTGCAGCTAAAAGAAGTTGCTCCAAGGCAATGATTCACAAGGATGAAAAATCARTAAGAGTTTCATTAAGAAAGGAAAGAAAGTTTAGATGGGCTCTTTGCTTTGCCTTCCTGTGGGAAGTAGAGGGAGAAACCATTTTATTCAGCTTTATTCTTAGAAATAAGGTTTATAATGTGGATGGGGGTATTTTTAAGCATGCTGCAAGTGGAATTATCCTCTGGAGAAGCTGCTGTGGCTGGTAACTCAGAACCTGTTGAGGTGGGTGTGTTTATGCAGTGTAGAACTGCTGCCAAAGGGAGATGTCTCCTCTCCTGGGCAGAGGTTTTTACCCATATCCTGCTTCTCAGTGCTCAGGTTGGATCTCACTGCTGGAGGAGTCGATTGGAAGCCTGGCATGAGGGAACTATTCCAAACTGTATTTGGAAGGATTTTCCATTGAATCAGCAGTCTGACAAGTGGCGTGCCCTGCAGTAGGGTGAGCAGTGGCAGGGCAGGAATGGGCTGKGGGGGCTGAAATGTGCAGCAAACACCACCACAGACTCCTGCTCAGGCTGTGCGTGGGAGCTCCTCGCTGCTGGGAATGTTGTCTTGTGGAAGCTGGACTTCTATAGCAACCATATTTCCCTGTCACAACTCTCAATCTTTGTTTTTTTTTTAGTTTTGCTATTAAAACTCGGTGATGACACATGTTAACAGTCTCCCGGTGACGTTTGGCTGTTGTACATCTGTTTGTTTTCATTAAATACTGTTTTTTGAAAAGTTTAAGCTCTGATCCAATTAAAACACAGTTAGAATGGAAAACCTGGCAGAGGTTCTTGCAGCCAAGAGCAAATTTATTTCTCCAATCTTGTTTAAAAGAGCAGGAATGCTGGCAGGGTCGAGTAGTAAATATGAGCTGTACATCTTGTTCAGTGGGCTTTTTCTGGATGCCTTGAGTGAACCGAGCAAGTGAGTGAAGTGAGAGCCACGTGACTGAGCTCTGACAGGGTTGTGGTGATGGATTAAAATCAGAGGAGTGAAGCTGCTGCCACCCCAGACCATCTGCCCCACTCTTTGTTGTGCATCCCAAAACAGCAATATTTAGTCTGTTCATGAATCAGCTTTTATAAAGCAGTTTTTAGCCTGGAATTTTAAAGTYATCTGAACTGGGGGTGGTTTGCTTTAATGTGCTTCTCCTAAATGGATTTGGGGAGCTTTCGGACTGCCCTGTTTGACAAGGCATAGTGAAAATGGGCTGTTTTGTGTATTTCTGACATGGGTAGCATKCTTGTGCTGCTTCCTGGCTCACCTCTCCCTGCTCTGTTGCTCTGTGGAAGTGCAGGTGTGCACATTTTTGGGGTTGTTCTGCTCTATGTTGTGTCCACAGTCCCCTGAGTRTCCCTGTGCCAGCTCTGCCTGTCCTGGGGTCAGCACAAATGCTTCTCTGTTGCTGAAGTTTCTTCTCAGTGTATCTAAAATTGAGGTCCTAATTATCATTTCAATCCTGTAGAACCACTGTACCCATTTATAAATATTCTGTCTTAAGAGCGAGCCACTGTTTTTTACTTATTTGTCTGATAACATGTCCAGTGATTGCTTAACTTGCGTCTTCACTTGCATTGAACTGTAATTTGAGGAAAAGTTGCTTGGTTTTAGAGCAAAATTGGATTAAAGTTGATTAGCTAGAGCAAATGTGGTGTACCACAAAYTGATGCTGGGTTGTGTTAAGTGCAATAAACAGGAATAAACAAGTGTATGGGGCTGGAAATCCCATGCCTCCAAGCGCCGTGGGCTGCAGGGCGACCTGTTCACCCTTCCCAGGTTTTGAACAGTGGCAAATGAACAGATTGGATCAGATCTTGTTTCAGCATCATCTGTTTCCACAGCTGAAGCTCCCATATGATCAGATCCTATAAATTATTTAAGATGCAGAAGCTGTGTAACCAGAGTCTCCCGTAAAGGTTAAGGCTCCATCTGTTCTGCCAACCTCCAGGACTGTGCATTTTGTGCCATTATCTGTATTGCTGGGTGACATTAGCAGAGTCAGGAACATTCAGACGTTTTTCCCTATTTGCTGCACAGCAGTGRAGCCCTCACTGCATTAGCACTGCACTCCTGAGATGCTCTTGGCCCAACTTCATTCACAGTCAGTGAGAAAAGAGCTGAACTGGACTGTGCACTGCACCAAGAGATAGGAGAGGTTCTTGTGAGCAGGAGACAAAAAATTAAATAGGAAAACAAACAAAAAAAYYAACTATTTTGAGTTACTCTYRTRCATACTCCTTGTTTAAAATGTGCTTTCAATTTAAAATCTTACAGMTAATCTGTATTTTAGTGATTTTGTTCAGAAATGAGGGTAGCAACATTTCCTTATAACACCACCAAATGAAATGATTTCCATGTGCAGGTGATAAGGAGAATAAGAATGTAGTTTTAGAAGTTGAAACTCCTTTTCCAAGTTTCTTYCTCTCAAAGAGCAGGAATTGAGTTTGTGAAAAGCTCCCTGAAAGAGAATTTCACTTTGTGACATTGAAATGAAATATTGACATTGTTTTCTCATTTCTTCTCAAACCCAAGTGAAATGTATATTCTCTAGGTATTGTATTCTACATATAAAAATCCCCAGAAAAATGTTATGTTCTTAAGATGAGTATGGCTTCATGTGTGGSTAAAGGAGCTGCTGCAGCCATCACAGCTGCATAGACGAAAATTGTGGCAGGAAGGAAGGATGAAGTTTGGTCTTGTAGTTGAAGATTACAAACATCTAAGGCTTAATTTTCATAGCTTCATGTTCTCCTGTTCAGTTGATTGTGGCCCATCSTGGAGTCTCTTTTTAAGGCTGGCTGATTTGGAAACCAACCAGGTGGGATCATAGATGAAATATCTGCTGGGTARCCCCTGTATCATTTTTCTAAATATAATAATTRTGTTTCAGCCTTGTGTTCTTCTGATGCAACAYCAAAAACCCAGGTACTGYTCCAGCTKTTTTCCACAAGTGATCTATAAAACMTGAGCAGGCAGAGTGAYGATGGCTGCCTGGTACCAGTKGTGTTACTGATTGTTAGAAATTGTGTTAATGGGCTCTGTTCTGAGGAGATTTACAGCTCACAGTTTGGGGAGAGGAAGAGAACAACCAAAGCTAAATAAAGTAGGTTATTTGCTTTTTGTTTCTTCCTAATTTGAGAAGATTTTGTGGCAGATTTTGTTTGAGAGCAGCCTTGCCTCATCCAAAATTTGTGTGTGTGTGGCAGCTCCAGAGTGGAATGATTTAGAGCCCCTTGCTGTCATGTATGAGAGCTCAGCATTTTGCAGCTACTGAAGGCAGAGCTGGTTTGGGTGAACTCAGGTGGGAATTGATGGGTGGCAGCAGCACAGGAAGGGTAGAAGCTCTGGAGAAACCCTATGGAGATCCTGGTGGGGTGGAATAAGCTCCATCCCTGGCATTTCTGATCCCTGGGYTTGGAATGCATTTGGAGGGCCCAGGAGCTGTGCAGCAGTTTCTGGAGGAGTTCCAGGTGTGCATTTCCTCTGCCCTTACCAGAGAGTAGGTAAGACATTGAGCCTGGATCAAAGATTTATCCCTGGGCTGAAAAAAAAAAAAAAATTAAGAGGAGGCAGTTAAATCTTTCTTTATGCTYTTTGACTTTATGGGATTTTTTCGTTCTGTGCCATGACTGTGGTTTTTTGAGCTGAATGYTGAAAATATAACAGAACATAAAAGCTCATAAATTTAACAGAAGGTAGAAAGGCCCTAGAATGAATAAATACATTTACCTTCCAGGAAATTCCTTTTGCCAGTCAACTTCTCTCCATTCAGGTCAGGCTCCACCTTCCCAAGCATACAGACTCCTGTGGATCTTGTTTCCAGAAAGAGATCTCTCCAAAAAGGCTTCAGTGCCTCCTTGGAAGGTGACTAACTACTGAGGGCAGGTGGGCATCCTTTCTAATTTTAATGCAACCACGTAGCTTTTTGATATTTTTAAAGAAAGTGAAAGAGTGAGAGAGGCCCAGAGCTGTGWTCTCTCTTCTCTCTCTTGCCCCTGCACTGCCCACCCAAGCCCTGTTTCTGGCAGCTTTTATGTGGATCTGTCCCGTTCTGTGCAGCTTTGCATCCAGCAGGAAAAGAGAAATAAAAAAAGGGTGAAATGAAGGTTAGTGGTCGTGTAGGACACACTGTGCTGAGGGCTGTGATAGAGTGGGAAGAAGGATGTTTGCCAGCACGTTACTGTGCTCAGGGTCATCAATAAAAGGAAATGTAATTGTCACTTTCCTTTTACAATACTTTCCCTTGGATTGTTTTTCCCATTTCTCCAAAATTCATAGCCATGACAACAAATGCCATTTATGARGACCAGTCAGCAGAGAGTTAAACTCTGGTAAATGGTATATAGTTCACCTAGGCTTAGCAGAATTGCAGGAAAACAGAATTTACAGCAGAAAACTAACAATAAAATSCGACATAACAAATTGGGAGTTGCTAACTGCTGCCTTTGTAGCAGGCGTCCTCCTGCGCCGTGACCTGCCAGTTGTTCTTTGTGCTGTTGTGAGTGCMTTTCTGCTTTGGGGGGAAAACAGTTCAATGAACAGAATTTCTGTGGTTTTAGTAGTTTTGTCAGACCTCTGCTCATTGTAAGATAAATTCTTTAATGGAAGAACTAATAAATTTGATATTAAAATTCATCAGCTGCCCAAAAACACAGCAGACTTTTATGTATCTGAAGAGTGGTCAGGCTTGCCTGTAGTCAGCATGGCATTATTTTTGCTCATGCAAAGTTGTTTTGCTCTCTCTAAAATCATGGCAAATCCTTTTCTCCCTGGTCAGTTCTCAAATCGATCAGTAATTTCCCTCAAGGGGCTGAATTAGCAATAAAATGTTAGCGAGTACAAATTTTGTGAATCCTCTTGTTTCTCAGTTTGTGACAACGGCAGGCAGGGAAGGCTGTGACACCTTCCTGCTGCAGCGAGGAGCTGCTCAAATAATCTAACATGAATCAAATTAGAATCAAAGCGCTTCATTGATTTATTAATGGGACATAATTAACCAGCAAGCAGTGAACTGTATGTTCAGGGCCAGTATCACTAATGCAGCAGATGAGCTGCAGTACAAGAGGTTTAATATAACTTTATGAACACCTTTCAAGTTATAATTCCCCAAAGTTTCTAATCATCATCCCAGTTCCTGTTTGTGAGGGGTYTTCTCCCACAAATGATGTGGATGTTGTGCCCTGTGAAATCTGCCTGCCACTGCTTTCTCTCTTCTGCTATAAGAAAAAAAAATCGTGCTTCTGAAAGTACTTTTCAAGCTGATTTCTTTCTTTATTTCAGAAGTGTGTRTAGTTCTCTGCTTGCTGTTTAATCTGAATGATGGCTCATGGTCAYCCTCCTCAGTGCTGGACAGGCACCTTTTTTGAGTTTCAGGTGCCCCCAGTGCCATACAAAACTCTGATAAACTACATCTTGGTGTGGTTCTTGGAACTGCTTTTTCTGCAGATGATGTTTAAATCCCAGCCATGGAATTACCTTAACTTAATGTACTAAGCAGCGTGATACAGCCGTGGCTGCTCATCTCCYCACTTATCTCCATTCACTTTGCAGCTGCATCCATTTCTGTTATTTGCTAAGTGGCCTTTCCATTTATAAAGGGATTCAAGAATAGATGAGAAAACACTTTCAGGTTTTGCWGTATTATACCTCGCTTTAAGAGACCAAATACTATTTTCATTTTAACAAAGAAGAAATACATACTCATGTCCATAGCTGGCTTCCTCTGAGTAAATAGGCAATTTGTCTGCAGTAATTTCAGAGTGATGGAGCGCTCAGATAAATTTTTGGTATTTCATTTGGTTGAGTTGATGTAATCTCCAGTCTCTCACTCAGTTTCAAGCCAAAATATTATTCTGGGTATCAGAATATCAGTTTTTTATATTTCTGGCTTATTAAAGAAACATCATTTTTTTTGCAGGTTATTGATCTGTTGCTGATTAACCTTTTCTTCCCCTTTTATTCTTCACATTCACTCTGCAGAACAATTCTGTGCTCAGAATTGTTGCTGATGGGAAGGAARTGTGGTACTGAAACTCTCACAGTCCTTTGCCAGTGCTGCACTTTGTGCACTGACAGGACTGTTTGAAGCATGACCACATCAGAAATGCAGTAGGGAAAAAAAAAAAGCTAACCAGCTTTCCTATCTTTATATTTTGTGGTAAGTTCTAAAGGCTAATCTGTATTAATTATAATTCTTTTTTATCATTTTATGGTTTGCATATTTGGATTTCTGTGATCCTTTTTAACAAGCTTGTGCTTTTTTCTAGCTTTTTCATAAAGCATTTTGCAGTGATCATTTACRTCTCTTGTAAAGATTTTCTTCTATTTGATTTGGGCTCAAAATGGTTTCAAGTGTATAGGCATCACCCCTTTAACAAGAGTGTAAATAGATATTGAATTGGTAGGTACTTCAGTTCTTTTAATTATAACTTTGCAATTAAGTCAAAACTACTCATAAAGCACAGGCTACTACTGTGTTGTAGTTTTCTTCTGTTCTTTCTGGTGCAAATACCAGCAGTTGAGGCTCTCCTGGTAAATACCCAACCCCAAAATCTATKGAAGAGATATCTGAAATATTGAATCCAATTATTGAGTTTTTAAAGAAATATTTTACAGGCAATTAACCGTGACTACCAGTAATTTTTTGAAGTGTTATGTTGTTTTGACTGCATACCTAATGATGTTTKAATAGATGTCACCTCCTATGCAAATACAAGAATTAGAGACGAGGGTGGATTTTTCACCAGCACAAAGAATAATTGGGTGTCTGACTCATATCAAAAGTTAATGCAAGTTGAGTGCCAAACCCTTTTCGTGCCTCTGAATACCTCATCCAGAAAGACAACTAGTCAGTGCRCCCACCAGATGACCCAGAAACAGTKATGTATACRTTTAAGATTAATTTCTATTTTGGCTTTTTTAGCGTTTGTTCCAAGTTAAACGTACAAGAGTTGGCTGCAGTGAGTGACACTTGTGTGTGTGTGGAGTCAGACGTGTCTCGTGGGCGTTGGCTGGGGGCGATGGGTACAGTCAGTACTGCCAAGGTGCTTTTAAAATCCTTGTTGGGAATGGCAGCTCRAAGAGATGCTCTTGGTAGCTCCTCTCAGCTAAATACAGGCTTTTCRTAGAAGGCTGAACATTTTGATAGCCAGGTGTGTCAAAACTGATCAGCTGCAAAATTGCTGTTTGCCWGTGTTTCTTGAAAAATAGTGTTACCTAGACTTCTTTTATTTTTTTTTAAATAGTGCTGTTATAAAGATTCAGCCAAAGGAACCCTCTACTGACAGTAAAAGGAAAAGCCAGACTTTAAGCCTTAGATGACATTCCTTGTTATCATACAGRCTGTTTTTTGGACTTCATGATTTCATGATGCCTGTCAGAGTTTACTGTGTTGTTMTTAGTTCTTAAATAATCAAGATCAGTGTCTGAGCTGGAATCTCATTTGACCAAGCAGTTAAACAATTTTTCCTCCCTTTAGCTGTATAACCACTTGTTTTTGTGGAAATGCTGGCTCTGGTCCAACATTTGAGTCAGCAGAAATTTCCACTGACTTTGTGTGAGGTCTGCGGAAACAAAATGATGAACACCACAAATCCAGGCACAACTTCTGACAAATGGTGTCCCAGCAGACAGGTTGATTGCTGGTAAACATTAATCAGATAAATGCTTCTTTGTAGTTTCTTTGTTGGTGTAAGGCCAGAAGATGATGTATGTGAGAATTAAGGTGTTTCTTACTGACCTTCCAGCAAATCTTGGTTTTCCCTTTTTTTGAGTGAGTCCAGGAGAGCAGCAGTGGGCAGCCCAGAATACCCCTATCCCCAGCACTGCCCACGCTGGCTGTCAGGCACACTCTGTAAAAATGGGAGAATATTGAGAATTTTTGGTGTCTCCTTTCACTTCTGGCAGCCTGGAGCTTTAGGAAGCCCTGAGCTGGAGGTGTGAGCCCTGGGCTGCCCCTTTATGAGGGATAATAACCTTCATTGTCCTGATGAACTCTTTGCCATGAATCAGTCTAAATGACTCTTGAAACAATTTGTACTTCTCACAAGTAGTGAGCATCTTAGAGCAGCAAGGCCCAAAATTTAATTCATCATATCCCTGCTATGGCATATGCTGARATAGTGTTTGGTTTTGCTAACTGTATCCTTYGGTGTAATAAATCATTTTCCTTTTCCTCAGAGTTCCTGCTTTTTAACTGAGTTATGCCTTGTATTTTATAAGGTTTTAAGATTGCTGCCTATCAGCTAGTGATACAAGCTGAATATTCTTTTCCTTTTTTTTCCTTTCCTGTTGTTGATTCTGCATCCATAGGCAGTATTTGAAATGTTTCATCCTGAAAACCTGAAGGATTCAGTGGCACTGAATCCTGGGACCCTGAGATGGTTTTTCTCCCTTTTGTATAACTGCTGTAGCAATCAAAAGTACCAAAGGCAGCTCTAAAATTCAGTTTAATAAGTCTTAAAGTGCGTTGCTCCAAATGCTCTGCCATTTTCAGAGCCAGGCCAGCATCTCTGGCATGGTCAGAGCTCTGCAGCAAGGCTTGGAGCTGGGAAATGAAAAGGGGAATTGTMTCCCCAGGAAGCAGAGGATGCTCTGGGAATGCTGCACAAAGCCAAAGGAAAGATGATAAATAGACCCCTTAAGGTCCTGGATATTGCAGCCTAAAGCTGAAGTCCTCCAGGGCTGTGCAGTTTGGAAGCACAGCTAAGTCTCCTTAAATATTAATTGAATTTACTGGCAACTTGCAATGTTGCAATTTTTGTTYCGCCATTCCCTTCTTTGGGGAATCTGTTACATTTTCCTACATCTCTATCTCKGGTTCTGTCTCTTAAATATGCACTTGGCTGCCTGCTGCCAAATTACATGTTTAAGAGGTGAAAACTTAATATCAACCCCATCATGGACCTTTTCCCAACCTTGCTGTGTAATGCCCATCTGTTGACCAGACTGATGGAATGAATGATGAGAGATACCCTGTGAGACGTGTCAAGCTATTGAAAAAGAATTTTTTCCTATTTCCCCTTATTGTAATAAAAAAAATAGATCATTAAAACTGTTTTATGAACGTGAATGAGCTAGAAAATATTATGACAAGGAAAGTTACTGAAGATAGAGAAATGAAATTTTAAGATGAGATTTATCTTCTTACTCTAATTTGTACTCCTGCTGTACTGTAAATGTAATAACCATCAAAATGAAAAATGCAACAGATTGATAATACCATTGAGTTTTAATTAAACCACTGAATTGAAAAGGGCCCAGATGGATAACTGGAAAATGTAGTTATAAGCCTGGTATGAAAAATGCTGGATTGCTAGCGATATGTCTTACAAATAAATGCAATGCCAAAAATAATCTCATTTTTAGAACATCTTCCTAAAATTAATCATTAAAGTTTCTAAAACAGATGGTTTCTGGATTTTATTTAATTTGGCTGCCAAACAGTTACTGCCCTAGATCAGGAGTTGTGCTTTTAACAAATCCCTGTCTGGGAGGATTGTCCAGTGCTGTGGTGTCCCAGGAAACACCGAGGCAGTGCCAYGGAGTGTGAAAGCTCCAGTGGGTAAAATCATGGCTGAAACTATTTCAGTGTGGAAATTGCATTGATTTGGCACATAATGCTGAACACACAGAATGATTCAACATGAGATAGTGCTAAACATTTKGCACAAGCAAAATGCACCTTTTACTCCTGGTATTTTTAAAATTGTCATTTCAGTGGAGACTCTTAATCAAAAAGTGGCTCATGCTGAGACCTCCCTGGCCTCAAATCTCGGCAGATGACTCCAGGTAATCTCTTWTGTCACTAAACAGGCTGGTGTGTGAATTAATGCCTGAGTGTGTGTGCACAAGTACATACAAAACCCTGCAAATTTTCCTGATTTTATTTTCTGATGGAGTCTTCTGAAGTTATTGTCAAAGCGAATCTTCATCCTCAAGTTATTTTTCAGATATCTAAAAGTAAAAAAGCACCAGTCAAATTAAATTAGCTGTGATCAAATCCTAAAATTAGCATAGAAAGTCGCACAAATCAATATCTTGTTACCTTCAAAGCTTGTTATCTGTACCTTCTCATGAATTAATTCTAGAAACTTTATGCTAAATGATGTAAAAATTGATCTAAAGCTGGGGAAAAAAAAAATTGGTGATCAATAAATTTCTTCTAGGCGGAGAGAAATTCATTAAATTCTATAGGTATTACATTGCCAGATATTCTTACCCTGCTCTGTTCTAATCACTACATTATTCTTGACTGAAAGCACATTAGCTGTAAAAATTCATGAAATGAGAAAYAGAATGTTATAAAGATTTTTTTTTKGGGGTTTTGTCAGTAATGAGTTGTGCAGGAAAGTGGAACACACTCTCCTTCCCAGTGAAGATGTGCTTTGTGTGGTACTGCTTTACAYTTTGGCATAGATAACAGTTCCTTTTATCATTGCATAAAAAATTATTTCCTGATAAATTTGAAGAAACATAAAAAGTTTTTTTTTTCCTACCAGAAATATTTAACTTGTCTTTCCGTACCGAAATATATTTCTTGTAATAAAAATTGGGGCAAGAATGATGAGGTTCAGAGAAATGCTGGATAAAGTACTTTTTACTTTGTTGGCTTTTCCTGTGGCGATCACCTGTATGATTTTAGCTGGGTGTAGTGACAGTGGGACACCTCTTTGGGCTGAGTCATCTGTTTCAGCTGCTGCCCAGTGCTTTGGCTGGTTTTTAAACTACTTAAGTTTATTTTCTGGCACTGTGGCTGTTGTCTGGGTTAGGATTCCTTTGCTGATCAGCAGAGGTGCCCTGTGGTCCAAATTAAATCACGTTTAGGAACCCCTTTCTGGATACAGTGCTGGTGAGCACATGCCCATGTGTGTGTTCCAAGGAAAAACCTCTCCTCTGTTAATTATTATTTTCTTACCTGATGCCAGATGTTTTTCCTATCGTGCTGCCTGCCCTCTGACCTTTCCTTCCCTATTCTTTTTGGTATTATTTTTCAATACTTTGGCTTCTTTATGGATGTCACCAGGAGTGAAAAATAGGAGTTGTTGATATTCATGTAAGTCACTACTTCAGCTTATTTTGATGATTCAGGAGAGCCTACACATTATGTAAATTGGATAGCAAATATGAATTCCTATTGACAAGACAGGAAAAGTACAATCTAAGAAAAAATGTAAAGCATGTGCCAAAGAATAAATAATTGAAACGGACTGAATTGTCAGAAAATACCGGTTAATAATTTGTGACTGATGTGTAGCGCTATTGTTATAAAGAAAATTTCTGTGTATTGTGTGTCACAGAATAGACACATGAATGTGAAGGTACTATTTAAAGCACGTGTATTAAAAAGCCCCATTTTGACACTTTGCTCACACGTGGATACTGTTAACAGATATTATCCCCTCAGAGCATTTAATGGAGAACAAAATATAATGGTGTCATATGAACTTGCTCTTTTCCTGAACTTTGAATGTTTTTGTTTAAAGAAGAGCAGCAGTGTGGGTTGAAGTGATACTGAGTTCTTTGAGCAAATTTGATTGAGTTTGGATGAAGCCCAGATGACACTGGTTATGTCTGTGACAAATTTTGACAAGTCACACTTAAATTGTTACAAGAAGTGGGTTGCTTTTGTATATCGAGGTTTCTAATGGATTTGCATCAGCAGAAATGAAGTGGAAAAATTGACGTTCTTAATTACCAGAATCAACTTTATAAAGTAAACCATTGCCATCTGTTTGCAGTTTTATACTCAGAACTCCCTGGCTGGGCAGAGGGAGATGCCCAGTGTGTGCTAAAACTGTTGTCTTGGGGAAGCCTTCACTGGCTTTTACCAAAAGCTCTTTTTATGACCTYGAATCATTTCAGTACGTRGGAACGGAAAGCTGTGCAATTACAYACTTCAGAATATTTGTGCTACCTTTATTTCCTAAGACAAACAAAATTTATGCTGAAAGTGCAGTGACTTTGAGACTGTTTCATTAAAATCCTAGTTTTGTAATAGCCCAATCTCACAAATACATTTTTAAACRTCTCAAAGGTTGTTTCATGGAGCTCTGTGAATAGAAGAGAGGCTGGGAAATCCAGTCTGTGAGCAGATCTCAGTAGCTCTGTCTGYAAGTGAAATGTTTTCCAGGGGTAGATCTGAGGTGCCAGCTGTAGTCTGCCTCACATCATTCCTTCTGTAACTTCAAATTAAGCATGTGTTCAGTTTCCCAATGATTAAAGTGCTAAAATATTGATATTATATATGCAGTATTTAAAAATTGCAAATGAATTATTAAGCTGAAACTTAAGACTCTTTCTCATTTGAAGCTGAAGTCTGTGGTGAATGAATTATTTTTACCAAGGCCACAGTTTTATGTTAGCCTGAGCCAAAAGTTTGACAAGATACATTGAGAAGCCACCTAATTACTCTGTAATTCAAACAGTATTATGGARAGTATTTTCATATTTAGACTCTTACTGTGTTTACTCATCCCACTGCAAGTTCACCAGTGCATCATTGTACCCTTGCCCTGGTTCATTTGTGCAAGCAGGGTTTGAAGTGCACTTTTAGGGGATGAAGGTTGTTAGAGGTTGGCAATTTAAATAATGTTTACTGATTTACTGCCATTACTGTTAGACATGGCTATATTACACTGAAAAAATAACATTTTCATGCATATTTTGCAGAACTTTTTCAGTGTCAGAGCGCATCTCACCTCATGCCCTGCTGGAGGGGTGGCAGAGTGTTTTGGGGTTTCCCTGTGCTGTCCCATGTGATTCAGGAGGTTGATTTTATTYTCAGCCTCTGGGAGTTACCTGTTTTTCTTTACTTGGAAGAATGAGGGAGAGAGAGCCTGTGTGTTTAACTCCACCTCTGGTAACAGCCCATCTCTGAATTTACTCATGCTACGCTCTTTCAGATTGTGGAATAATTTGGAGTTGATGGATAGTAAAATTTGGCTTTGAAAATTTTGGTTTTTGACCTTTCAGGAGAGTAGTGTGCRCTTCTGTGTACTCCAGGTGTTCTAATACAAATATTACAGTGTTACAAGCTCTTGTAAAATTGTTTTATCACAAATGCAAGGAGGTGATGGAGATGGCTACAGCAGGATGTGCCTGCTGGGGAGCAGTTTCTTTTGATATAAGCTGTAGTTGAGTAATTTTGCAAAAAWTTAATAATGAAAGCACATACTATCATTTCTGTCTCTTCCCGTSACATTTAAGCCCAGGAAATAAAGAGAGACATTTAATCCTTCATACTTCAGAGGGGTAAGAACAGTCTGTTGAAGCAATGCCTGGTGAGAATGAGTTGCCTTTAGGAGCAGTGAAATAACTGAACCTCTGAGTCTCATTATACTGTTTTAGCTGTGATCTTCTAAAGCTATTGCTATTTGTTAATTCATTTGTAGRGCTGGTGTCCTAGCTGAAATTTTCTGAACAGCCCATCTAGTCAAAGATAAAATCAAATACAAAATAGCTGTACAGTGAAGTACAGGAAACTTTTATATACAGTAAAATTTACTGATAAAAGTGGTGGTAGGCTTAATAAAAGGTAGTTGATGAAAAGCAACATGTAGTCTCTGATATATATGAGGGAAAGAGATAAAACATGGTGGCTKGTAAAATAGTCTAAGGAGGGCTTTTCCTGCATTGTGAGGAACAGCTGGGCTTTGCACSCTTCAGGGCTCCTAATCATCCTACTCAGAGCTTTAGATTGAGGGAAAGGCTTGCAGAAACCCAGCTTGGAGAAACCCAGCTCCAGAATGGCAGAATGGCATCTCCCCTTTTTGAGATGGGGTTATCCCACAGTGCAGACCTTGGGACTGATGGTGAAACCTTCCCAGACATCCCCACTGTGCTGCTCCAGGGTGAGCTGCTGCCTGAGGAGGATTGGATGTAGGAGCAGTCCTGGAGCAGCAGGAAATTATTTTAACTTGAGCTGGAGCAGCTGGTTTAAGCTTCTGCAAACTCTTCTGTATGGAAGGGCTTGTGCTCACACGAGTGTGGTGGCAAATATGTGAAGCAGTGGGCAGGGTATGGAAAATTCTGGATATTYTTCCCTTCATGGAAAGGGAAGCTTTGAGAAGAGGTGTGTATTTTTAGTATATGCAGGGTATTTCTTTGGAGAATTAAAGTTCTCTGACATTGCAAAATAATTGCAAAAATGTCTCGTTTTAAGAAGAGAGCAATGTTGCGAGAAAAAATTATTTGTATTTTATGCAAAGTTTTGATCCAAGTGTAAAGTGGTAAAATATTTGCAGTAATTCTCCATCTGTAGCAAACTTTTATAACCAGTGACCCATCTGTTTCAAAGTGCTGCTTTGAAACTTTCAAACTGCTGCATCACAGCCAGAGCYAATACACTTGTGCATTTATAAATTCACTTTATAAAGTGATTTGCACGATGCAGTTTGTTAAAGAAGTGCACCTGACTTACTTTTTTTTTTTCCCTGCACTATAATGTTTCGTGGCGTGTACTAATAAATAGCATTTTGTTACTTTTTGCTGAACATTCAATTTTTGGAGAAGAAAGCAACCCTGTCTAATAAAAGCAACTGATTGTGCTTCATCTTGCAGTCGTGACAGAAGCRCAGAACTGCTTGAAGGGAACAGCGTTGGGCCTTGCTATTAGTGTGGAAAACCATAATTATGTTTGTTGAATTTGAAGTCTGAAGTTCTTAACTCAAAATTCAATTTTTTTTTTCTCACCTTATTTATGAAAACCACATGGGGAATCATCCTTCCACCTTCTTTTTGGCTCCCTCCCATCTGCATCATCACAGTTTCACTCCATTTATTTCCTGAGCTGTTCTGGTCTCCCTCTCTTGCTTTCCCATACCTGCAGTTAAAACACAGAGTTCTCTTAGTACACTTTTTATGGGCTCTATTTTGGGTTTTCAAAGCTTTTAAGGAGTCGCCTGTGTACCAGACAACCTCTTACTCATTTTCATTTTGTCTTCCAGTCATTAAAATAATGAAAGATTTAGGAAATGCCTCACCAGCAGCATAAGCCATCAAATCCAAAGATGTAAACAGATTACAGTTTCACCCACTGTCAGCTTAGCCTGCTCCACCAACATGCTGTTTGACACCAGACTTTGGAAATCATTTAGTTGATTGATACAGCAATAAAAGGGCACTTAATAACAACTGAGATAAAAAGCTTTGCCTAACATTCTTYGTCATGTGATAATGATCCTCACAAYRYTCCAGACTTTCTTAAATGATGAAAATATRGTACATAAAAATGCTGTCTGAAAAAACTCCCTGCACTCTGAAAAYTCCTGCTAGGCTGAGAAGAGCAATTAAAAAAAAGTTCCTGTTTTCTCTTGTGAGGAACCTGTCATTGCAGGAGAATTGAGAATTGAGTGGAGTCAGTGGCAAATGAATTTTAAAAAAGTGTATTGTCSTTCTTGGGGGTGGAGTTATTTCCTGCTGTGCACTGGTCAGAAAAGGTTAAACAGCAGTCAAAATRAGGCTGAATATTGTATGATCTCTTCATTTTTTATGGCAATAAATTTGGTTGAACAGTACAAGTATTACTTAGCCATAAATATTCTCTAGGATTTTCTGTCTCAGATTGGAKGCAAATATTGTGTACTTTTAGGAGCTGAGGGGGGTGGGTATAGAAACACAAAAGATGCGTGGATTGTTGAAGTTTGTGTTGAGGCAGGCAGGGAACTTTGCACTGCTTCAGGCAGCCCCCTGCAGCCCTGGCCATGGGGGATCTCCTTCCCTGGGTAAAAATGAGGGTTTGCTGCTCTGTACTGGGATGCACCTCATGGTGAAGAGCWGGGAATGAGTTTGGAGCTGCTCTGTGTGTCTTAGGAACACATTATAGGCTGTGCAGAAATATTGAATGTAGGGCTTAAGAGATTATATGTGTGAAGGAGAAAAGAATCAATTTAAGATGGAGAATCAGGGATTTTGTTAGGCTGGTGCACACAGTGGATCTCTGGTGGTATAATATTTCTTGCAAGATTGGGGCAGTTAATTTAGAAACAGCTGGATGTTAATGCATTTTTCTGAGGGGCTAAAAGACTGAGAACAGCACTGGGGCAGAACTGTGGATGAAATCTGCTATTTAATTAGAAACTTCATGTTTGGTGAGCATGGGTAGTGGAGAGATTGCAGAGGTGAAAATCACAATTTAAACCCAGGTTCAAGGAGCTCTGAYGGTTTGGTTTCTGCTCAGAAAGCTGTTCACAATGGAGGGCATGTGCATGCTTTTCCTTTTCCTTTTTAACCTGCTCCACCATGTTGTATTGAAATAAGTCTTTCCCCCCTATCTCCATGAACCTGCCCAGTTTTCAGCTTTTTGTGGCTCAAGACCATTTAATATACCATTTCAATACCTTCTAYGCATGTATTAAAAACACTCCAGGTAATATGCCTCCTGAAAGTAAGGATTTCTAAGCTAAATACCTACAAAATACTTTTTGAAAAGTGACTTAAATGTACATATACCTACAGAAAAAGTGGGGAAATTCAGAGCCATATGGCAAGACTAACCTCAGCTCTGCACAGCTGTAAGAGGAGCTGCTCTGRGCAGAAGGTCCACATGTGGCCATGACCTGGGTGCTCCCAGTTTTCTGCTGGAGAAGCTGAKTGCTCTCCATTAACCATGGAGGGCTCTTCCCTTGAGAGCCCTTTATGAGCAGTCAGTGCCTGTTCATACCCACCCCAGCCCTCTCACCARTAATGTTTTGTTGTTACAAAAATATCACAAGTATCTATTATAGGCTTGTCTCTTAASTCCTGACATCTAGTCAATAAAAATTAGTTATGTGTGAGTCTTCCTCCATCTGCACTCTCATTTAAGCCAGTTCACAGAAAATACCTAACAAAAGTGAAATTGTAGGGCTATAATTGGTAGAATTCCCAAATATCAATAGAGGACATGTAAATAGAATATTTTGCCCTTTGAAAACACTGCTTCATTTTTGTTTCTACACTAGCCACTAATAYGAAGTGATTTCCATTTCATAGGGAACACATGATATGCCCAAATCTGGGCTTGGAAAAACTCTTCCCTTTGAACAATTGTGGAGTATCAAACCAGAAGGAAAATGCCTGAGGTGTTATTGTCTAATTGACATTGAGTCACACTGCAGGCATAGAATTTTCTTTTTCTTTTTTTATCATAAAAATACAGAACAAATTTATCTAAGCATTCCAGTGACTTTCACAAGCATTGACTCAGGCTGTTACAATGTTCCATTTTGGGATGAAATAGTATTCTGGTTCAGAACTGGCTCCAGTCATTTAAAAAAAAAAGGAAAGTACTTAACCTGCCCTTAAAGTGTCTRCTGTGCAGAATTATCTGAGACTTGAAGTCTGAGGTGAGTGTGTATCCTGTTCTTAGACCTCTTCTTACCCACATATGCATATATATGTATCTTGCACTAATTTATTAATTCTGAAATGTTTAAAGATCAAGCAGCATTAAAATTGTTGCAGTTCAAATTGACAAGAGTGATCAACAGCACAGCAATGGTTAATCCAGATGCTGTTGCCAGTGCGTGGCTCGGTGGGCGTATGAGCTGCTGTAAATAAATTGACAAACACAGGCAGTGCTGATTTATTAGAGGAAGTTTTTATTTAATAAGTATTTGAAATTAATAGGTGTTCTGTATATTGCAAATGACCATAAACTGTTTTGTGACAGAAGGTGCCCAGTCTTGGGTGGTCGGTGGGTAAACATCACTGCCTTGAGTGAAGTGGCCTTGATCCAAGATGATTTTCTTTTCAAAGAGGAGAAATTAAAAATCAGCAAATTTATAATTTCAGAAGTGTTTTCCCATTCTTCTCTACCTGTCCATGCTACCCCTCACTGGGCTGAACAGTTCCAACTCGTATTCTGTGAGGATACAGAGCCCTGCTGGATGAGTACAACAGCGGAGGGGAAAAAAAAAAAGAAAAAGGTTTGGCAGTTTGTGAATTAGCACTGGAGACGGGAAATTATTGCCATTTCAGTTCTTAAGTTGTCACTGGAAAACAGGATTAGAGGAGCAAGGATTTCTCTAAGCCTTGGGAGAAAAGCTTTTGCAGTGGAATATTGACACGGGAAGAAATGCCTGTATTCTGTGCTATTAAGCTCACTTAGGAAAATTGTTCAGTGCCAGTCACAGTTGGCTCTTCTGCGATTTCTCTTATGTAATTCATAAGAACAATCAGAGAAAGCTGATTTATATTGAAGCCATCCTTTTCCCAGTGTGGCTGTCTCTGTGTCTGTCCTTGGTTCCTGTGAGGCAGCTGATGGCACTGAAGGTGTCCTGGCTCCGGGTGCCACTGCTTGTACCTGTCCTGGTATAAATATCCCAGSAGAAGGGTGTAGGTGCCTGGAGAAAGGTTATTCACTTAGATAATGCTGGCTGGTATTTCCCTGATCTCCCTTTAATTACTCTACAGACTATTTTCTTAGGTCTGTTTTTGCTAAGATAATGTAAAATACCTTCTTTAGAATTTTGTTCTTTTTTTTTTTTTAGAGTGGTTTCTTCCCAAATTTTGTATGGCATACCAGACACTGGGTCTCATTCATCAGAACTAAAAAATGCTTAAATAGCGTGGTGTAAGGAATAGTGGAATGTTGTCAATATTCCTTGGAAACAGCTATCCAATGTAGATTGGCTAGCTAAATATTATTTCTCAAAACTGAACATTTTTTACAATACTATAGTGGAATTTGGGRCACGCTATAATATTATCTTGGTTAAGTGCAGGATATTAAATCAAAAGGCTCTCTTAAGGGGGAGCAAATGGGGCTAAACCAGTGGCAGTGATGAGGTGTTCTCACAGTGATTACTTGGGTTCTCAGGGGAARCTGTGAAATGGAAATAAATCACATTCTGGCACCCATCAGTGTGCTATGTATTGCTTTTCTTAAGCAGGTCTTGGAGTARGGAGCATACTAAACCCTGAAAGGCTCTTGTCTGGGCAGAGGAAGGAATGGAACACCCTTAGGATGACAATAGAGAGAGAATGACAGAATGGGAAAGAGAATAATTTGTTTTACCAGCACYGAGGTGGAAGTATTCTAAAAATGTATAAAAGAACAGAATGAGGTGTATGTACATRGAATCCATTCATTGAGACTTCTTATTGTTTTTACCCTCCAATCTCCATGTTAATACCTTTGGGTGAAAGAATAAATAATTATTTGTGCTGTGGAGAAATGGTTTTTGGACTCATTTTAATGGGAAGTGTCACAGTGTTGTGGAAGAGAAAGAATTAGAGGTGTTGTGTTAACAGGGTTGGGAGGCAGAGCCAATAGCCCAGAGAGCTATTTYGAGACCAGGGGATTTCATCCAGGAGGAGAAAAAGGCTGCATAATCYCTTCCCCAAAGAGGGGAATACAGAGGAGCCAGAAGGAGCCCAAAGCTCATTCTGCCCCTTTTAACACAAACTGGTTGTTTTAATTCAAGTATTAACAAAAAGGATTGAAAAATTTATGGAATTTGTTTTAATTTTATAATTTGGAATAATTGTGATCTATAAGTAGGCTCCCTTTTGGTTATAAGCTCTYATCACTTTCACCAATAAAAATGACTTTGTATTGTTCCCTTGGGGTTTTAATTGCATTAAGAAATGATTGGCCCTAATAAACTTCTACAGTCTGTGATAATTATAATCAAATAAGATCTCCATATAAAAGCACAAAATTACRCTGGAGCAAATGCAGTCTTGATCATTAATTAGTGAACTATCAGAGGCCTTGCAGATGGCAGTCGTTTGGTGCTTTTCTGACYGAAGCYTGACCATTGCAGCCCCAAYTGTGTGTTTTAAATTTATCTTGCAKTTATTYCTGCRTYRRTAAACACCTCTGAATGTGTGCTACATGCATGTGTTGCTTCTGTGTTGGCAGTTGTCTTTCTTATGAGGAAATGTTATTAGTGAGTGTATTTGTTGTTTTAATAAGGCTGATACAGTCTGATACATAATATGTATATAATAACAGTCTCATACCCATTTGGAAATTCGAAGGCATGGCTGTAAAATGTTTCTTGGCAAACTGAGGTTCATCAAAGGGGCTTTGCAAGGCAAAGAATTGGATAAAGCTGCAGTTCATGACTGCTGAAATACAGAACAGCAATTCACAGGTGTGTAATGGTAAAAGAAGAAGTTTGGCACAAGCAGTGTCTGTAGAAACTGCTGTATTTTTGGAGTTCTGTGAAAAGTTCGTGTTTTGTGCTAGATTGAGCCGTGTTTGAGTGGCAACACAGGGAAAGGGGATTTCTTCCCTGTGAGGATGGTGAGGCACTGAACAGGCAGCCAGGGAAGATGTGGATGTCCCTGGAAGTGTTTTAGGCCAGGCTGGAGCAACCTGGTCTAGTGRAAGCTGTCCTTGCCCATGGCAGGGATTGGAACGAGAGGGTCTTTAAAATCCTTCCCACCCAAACTGTTTTATGATTGTATGAAATGGATGAATGAGGAGAGAGAACAATGAAGTGGGCTCTGTATTTGGCCGCCAGCAGTGAAATCAAAGCTGTGCTCTGTCTCGGTTGGGCCACCACGTTTGGTTTTTGTGCAGCCTCCTCACAGGGTGGGAGAATCAAAGCTCTGCAGCTCTGGGCACGTTGGGACCAACCCAAGTTCTGCCACCATGGAAATTTTTGAAATGAAGTGCGAGTTTAAAGTTTAAATATGCTTTCTACCTCTGGAGTGCCTGGAGCAATACTGGACCTACAAAAACCAAATCCAAAGYRTTTACAAGGAYAGSTGGGCTCATCGCTCAAACTCCTGTRGGATGCTGCCCTCAAAGGTGTTGAGGCACAGCTTTATTTACAAAGATGCCAGCCAGAATGAAAGATCAGGAGCATCATTACACCAAATTATCTGAATCTAATGACACACGACTCTCTTGTGTGTGGTATCAAGATAGAATGTGGCATTTTTGTCTTACAGTAAGTTCCCCTCTATTTAAATGGGCATCACAGCTGTCTTTGAGTTGCAGGAAGACTTTGATTCCTAAATCCTATAAAGTGGATTTAGGTCCCAGTTTCCCTTTTATTGATTAAAAAGTTAAATTTAATTGCTTACGCAGTGTTTTTTTTTCTATTTTACACATTTTATCAGKGAAATACAGGCCCGCATCTTTGACTTCAAACAATTCCATTTACATAATCAGCACATTTGCCATTCTCCTTCACAGTTTAYGTATTGGTTGAGCTTGTCTGCCTGCAGTGTGATCTGACCACAACAGCTAACCACTCCTTAGAGATAATTTACATTATTATTGTAATATGGATTAGGCATCAGTGGGAAGCGAGTCCGAGTCGATACGTAGTTTTTTCCTGTGGCATCTTACAAGAAATTATATAAAAGTCTGATACCATTTGGAAATTCAAAGACATCGCTGTAAAATGATTCTTGGCAAACTGAGGTTCATCAACAAAACTTAGCAATTAGCTTGGCATCCCAACTGTGGGACAGAGATAAATGAAGAACGGAGTAGGAATGTGGACTCTGCTCACCTCAAATTGGTGCTGACACAGTGGAGACCAGAGTTTGTCCCTTTTTCCCTTTGGAAGATGATGCCATGGATGCCTCTGTCAAGTACCTGCTGCTCCTGACACTGAAAGCCCCAAGTGAAGAACATGGATGTTGTAGGGAGAGATATTTAGTCTTGCTGTAAAAGTGTTTTTCTCCTTGAGCTGGCAAACACATACTTAAAAATAGACTGGAAAAAAACGAATTGTTGTGCCTGCCCAACCAATTCATTTGTCTGGGGCTTGAATTCCCTGAAGAGAGGAAATGTGACGGATTCTGCAGGAAATAGCAGCTGTTCTTCCTCCTCCCTGGGGTATGGTGATCAGTAAGCCCCCTCCTATTTTTTATCGGTGTGATTGGCACCCAGTGACTTGTTCTAATGGTCCAGCTGTTGAATGCTGTGCTCCCTGTTGGCCCCATGACATATGCTGTTGTTACTGCTATGTGCCCTTTATCTATRTTCTTGATGCTGAGTTAAAATATTAATGTAGCTTGTATAAGCAGTTTCATTATAACTGCATGATTTTGGAGGGTTTTTTAGGGTGACCATAAAAAGGTGTTTTCAAGCCTCACCGAAGTTTCGATTGGGAAAATTTGTTTTCCCATAAATTATGAATATAGAAAGCCCTACAGACTCGTGGATGGGTTTATTCACATATGAAAGTTGTGAAGGCCTTTACTACATCCTTAACCTAGGGAAGAGTTTATAAGATGTTCTGATTAGTTGGTATTTAAAAAAGAATTAAATCAGTTTCTGTCGTAAGTCCCTTTGTTATTCAGAGTGTTTTTCAGTTATTACATGGGAAATGAAATGAATTATTTGAAAAGATTAAGGTCTGTTGCAATACCCAAGACTCTGAACTCTGTAGTCAGGGAGCCACAGTGACTTGTTTTCCGAGGCATTGCAGTACCTGATAAATGTGAGGACTGTGAGGGCTGATGCAAAACATCTTTATTTCTACTTAGTAAAGCTGATTTATTCCCAAAGCTCGGGATTTGAATCTGTTGCATTACAGCAGGCCCTTGTGTGTTTCCCAGCSTTCTGGCACGGTGCTCTGCTCAGGCTGGTCTGGGAGAACGTGGCTCCCTGTCGTGTTTCACTGCAGTCCTGGTAGGATTTGGGGCTGAGTTGCAGGGATGGAAATCCACAGATCTGTATGGGCTGAAAAGCAAAGTCCATCTCTAATATGAGTCAAAGTGTTAAAAGGTGAATGTTTCCTTCTCTTGCTCTTGGGCAAGGAGGAAGAGATAAGTAAAGCCAGTTAATTAATGGTAGTGTGGCTGAACCTGTAAAAGGCTCATCATTGTTAGTCCAGATGTGATCATTCCAGAGGAGAAGAGTAMTGCAGTTAAAGTTGTTACACAATTCCCACCTTGCACACCTTTCCTGGTGTTACTGACACCTTGCTCCCACGCATCCTAAGGTTGGGGTGTCACCCTGGGCAGGTTCTGAGTTGTCACCATCTTTTCCCAGAAGGAATATGATGCCCATGTTGATGGTTTCTTCTCTAGGATCCTGTTGGAAGCTGTCCTGAAGAGCCATGAAGAATCAGAGACATGTAGGAGTGCATTCACTATTTTATTCTCTCTTTACAGCAAAGTTTGGTACGAGGCTTTCTGGACACATGGTGGGAAGCTTCTGCTTTCATAGTCTGGTGGAAACTGATGGCTTGTGGAAATAAATAAGGCTCTCTGTGGATATGGTGTGTGATCACACATCCGTCATTATCAGGGGAAAATTCTTTGGRCAGCAGCTATTGTAACCAGGCAAATGTAGATAAATGGAAATGGTGACTGAGTAGTCATTAATACTGTGTTTTTGMATGAGTAAAAATGAATGTGGAAAAGTATTTAGTTGCTTAGTTTGCCTGTCAAGATTGTTTTATTGATTTAAGTTAGAGTACCTGAGAGAGTGGGAATATGGTACAGTGAAGTGGTTTGGGAAGAGYGATGGCAAGACAAAACTAAAAGGTCTTTGAGTAAAAGAACCTATGAYAGTGCAGCCTCCATTGCCTTGCAGTGACCAAACTCAGAGGTCTGGAAATATTCTCTTCTTTATTCTTAAGGCAGTGAAGTAGAAACAGGTTAAATTTAGCATACCAGCTTCAGCATAAGAAAGGATTTTTAAAAAACACATTCTGTGAATGGTAAATATTGTTTAAAGAAATCAGAATTTCTGTTTGTTTTAAAAAGRCCTGAAGTTTATGCAGATTATTAGCTATATACTGCTTTCTGTTTATGCTTTTTGAAACACACTTTCTGTATGTGCAGCAATATYAAGATTAGATATAAACTAAAAATCTTTCTGCATCATCGCAGAAGGAATACAAGTCATTTAAGATCAATTTTCAAAKATGATGAATATCTTGAATTTCTAMACTTCAGATAGKGTAGACTGTAAATGTTTTAAACATRTAATGAATATGGATTGCATTTTCTTAGCTGCCTTTTCTTCATTGATTTTCGCATTTGACCAGTCATTTTTCTTTGTATATGTAAAATATATGGCTTACTGTTGAAAGGATCCCAAATCAAATTGGCTTTATTTACCTCAGAATATTCTGAATAAAGTTTATTATGGGAATCATAAGAAAGGAATAGSCATTTGTAATAGAATACTGTTTCCAAGTGGCTTGATTGAATTAAAGAATTCCCAGTGGAATTAAAACTCAATTAAGAGCACTTATGTCAGTATCCTTGGTGAGAAAGCCAATTTTTTTTTTTTTTATTTCACAGAAGCACCAGTCTGATCTGTCTGCAGATGAGTGTTCTCCACCCGTTGAGGGTGTAGACAGATTTCCTGAACTTGATAGRTGGTAACACGAACTTTGCTGTGAACTTTGTAATTCTTTAAACCAAGGGAGAAGACCAAGAGCTGGATTTTCTTTTGGAAGAGCCCAGATAGCCCTCTCCATCTCTTAAGAAAGCTCTTTCTGTAGCAGTTTATTGTTTTCTTGTGGTGATACTGAATCTTCATGTACTGGTTAATGAACCAGCTGGGACATGCTAATGAGCTGGTTCATATGGAAACAGCTTACTCATAGAAAAGCAGCAAAACTAAAAGCCATTTGAAATCTGTGGTTCAGGGTTATTAGCTAAGTGTTTCTATTGCCCTGTTGCCCAAAATCACTCCTCATTCTGCTTGTCCAGATTAGTCTCAGGGGATTTGGAATAATTAGGTTACCAGATTTTAGTGTTTTGTCCATTGCCTGTGCTAATCTGATCTTCAGCTTCCATGATGACCTCCGAGGCATGGAAGTGTCTCCTGTGGGAAGGGTTAGGAGCTGGCTCCACTGTTTCAGAACCCATGCTATGGAAATCAGGATGTTTTACATATGCTTGTGCTGTGTCGGATACAGACTGAGCAGGAAAACACTGATTGATTCCAAAATGTGTGCAAAATGGGATAATTTGGATAAAAGTATCTCACAGCACGTATAGATATGTCTGTCTCTGTGTACTTAAATATTTGACATCAGTTACATTGTGCACTTTCACACATATATTCTTCTCCTTTTATTGAATAATCTATGATTTTTCTTAATCAGATGTGCCTTAACATTTGAAAGAGAAAGGGATATTTGTCTTGGCTTATCTCTTCTGCCATTCCTGAGCTTGAGCAGGTGTTGGAAGGCTCCTTTGATAGCATCTCCTTTCAGTAACACCCATCAGGACTTTGGGCTCATCCACTCCTTTGATTAAACACTGGGGCAGCAACATYTTCTGTCAATATTTAGTAAGTTGAGGGATTTCAGGTGCTATCATGATGAACCTAAATGTGACCTAAATTGAACTGAAAGCAGCTTGAGGCAGGGATGGCTTTTTATCTTCCTGAATTGTGTTTGGAGTGGTGATAGTTCTTTGAGGCGTATTTAAATTAATAACCACTGCATTATCTTGACAATGCTGGTAGAGATAATGTGGGATTTCCATTATTCTGGCCTGGATTTCGATCATTTCCCAGTTACAGTGAGGGTGATGAATGAAGATTGCCCAGAAACTATTTTTTAAATCATTAGTTTTGCCATGTGATGACACAGTGGACCAAAGATGATTACCAGGGCTGATTTTTATTTTAAAATTACCTAAAATTTGTAATTGACCCCTTTATATCAAGGTGAACCTGAGGCAGGCTTAGTTTATGCAGGTATCTCAGGCAGTCATGGCATTAGTGTAAGTGTTAGATTTATTGTGCAGGTTGAATGATAATTTTATATATTCAATAGAAGCACTCAGGAGTACAAAAGAGAACTCTACCTTTATTTGTRGTGTAAAACAGTGGAACAGATAGGTGCTCTTGTGCAAATTGCTAGCACTGTTTGTAAATATCTCTGCAATTGGAAGCAGCAGAAGTGCCAGATGTGTAATTACATTAGCACAGATATTCCACAGCAAGCTGCTTCTGTGAAACAGAAACTAGCCTAATGTGAAAATCTTTGCTTTTGAGAGCATGCATGCTATGCACATCATTAACCTGTTAATTAAATCTATTAAGGGCTGCATTTTCTGAGGCCTTGTTAAATGATTACTTATGTGTAAGAACGTCTGTTTCTGAAAAATCTTCGGTTGCAAAGTGTTGTGAAAGCAGATGTTTGTGTTTGGATGTCAAATACAGGTACAGCATATGTGCATCTGTAACTGATGTTTTTCCATCTCACCCTTCTTTTATTTCAAAAAGTCAAGGTGTGAGATCTTTTATGACAAAAGTGACCAGATTTCCAAGTTCATGATTGTTCATSTCTGCTCAGCCAACAGCTCCAGCAGAATATCTGAATGCTGTCTGCCACATCTGATAGTGGTTTTTGAAAGAAATGTGGGGCCGTGCTAACAAAACCATCCTCAGGATGGATTATTCTCAGTTTGAACATCTCAGAGGAGTGGTTTTATCCCTTGTGCTGAAGCTTGTGAAAATGTAAGTAAAGGTGTCCATCTGTTAGGATTTCAGTGATAGATGAAGGCAATTCAGAAATACGTAACCACTATAAATTCAGAATAATGTGAGCTCAACACCTGCCAAAAAGGYAGCGAAGATCTACCAGCCTGGCGAGGCTGACCCCTAAGTAATTTTGGGGTGCAATTTGATGTTTGAACACTTTTATCTTTACCTTACTGGAACTGATGTTCTACTTCCAGCATTTCAGAAGTGTAGATATTGAAAAAAAGCATTCTAAACTCTGCCCCTTCCCCTAAATGTGCTCATTCCCATCCCAGACTGTGAGTTGATACCTTGTAGGACTCACAGCTCTTGGGCTCCTGGTGAGGGCCTGGCACAGATTTATGGCACAAACTTTGGCATTCYCTTCTCTCCTTATCCTTAGGGCTTTACTGGCTTTTGCTTATGGAGTCAACCTCAGATGGGAAAGTAAAAAACTCAAGTAAAACTAGTAGAAAATTTCATGGGATAATACAAGCCCCTCATAAGATCCCTGGTTCTCAGTCTGACCTGATGTTCAGATCTTAATCTGACCATATTTTGCTCTCACTTACCTGCATGTGCAGTCATTTGGAACCCTGCCTGGCAAAATATGCCTCCAGATGGGATGAAGATTTTTCTTTCTTCGCATACTCATCCAGATATGATGTGCTTAGTTATATCTTGTAATTCTTGGCACATGTTTCCTAAGATTTTCCTTATCTTAACACCTGCAAGCCTGAACGAGGTAATGTGATCATGTTCCCTGAGTGCAAACTGAAACATTTCAGTTACTCTGCTCTGCTGTCAAGAAGCAGAATTTATGATGTGATGGGAGTTGATTTCAATTACAACATTAATATCTTTATCCTTGCTTTCCATTACATTAATTATTTTTCCCCCCTCCAGTCTGAACTGGATTTGTTTGGAGTTTTTTTTGTTTTGTTTATTTTAGGATGTGCTAAGTGCCTGTCCTTCTTCACTGAAGGACCACAGGCACCTTAAAGCCTTCCACCCTGCTGTGCACAGGAAACTGGAGCTTTTTGTCCCTCTTGGAGTGCTCAGCCCTCCCTCCTGTCAGCAGCCAGTGCTCCCAGTGTCTGTGGGACAAGGAGATTGATTTACTGCTGCAGATCACTTACCATTCCAAATTTTGGCATAGCTGCTCATTTGGTTTTTTCCCGCACAGCTATTTCCAAACAACGCAGCGAGTTGTGCTTTTCCAAAACACTTTTCCTCGAGAATGTGGAGTGTCTAGARTAAATGGAAATTTAATTATTAATAATTGAAAGGGGATAATTAAATGTGGACTGTAAATAATATGAAAATTCCCAGCAAAAGCAGTTTGCAGAGTTCTACTATAACCTCTGTCCAGTTTTTATAGAATTGATCTTGCACATGTTTAAAAATAGTACTTTTCACATGAATTAATTATGCCGTTGCCAGGGAATTGTTATTATAGGTGTTCTCCATCTTTGCAGAAATACTAATTAGCAGCAGTTGGGCTCCATGGGACTCCTGCCCATTGTATAGCTCTTCTATAATGTTTATTAGGAATAATGAGTGGCCCATATGGTTGAGAGGGTATTTCTGTAGGGGTCTGTGATGTCTGTATTTTACCTTTTCTGTTCCAAGAGAGCCCCATTTGTGCTCCAGAGCCAGRGGACAGGGGATGCTCCAAGTGGGGCTCACCAGAGGTGTCACCTGGAGAATTTCYCCAGGAGGACAAATCTGTATTTGTGGGCACATAACTCTGCAGGAGGCTGAGGGACAGATAACACAGTTCCTCTGTTTCACCCCAGCCAGACTTTGCAGCACCTCGATGGTGCAGCTCTGGATTTTCACTCCTTTTCATCCCATATTGATCGCCGTGGTAGCTGAAAATGTATGTGGGCTTCTGGGCTGTAGCAGGTTATAAAATATGTGAGTTGGAAATAGGATGAAGCTGAGCAGAAAAATTATAGTTCTCTCTTAAAATGATGTCTGGAGGGGGATGCATGTGTTGCTATGATAATGTGCTTGTGAAGTAAATTTGGATACTTCAGAAAGGTTTTGCAGGTGTGCAGGTTGCTGCATTATTTCACAACTTTTYCTCTGAAACAGTTTTTTAATTTTGCTGTTATTTCAACGAACAAACATAATTTAAGCTTCATGAAAGAGTAAGAAAATTAGAAACTGCAGTTGTCACAATTTGGAAGAGGGGTTGGATTCTATCTTTGGTGTTTTCCAGGTAATGAATTATTWCWGAACTAAAATAAGAAYTCTYTGTGTGTCTTGGAGCTCGAATAAGWGSATGTTGAACTGCTGTCAGTGCCTTCTCCCAGGTGTCCCACCTGGGAGACACCTCTGAGGTGTTCCCTCAGAGCAGGGAACCTTTGACAGAAAATTTCCTGCTGTGCTTCCTTCAGCAGTCCATGAGTGCCAATCTTCACTGGTTCTTCCCTGGGAGGGTGGGGAGGCACTGCCACAGGTTCCCCAGAGAAGCTCTGGGTGCCCCATTTCCCTGGAAGAGCCCAAGGCCAGATGGGACAGGGCTTGGTGTTCCCTGGAAGGTGTCCCTGCCCATGGCAGGAAATTGGAATGAGATTATCTTTATGCTCCCTTCCAACCCTAACCATTCCATGTTTTTGTGGTCTTGGTGGTGTTTGCTGAGGTTCCTTGAGGAGATGCAGATGAGGTGCAGTGTCCAGAGTGCAGCCCAGCTGGGCTGTTAACAGAACATGGATATGGGCTGAAACCTGGGCTTTGCATGCTTGAAAAATCTCTGTGAGTGAGAGAGATTCACACTGAGTGAGAGAGATCACGCACTGCCTGTGTGAAGGGCAGTGAGGGGAAGGCAGTGTATGGGAAAAGCAGAAAAAGCTCTGTGTGAASCTTGCTGGTGTGAAGGCAGTGATGTGAAGAGCTAGAGCCAACTGGAGACACTCCTGAATCACCCAATTCCTGCAGGCAAAAAAGAGATAACCCCATTCACAAATACCTCTCTTCCCTCTGCTTCCCTGCAAATATCAGAGTGGAGCTCCTCAACTTCTTGTGTGGTTGTGCTTGAAGGGATCTGAGATTTCCTGTGGACCAGAGAAAAGGTTTGAGTATGGCTGAGGGCTCAGAAGAAGGTGCTGCTGAGATGGGTGTCCAGCAGTGCCCATGATTTCCCTGTGACCCCCTGGTAAACGAGTGTTTTGTGTTACAGGAGATGCTGTACAGCTTGTCTTGTGTTGATTCTGGTTWGTTTTTTCACTACTGGGAAATAACAGTTCCTGTTGGGGATGACAAACCCCAAAGTCAAGGTGAAGTGACTGAAGAAACATTTCTTTTGCTCTTAAGGTTACATTTACAAACACCTTATATATTATAAATGCTATTATGTTTTAAACAGAATTGGTTTTCATGGATGTTTGGAATTTCGAAAAGGCCAGAGTTTGATTATAGCTATTTATAATCCAGTATTGAGGTGGTTTTAATCTCATATGCAGTAAACAACTTACAGTTGTAATCTGTTGATAACATCTATTTATTCTTTTTGGTTTTGAATACATAAGCTTATATACATTATAGTCTCATCTCCCAATATCCATTGCTGTCAAGGCCAGAAATCTGTTCTCACAGACCCTCCAAATGTTTTGAAATGTGAGGGGGTATTTCTGATTTTTCTATTTTTTAACTGAGAGTTGAAAGGAAAGACTGTTTTTCCCTGGGCTGTCTCTGGGGTGTGGGCACATGATTGAGTAGCTCAGCTAATACTGTTTCCATTAGTTCTTAATATTGGGAAGCCCTGCCTTGCAGTGCTAAAGGGTTTAGTAAATCACTGCATTTTCATAAACAGCAGTGTTCATTACATTCTGCTGCAGAATGTCTTTCTTGCTGGAGTGTGTCTTCAGCRTTACAGCATGTGGATAATAAGGGAAAAACCTGAAATGTAAAATTGGAACGAACTRCTKCATGGCTGTAAGTCACTAAACTTCRYATTTATTCAGATCTAAAATAAGATGAATAACTAAGATGCTGAATTGCTCATTTGTGTAGGTCATGAAAATTTAAAAAATGTGCTGCAGATATTTAAAATGAATCCCAGGATTCAGAGGAATTTTTTATGCCCTGTGTGACACATTGCAAATAGAACAGTAGTCTTTTGTATAGAATATTTCATACAGATTATAGTACAAAGGGATTTAATGAATTGTTAATAATAAACAGCAAAATAATAGAGACAGTTAAGAATAGGCAAGGAAAATAAGCTGTGTTGTGGCTGAGATGTGGTAGTAGATGCAGGGCAAGGAGACAGCAGGGCTCTCTTAGAAAGGGAATGGGCAGTTCTGCCAAATACAGCTGTACTCACATTACTTTGTGTTCTAAAATACTGAAACCTCCCAGACCTCATGTCCTAGACTCCAAAGCTTTTAGCTTGTTTAGTCTGCAAGAAAAGATRTGACTGTAGGGTCCTCATCTAAATCTTTAGAATTACTTTTCTTGGCATTATGCACCAAGAACCATGATGCCTTTGTATCATGCCCCCCCCCAAAAAGTATTAGGGAGAAACTACGTTGTAGTTTGTATGATCTTCCAACAATTTTGGCTTATGAGAAATAAATATATGTCTAAGTCTCATAAAACATGCATAATTCTCATAAAATTACATTAAAATTACATAAATCTCATAAAAACTTCTCATAAAACAACCAGTTATTCTGACGAAACGTGTTCAGTGGAATTTATTATTTGTCTCTTAATAATAGTGAGGATTAATTAGCTGTAGTGCCATTAGGAATAARGCTCATGTTTTCTCAGTCTGTTATTACCTGTTCTCAGAATTCACAGGTTGAGATGGAGCTCTGCATTTCCCATAACCATGCTCTGGTGGAAGGATGACATCCAGAGGGGTTATGGGATGTTTCAAACAGAAATATTCAATTAATGTGGACACTGCAGGGATTTTGGRGAGTTACGTCACGTCTGGTGGAGTTACTCCTCAGGCAGGCATTAATGAGTTTTACATCTCTGTTGTGATGCATAAAAATTAGGAGATTCTGTTGAAAAGCRAGTTATTAAAAGATAGAACAATTGCTCCTAAATTTGATACTTAAACTGAATGAGAAGGTAAAAATGTGTAGAAAATAGGACCATTCCAGTGGTTGTCCATTAATTTTTTCAGTGTTCCTTCACTGGAGCATATCTATTATCTGATACARATTAGTAACACAATATTCTATTTTACTGATTGCTCATCTTCTGCTAAGTTTGCAAATCAGTGCATAGTAACAGGGACAGAGCTATTGTGGGAGATGCTCATTATTGAATGAATTCTCCGATGGTGAAATGGTTTCAATTAAGCTGAAATGTCACAATAAACAGAGCATAATTATTCTAGCAATTCTTATTAAGCAATAACATATTTATTAAGCAGCTCTTATTGGGAGCCYTCTTCTAAGTTTGGTGTTCAGTGGTGTTTTATTTTGTCTGTGAAGTGTAATTACTGTCTGTATAGCCTGCTCKCCTTATGTGTGTGTGACCTGTGTGTCAGAGAGCAGATGTCACTGCATCCTTTCAGACACAATTACAGTGCAGTTGTGGGTAGGTCTTGCAGGCAGGGGAAGCAAATCAGTGCACAGAGCATCAAATAAACTCCAGTTACTGTGTTATTGCATGTTTTGAAAGGGGTTAGAGAAGCTKTGTGGGGTGAGAGTGCAGTCCTCTTTCTGGCTGGTGAAAGATGGCAAACAGAACAGTGTGTAATTTTGCTTTAATAGGGTGTCTTGACTTATTAATCCCTTTCATGTCATTGCTTGTAGTGTTATGGATGCCTTGTAAGAAGCAGTGAGATGTCTTTGTYCACAGTTGTTCGTAAACAAAGACACCCCACTGTCTACAATTTCTGTGCAAACCAAGCAGGTTTTCACTTCTTGTTTTTGGAAACAGTGATTTGGTTGAGTTTCTCCTTGACTTGGTTGACTAATGGATTGATTTGTGCTGTTGGTGGCAGATCTCAGTGGTATTTATTAGTGAAAAAAAGTGGTTTTTGGCATCCTGCTGGAGAAAGCCTTGGTTTCAATTGGATGCTCCAGCATAGAGAAATCCAGGTTAAAAAGGAACATGAAAGGTCATCTAACTGAACCTCTTTGCAGAGCAGGTTCAGCACTGAATCCACACCAGGTTCCTCAGGGTTTGGGCAGTCTGATCCTGAAAACCTCCAAGGATGAAATTCTCTCAACCTTTGGGGCCGCCTGTTCATGAGATTTTTCCTTACACCCAGCTTGACGTCTCCCTGATTCCCATGTACATCCACAGTCTCCTTCTGCCATCTGTGTCCTGCTGTGATGAGATCAAACATCCATCCASTATCTGATTAGCTTACAATAGATAGGACTCAGACAATCCATCCTTTCYCTTCATATTTTTGTACTTTCTACAGACAGATCACTGTGAAATTAATTTCATTTTATTTAGTCTACTGCTTTAATTACCAGTGGCCTTCTGTTTTAGATGGGGAGTTGTAAAGCATGTTTCTGAAGTTCAGGCTTCTGATGCCTAAATTCCAGTGGGTTTATAACATAGTTAATATTATAATTCACATTGTGCCGAGATGTTTCTTTTAATTGACTCAGATATATTTCAAGAAAAGTGTAAATTTAACATGAGCCTTCTAAAAATAATTAAATTCTAATTACAAAGCGGACTATTGACTAGGAAGTATTTACAGCTTTCTCCTCATTTAAGCTACTGAATAGGATATTTAACTAAGCAGTGAAATGTGGATAAGTTTACTGCCACGTCCTGAGGAGATTGTCAGGAAGTAAAAAAAATCTATAGTAATGGGTTTTGCATCTGATTTTTAACCTTATTTTTCCTGCTTCCTTTTCTGCTGTACCAAGAGCAGGCTCTGTTTTTAGCATGCTTGCCAGAGAATAATTGCAAATTGTAATGTGTCTAACAACAGTGTAATTACTTACGAGTCCTTGCTTACTTTTTTTTTTGTAATTTTTCATTCTAAATTCACATCTGACATTAAAAAAATGGTCAGATCTTGCTTCTGGCTTCAGCTGAGCGTCTTTCTAACCAGTTAATGTGAGCAGTGATGATTCTGCTGTTCATGAGTAGAGTAGTTCATGAGCAGCACCCAGGAATGTATAAAAGATACTGAAGAGACAAGTTCTGTGCAGTAGGRAAAGAGCAGTGGTGGGYTTGATGAGTGATTTCCTCKGCTACAACTKCTTTSCATTTCTCCATGGGGGCTTYAGTACTATTTTTAATGCAATTCAYTATCTTATGAAACAGGCAGTAAATYCTTGATTGSTGTAATGTGTTTCAAGGTCCTGTTGATGAGTRAAATACTGTTCTGCTCAATGCTGAAAGGAAATAATATTTTTTCTTGAATTTTTGGTTTAAATAAAACTGGTAAAAACAAAACTTTCCCTATATTGAAACTTCCACATCTCATTCAGCCATTGCTGAAGTGATGCACAGAAATAAATACACTCATGATACAATTCTATTGCAGTGTTTAATCAGTGTCACTTTTGTCTGTTAATAGAAGYCACCCAGTACTTGGAGGTCTGAATTTTGACTGTTACTTTTAGATGACAGTATTTACATAATCTGATGTCTGGTTTCAAATCTTGGTGGCATTAGAAAAGAATATTCTGTTAGATCAAGGTGGAGTATCAAGGACAAATGTTTAAATTGTCAATGGACCTCTTCCCTGTAACTGAACTTCAAAAGCATTTTTAAAGATTAATTTTTTCTTTTATTATTCAGTTTTTAAGCACACTAGATTCGGTTGAAAGCCTGTCATTACCATAGGACAGCTTGTAGAGCACACTAGAGTTTGATGCTGCCCTTTCCCATTCAAGATACCTGTCATGACTGAGTCCTTACCTTGGGCTGATGTCTTTTGGTGTGAAACAGAGGCATAAAAAGGACAAAGATTTTTGCACATAGCCTGAGGGATTCAGCAAAAGCTGTCTAAACCCTGAGGATTCTGCAATCCCCTCTTGGCCCAGCCTGTCCAGCACGGCAGAAGGTGCTTGACCGAGGGCAGAGCTGCAGCCCTGGCCTGGAGGATGGGGCAGGAGGAACACCTGCAGGAGAAACGAGGCATCTATTGGAAAAGAAGCTCTGTTATATCCACTTCCTATCTGCTTTTCCTCCTTTCCTAAGAATAAAAAAAAAATCAGGAATTTTCCTTTATTTATTTATTTTCATTTTTCATTACACAGTGTTAAGCCCCTGTCTCTGGAGGATCAACTCCTCTATTCATGGAGAAAGAACAATKGGATTGCCAACGAAACCACCATTGCCTGAATGAAATACCTGGGATTATAATTGCAGCTATTATGGGACTGGTTTTGGCTTTTATGTGTGTTTGGTTTTGTACTATGAGCGTGTAACTGATTCCGGTAGTTTTAAAATCAATTTTTAAAAAAATTGACTGCAGTAGCATTGCTCAGTATAAATTGGCGTATTTGTTGCAAGTTCATTTGCTGCCTTGAAAAAATAGAAAAGGTAGGGCAGTTGCAGTGTCTTCTCAGGCAAGAATTAYGTATGCAATGTTTGTACTGAACAAAATGGCTCTTTTATGAGGTATTGGAAAGTTTTTAAACTTAGGAATGAGATAACACCCCCTTGAGATGATCATCAAAATCCCTTTAATAGTTAAGATTCGGCCTGAGTGCTTTTCTCTACCTTCGCTCTTCAGTTTGCCAGCAATTTTGTACTTTATAGCCCTYATTATTTTTTTGATTTGGTGGATTTTTATTGAATAATATTTTCACRGACAAATCTTTCTATTTAGCCTTGTCTGATTGCATTCTCTTGCAAATCCTCAAGTAAGATTCATACGATTACATATGTATGTTTGTGTGCTCCAGAACTGAAAATTACATTGCTGAGTTTTATTCTGGTTTGATTTCTCCTCCTGAATGATGGCTTTGCCTCCTCTCACAGYGCCACGTGCTGCAAATGGAAACGACTTCCCTGGTGTACCTTGAGGGCGATTATTTTTGTGTATTTATCCTCACTGTTTTATCCCTTTGGATGATTCTGCTGCTTCCCGGTTCAGTTTATTCCATTGACTAATTGCACTATTAAGACTGTTTTCTCTTATCTAACTTGACTTTCTTTTCCTATTAGATTATTGTTCTTTTATGATCATTTTTATATTAATTTGTACAAATGAAATTAAATATTCATCTGGGATGAATTTTACTGCTGCAGAAATTAAAGTCTTGCCTTTAATTTGAAKCACTGTGAGGCATTTTCTTTTTTCCCCAAATTTCTCCAAGTGATTCAGTGATGTGAGCACACTGGGAGAAGCGACTTGCAGCCTTTAGGAAGCATTTAACCGATTTTAGGGCACAGCTGGTAGATATTTGTTTTTTAATACAYGACAGGATATGGCTTGTATTTTATATATGATAATATTTTTTTAACATGGGCAGACAGTGATAGGACAAGGGGGAATGTATTTAAATAAAGAGAAATTTTGAGCTGTTGGGAAGGAATAGTTTAGTCAGAGGTAGTGAGGYRCTGKCACAGGGTGGATGCCCATTCMTGGAAGAGTTGAAGGCCAGGTTGGACRGGGCTTGGAGCAGCCCAGCTAATGTGGGAAATGATGACTGAATTTCCAAGGAGGCTTTACAATKGTTTCCATGAGATCTTTCATTAATATTTATCTTTGTGACTTTGGATAGTGGAAGTTGTTCCTGCCCATGGCAGTGTGTGGAATGAGATGAGCTTTAAGGTCCCATCCATTCCGTGATTTTATGGTTTAGTGATTGTATGATGTTCTGTGGGGTGTCAGGATGGATCCGTGGTGGGGAGTAGTTCATGGCATTTTGCACAGGGTGCCCAGGGAAGCTGTGGATGCCCATTCCTGGAAGAATTGAAGGCCAGGTTGGATGGGGCTTGGAGCAGCTGGGGATAGTGGAACTGTCCCTGCCCATGGCAGTGGGGTGGAATAAGATGAGCTTTAAGGTCCTTTCCATCCCAAACCATTCCATGATTTCATGATTGTATGATGTTCTGTGGGGTTTCGGGATGGATCCGTGGTGCGAGCAGTTCTGGCATTTCTCACCCCCTCTCTCTTGCAGGTCACTGGGGCCGCTGCATCGGGGACTGCGGCTCGGGGGGCGTCCGCAGCCGGGCCGTCTGGTGCACCCACGCCGAGGGCTGGAGCACGTTCCACGCCAACTGCGACCAGCGGGACAAGCCCGAGAGCCAGCGGAGGTGCTTTAAAGTGTGCGACTGGCACCTGGARCTGTTCCAGTGGGAGGTTTCGGGATGGGACAGGTGCGGGCTGGTCCCCGCCGCGGGTGCTGAGGCSGGAGCCGAGGGCTGTGTCACCGCGCAGCACGGGCTGCAGCGCCGGAGCGTGCGCTGCCTGCAGAAACTCAACGGGACCGTGGTGTCCGGCGACATCTGTGAGTATTTCAGCCCTCAGCCGCCTGCCGAGCAGGCCTGCCTGGTGCCGTGCCCRCGGGACTGCGTGCTGTCCGAGTTCTCTGGCTGGTCCCCGTGCGCCAAGGGCTGCGCCCCGAGCCTGCAGCACCGCACCCGCGCCGTCATCGCTCCTCCGCTCTACGGCGGAGCCCCCTGCCCCAACCTGACGGAATCCAGAGCCTGTGCAGCTCCTACCTGTGCCCTCGGGGAGGAGGAGCACACCTACAGCCTCCGCCTGGGCCCGTGGGGCGAATGCCGGCTGCCCCATCCTAAGGACACGGAGCTGCCGGGGAGGACTATGCTGGATTTGGGGTCRGACTCTGGAGAGCGGAGCACATCTGGACTTGCCGGCTCTCATGCCCACCATCACACCGGGGAGGTGGAGATTGGTTACCAAACCAGGCAGGTCAGGTGTGTAAGGAGCGATGGAAAACATGCGGCGCTCAGGTAAGGCTGATTCCTACTCTATTTGATCCCCACTGCATTTGTGTGATGCAGTGCTGGCTCTGCCTGGCAGCACCACAGTGAATGAATACCATCCTTGAGTCTTAAATGGAGTTTTTTAATGTATTTTCTTTATGAACCTTTCCTTTATTTAATTCCTTTCTAGCATATGTTGAAGATTTCACATTCTTCTACGATTTGCGACTGGTTCATTCGTTTTTATTTTTAATAACTCTCTTTGGAGTTAGTTTTTTTTAGTTGTTGTTGTTTTGAGGAAATGGAATTATATATCACTTTGTGCTTTTGCTGGGCCCTRGCTGTGGGAGAGGGAGGTTTCATTCTCAGTCATGTACTGCATATATTCAGTAGAAGAGTCTGAAATTGCAGGAGCTTAAACTCCTTCATCCTTACAAATCAATACAGGATGAAATAAGTCTGAAAGTTTGGCCTCGTGAATATACTAGAAGGTGTATTTTGGAAAAAAAATCAGTGAGTAAACCTGGGAATGTCATCATTATTGAAGAGCTTTTCTGTAACCAGTCACCAGGGTGTAACTCTTGGGTGCTGGTACAGGGTAGGTCACTGGCATTCCTGTCTTAAGTAGAGGTTGTTGATTTCTGCCCTTATCTAATGTTTTATCTAATGATTTCTCTTTGTCTGTATAGATTGCTTTGCTGTAATTCAGATGTGAAGGTTACAGTTAATGTGCAGCAAATAATGGAAAGATTTATTCTTTCTATTTCTYGCATTTAAATTTAAGCTGAGCTCTGCTGTTTAACTTCAGGTTGGATTTGGGTGGGTGCCAGTAGCTACAGATGACTGATAAATTGATTAACTTCTGAGAAAATCAGAATTTCTGGAGATCTTTCTGTTTCCTGTTTTTCAAGGATATTAGAAGTTCTTGAAAAATTCTGCTCTTGAATTTTGCAGAAATCAATCTGTTTCTCAGTAATCCATAGCTCCTGGCACCTGCACAAACTCAGATGGCAGAGAGAAGGGGTTGTTTTACATCCAGTTCTCTACCCCTGTTAATTTCTGCAGTGTTTTTCCACACCCACTCAGGTGAAAATACGCATYCTAACCTTTTTTCTTTCCCACTCCTATTACACCCATGGCCGAATGTGGAGTATTGTTTTATCAGTTGGAAAAAAGTCAGGCATTGTGAACTGTTCCAGCAGTTTCTAACATCTTGACTTYATTATTTGTCTCTAAATATATGCTGATTCTAAATATACAGATTTTATGCTCRTGTAGCTGCTTGACTTTAATGGAGTCACTTGTGATTTATTCCACAGTGTGACCAGCAGCAGGTTTATGTCTGYTAACACTTGTTAACTTTCCACTGCCTCTTGTATCTCATTCTTTATCAGAGGCTCTGGGAGGGGAATCCTGATTTTGTTAAAATTTCACTTGCTCTGCCCTCCCATGCTCGCTGCTATGTTTGCTCTAAGAATGGGAATGGAAACTTTTTGTAGATGTGTTCTCTGTTTTACATTGAATTTCTGGATGGCAGTGCAGAGGGTGCTGGGAGCTTTAGTTTTAGTGACTATCCTTGATCGAGCTGTCTTCTTCCTTGTTTCTTTCTGGGTTTTTTGCTGATCTAGCCCCTGTTTTGGGAGTGTGCTCCATTAGCCACCTCCTGGCAGTGTTTTTCTGCTGAGGTTGTGTCTCAGATTTACTGCAGAGCYGAGCCTGACCCATCCTTTACTCTTAGACCAAATGCAAGAGCAAAGCCCATTGATTGAGTAGAGGAGAAAAGGTCACGCCATGTGACAGCATCCAGACAGTCACACACGTTTTTCCTTTCTCCTTTTGGCCCTGAAATTCAAAGCTAAAAATCCAGCCCAAAATCCAATCCGTGTTTAGTTCCAGGGCTGGAGTGTCACGGATATCAAATACTCCTGACAATGACTCCCTTTAAGCATCCCCTGGTAGYGTCCTCCTCGTTTTGTTGTGCAGCAGATTTGCTGCCATTCTTCTGAAGAACAGGCCTGATCTTACAGATGTTTCTTTACAACAGCCATGGTATTTTGGCTACTGATAACGAAGAGTAAATTCATTTGCATAACCCTGTAGTGGAGGCTGGCAGGCAGCCAGATGTCTGCTGTAAACCAGGAAAAAAGTGCTTTATTTGTGCTCCTGCATTTTTCTGGCCAGCGTTTCCCATTTCTGCTAACACTACTAAGCAAGCACCAGTGTRAATTAAACTTCTGGAAAACTGAGGCAAGAGGCAGGGATATCCCAAGATGTGCTCTAAAAGCGGGTCTGGCAGGGCTTTGCCATCCCTTCCAGCACTGCCCAATTCTTGCAGGTAACAGGAGTGGCCAGCTAACCACCACCACGGGCTACTGTGGGAGGGGGCCATGTCCTCATCTTGCCTCCTAATTTATAATAAAATGGCCAAGATGCCTAATTTATTGTCAAGATTGTTTAATTTGCTGGTGTCTGATCTCAGGGCTGTAAACAGGAATTACTTGGAGAGGAGAACAAGCATATGGAATACTGGACATGCTGTGTCAGGGAAACGGAGCTGGGGATGTTTTTGATAAAATATCCTTTCAGTCTGGAGGTTCTRCATTTCTCAAAAGGGAAGGAAAAGGGACAAAGGAAGGGGAAAGGGAGGGACAGACCTTTTTGAAAACACCTGAAATGACAACAATTGAACAGCAGAACATCAGTAGGCTTTGAGACAGGTCCACTTTTGCTCAGAAATTATTTTACTGTAGAAACCTTATATTCACAAAAATAAAAGGAATAACATCAAAATAGAATGATGCTATGGATCTGATTTTTGAACCTTTTAAAGACTTTTTAAATAAAGTTAGAACTTTTTTGTCATACCATTTCAGATGGAATTCAGGTTTCATTTTAGTTCAGAAGAATGTTTCAGTTTTGCCATAAGTTTTATATCCAATAACAAATTCAAACATAAGCACTTCCATGAATTTAAAAAAAAAACCCAAAAACAAAAAACCTCTGAAGAAGATGCAAAAAATGAATGTGCCAGAACTTCTACTCTTTTTGGTTTCCTGTACTGTAAAAATCTACYGAATAATGAGACAAAGGTACTTGAGTTCCTTCCCTTTTTTTTTTTTGTTTTGAGAAAAAGGTCATTTAGGTTAGACACTAAATTGCAGTTTAGTAAAATAAATGTGCATAGTTAGACACTGAAATCCTAAACAAATTTAATGCAATTTCCTAATCACTAAGCAWGCTGARAAKTTARARTTGGAAGCAAACAGTTATAAGGCKTTTTWTTATTATTATTATTTGGATTAGGAGTCTTTTATGTACATATTTCTTAAACCCTTCATTCAGTGTGTAAGATAACAACAGTGATATAATAGAGTTGGATTTGGGTTTCTATTTACTTTGCCTTTGTAAGTGAAAATTCAGGTCAAACTCAGTCAAGGGACAACCCATCTGTCAAGGCGGAGGTGGAGCAGCATTCAACTCTTTTGTTTGCCTCTGTAATTTAAATTTCCATTATCCATTTCCTAGTGGATTGTGCTTAACCACTTTACTGTTGTACATTTTTAGGAAAAAAATATTTGCAGTTTCAGTGTTGACATTCCTCTGTTCTCTGGATGAATACAAAACTCTGCAGTCCRGAGGTGAAAATGCTGTGCTGTAAAATGCTATTTGATGGTTGTGATTCCGATCTGGGAGAGGAATTGTATGTTCACATTCCTCCTGGCAGATGTAGGAATCAAGCCTCAGTGCTCAGGCTTGAAAACAAATCCCCGAGCTGTTGGAGAAGAAGGGTAGTTTATTTTCTAATGTTCTTTTCAAAAGTTTTGTCTCTCATTTCCTTTGCTTTTATTTAAAAGCACAAGAAACAAAGGAGCAGTGATGGCTTTTTTAATTTCCATGAGTAACATTTTGGTGGAATAGGCTGCTCAGGGAAGTGGTGGAATTAACATCCCCAGAAGGAATGGCTCAAAAGGTGTGTGGATGTGGCACTTGGGGACATGGTTTAGTGGTGGACCTGGCATTGTTGAGGACTCAATGATCTTAGAGATCTTTTCCATCCCTAATGATTGTGTGGTTCGATGATTTTAGAAGTAGTGTCCAATAATAAGTGTGTTTTTTCTCCTGTTCCCAAATTGTGCTGGGAGGCAGCTGTAGTCCCAAGATCTCAGAGTCTACCAAGGTAGTGCAAATGTAAGCCAGCATTTATTTTTAATTAAAACAGAGGATCTGGTGCATTAAGTTTTGAAAACTCCAAAGCTCAGACATGTTCACTGATGCTTGTATGGATTATAGATCTCCCAGTTCCCTTTCCCTTAGGTGAGTTGCACGGCAGGAAAATATTCCCCATTTTCAACACCCTGGTGCAGGAGGGGCTGATGTTTYTTCTGCCAAAGAAACTGGCGCTGCACAGATTGGATATATGATATCCAAAAAAGCCCTGGCAGCCCTTGAGGACCCTAAAAATGCATTAGGAATTCTGAAAAAGTGTGCCTGTTAACACTGATTGCCAGTTTCTAAGGGAAATAAGTGCTTTGATGCTGTTAAAAACATGGCAAGGCTCTGTCCACTATGAGACCTTAATATTATTGAAAAGTGCAAAGAGCAGGTAGTGTGTGTTCCAACCGCCTGTGGGGTTGGGTGCTTGATTGCAGAATAGGAGTTGATGCTAAAAAAGAGCAAAAATGCAAATGGGCTGTCAACAGCGTGGCTTAGCTCACTTTAGGATTATCTTGCTCTGCAGCACATGGGTTGGAACATGARTTCCCTGCTCAGGATGACACTTCCCAGGAGCCTTCCTGAGCTGCTGAGGGAGAGCCTTGCTACAGCAGTGGTACCCTGTCCCCCAGTGCTGCCTTTGTAGCTGCAGCATGGCCGTGGTGACAGCTTTTTCCAATCGTGTCCAATTGCTCTGCAGATGATCCTKTCAGTGTGAAAGGTTTAACAATAACCACCTGCCTCATCCTGTAATATAAGGAAGTGCATTCACCTGTGCTTCTGAATGCCTTGTTATGGCTGGGAGAGGAAGCCAGGGGTGACTCCAACCTGATTTCCTGGTGCACAGCTCCTGGGTGGTGKTGCTCCTTTTTCCAGCTGATAGACCTGTTCCCACTGATTCCTGTGCAGTGGATGTGATGGCTCTGTGACTGCAGGGCATGTAGCACAGGCACTGAGCTGTTGGAAAATGTGCTATTTTTGGTGAGTAACTTTTTGTCCGGAGCAGGAAGGTGGCGTGGTTCAGCTTGGGGCTGCACAATTCCCATGTCTCGTGGATTTTTGTGCCTGGAGATGGAGCAGATGAGTGGTTCTACTCCATGGGCACCAGCCTGCAGTGACACAGCCCCGGGGATGTGGAGCTGCACGCTCAGGGTGCTACCCAGGGCTGCTTTGCCTCCWCCTCCTCCTCCTCTGCAGTTCTGCCCCAGGAGTGTAAGGGAAGCATGAGTAGGTTTCCTTTGGTTTAGTGTTTTGTGTTCATTTAATGAATGGTTTGTTGCCCTTCAGCTCACAAGGGGCTCAGAGGGCACCGTGCCACTCGAGCGAGCTGGGCCCCGTGCTGCTGCTGGCTGCTCGCTAATGGATCCATCCTACACTGCAGGCACCGCAGCGTGGGCTGGGAAACAATTCCTGTGGTTTTACAGTGTCAATCCAAGCATGTAACACGGCAAAAAGCATCACTTGTGTAAGTACTTCACTATATCACAGTTACCAGATCGACCCCTTAGTAAAAGATCTAACCAGAGACATTAATATGTCGAAAATCAGTTTAAAAACAGGGCTGATGTAGTGTCTCCTGTCCCCAAGACCTCCTTCCTGTCCCTGCTGGTTTGGATACAGCCACAGCAGCACAAATCTTTGTCTGGTTTGCAGCCTCAGATCAGCGAGTGTCTCGCAGGTCTGGGCTTTATCTGTATTAGATCGTCCTAAATACATCTGCGACATGAAAGGCTGTGTCTGAATTTCATGCAAAAGAGTGTTTTTACATTTGTCTTTGTGTTGCTCGGTGTCACAATTAATTTGACTTGGAGGCTCTGAGTGAGTAGGTACAAGTTAATTAATTTTCTTTCTGTTCAGCAGTTGCTTGTAATTCTCCCTCAAAAGCCTACTTGAGCAGGATGGAAATTGCCAACTCCATGTCTCGTTCACCTTGAGGTCAACAAAGTTAGCATCTTGCCTTTTATAGCAGGAGCAGTGGGGGGATTTTCAGGGAATTTCAGGGAATCAGCTATTCAGCCTTTGGCAAAGGCTTTTCCCAGTGCAGGGTGATTTCTGGGCAGGGATGGCTTTCCCAGCCAGAGTATTGACTCAGGTTTGGAGAATCCCTTAGGGGAAGGATTGGAGGTATTGGCTGGCTGAGAACTGGGACTGGCAAATTCATTTGAACAAAGACTCCAAACCAGRTTTTTARAGGCTAMATTTTGTTTSWTGTTTCAGTAAAGATCAGRTAGGACTGAAATCTCTTTTGCAGTGGTGCAACCCCAAAAATGGATTTTGCATTGTATTTGAATGGGGAGTTTTGATCWCTTTTTAAAATGTAAGATCAATTACCACCCCCCCTTCCCCCCATCCCCTTTCTGTGTTCTTACATAAACTCGAGTTTTCTGGTATCATCAGTTAGGACAGCAGCTTTTATGTGCTACTGTTTTATCTACTCAAAATCAGGAATTATTCTTCCTTGTTAATGTTGTGGAATAGGTTCCTCCCCTGTTGAAAAAGTATTAAAAGGGAAATAAAGTGACCATTGATGTGACTGCACCTAACCTAATATGCCAAAAAAAGACTCAAAGTCCCTGGGTTAGTAAATACATATATAATGGTTATTACTTTTCAGACTTTGCTTCAGTAATAYTGACATTTTGTACCAGAGACAGCTTTGCAATCAGTTGCATTTGACTGGAGAAATGAGACTTTTTAAATTGTAAGCAAGAATAGTTTTATTTTGAGGGTGCTACATCACAGGCTGTTTGTACTTTATGAAGTTKTTCAAATAAACCTCAGTAAATTGATCCTCACAGCATCTGTGAGATGACTGAGTTTTGTTCTKGATGAAGAAATTGAGACAAAAAGTTGTTACACTTTTTAACCTTGAAGTGCAAACCCAAGCCACTAAATGCTCTGCTTTGTTGGTGGTTGCACAAGTTGGAAAATCTTGTTTACTTTTTTTCTGGATTTTTTTTGCCCTGTCCTGTCCTTCATGATGCTTCAGTAGATGCTACCTCTGTTCMTAAATCCCTCAGTCCTCTTTCAACATATTATTTTCTGCTTTATCTCACCTGTCTGAAGGTTTTGGGACAAGAAATGTTTTTCTCCTATTTTTGGGGGAGGATAGGTGTCCTTCTAGAATCACAGAATGGTTTGGGTTGGRAAAGATCTAAAATACCACCTATTTCCAGCCCCTCTGCCATGGGCAGGGACACCTTCCACCAGAACAGGTTTCTGGGCAGGAGAGCCATCAGCTGATTGAGACAGAAGTGGAGGAGCAAGGAAGGATGGTGGCCTTAGTCTGAGGGTTTGTCTTCTCCCAAAGGTATTTGCTACATTTGCCTTATTTGCTATGTTGTGTAAAGCTGTTGTAGTTTTGGAACTCTTCAAAAGGTTATTCTGAGGCTTTGTGTCCTGATACCAAATCTCATCAGTTGGTAGCCCTTAGAATTTGATATCCCATTGTATTTGGCCTTGGGTGTTACAGAACGAATGAAATCGTGTCCTGGTGTCAGCAGGAGTAACTGAGTCCTACAGTTGCAGCATTCCTGTCTCTCTGGTGGTTTGTCAGGTTGGAAAAACCTCTGACCTTGTTTGACAGCACAGCGTCACAGAACTGACACCTTCCTTATTGGTGTGGCACTAATTATTTTTAGAAAGAGCGAAGTTACTTGGCAGGACTTGCTGRTGGAYRSAYGGAYGGATGGATGGATGGATGGATAGCWGACATTAGTCCTGTGTACACAGTGTGGGTCTGGTTACCACTGACTGTATTTCTCTTGAGCATGGATTTTGTTTTCTGTACAGGACAAACTGTGAAATTCTAACTACACAGGAGCAAATATAATGCATTTCGCATCTGTTTTAACTTGAAATAAATGAGAKATATTGTTTACAAACTGCTCAGCATGGAAGTTTGCACCCAGAGCTCATTGGAAATGTGTTACGTGCACTGCATTAGAGCTTCTCTTATTTCCATTGCATTGATGTAATGTGGATCATCTGACTGGCCCAGAATGACTATGGTTTTCTTCTTGGGGACTGTGGCTTGGAAACGTTTATTGAGCTAGTCACCCTTAACTGTTGTACTGTGTTCTTGCTGCAGCCTCTGCCCRCAAGACCCCGTCCCCGTCACCTCCAGGTCCTGTGTCATCCCCAAGGACTGCTCCACGTCCGAGTGGTCCCCATGGAGCTCCTGCTCGCGCTCCTGTGGCTGGGGAAGCCTCACCCCCGGGTTCCGGAGCCGGCGCCGCCGCGTGCGGAGCGTGGCCGTGGGCGCTGGGACRCCGTGCCCGGAGCTGGAAGAGAGGGAAGCGTGCGGCACAGGAGGGAAGGCACTGCTGCAGCCCTGCCCCAGGTATGGCCACAGCTGCTGTCAAAACCACTACAGCTGCTAGCCCCATTTTTGGATCTAAAGAAACCCCTGCAGATCCTCCTTGCTCGGTTTGTGCGTGGAGAAGGTTTTGTGTTGTGCTCTCTCTGTGTCTGGGAGATCATTGATTTGGTCACTGTAAACTATGATTAGTGGTATTATTTATTGTTACTAATTCTCTTTTAATTGTTGTTRTTTTTGTTATTCCTATTACAATAATTACAGTTATATATAGAAATAAATTTGAGTTACACCCACTACAGTTTACATTTTCATAGTTCAAAAACTGAGAGCAGTTGCTCTTTTTCTCTGAATGGGCTTTTGTATGGATTGCTGTTTCAGAGAATTTTCTCAGCTGCACAGAGACTGGGCAGTTGTCCACAGCTGGGCTTTTATTGGCTTTGAAATTGTAATTTTTACACAAGATTTAATGATTCTTCTTCTTCTCCCCATAAAAAAACCCAGTCCTGCTTGAGGAAAATGGGACCTGCTCAGAGGTAAYAGCTTGGACTTTACTCAGCTTCCCTCTGGATACTTCTTGAAATAGGAAATTTGCAGTCCCTGGGAGCTTGCCTGGTTTGTGGCATTTTTTTTTTTTTCTTATAGAAGGAGAGGATTTCACCTTTCTGGTCTGCAAACCCATGCCATTAGGCTTGGCCAGGCTAACAGAGCAGGTTGATAGTGTGTGCTTTGCAAAGAAAATAAAATATTCCTTGATTGTTCTTATGACATGTTCTGAGATTGCCTGTGAAATGCTTTGGGACTGTCGGAATTTTATATGCATGCAGACAATCTCCCTGTCTGTGAATGAATAGGAGATCTGTTCAGTGCTCAAGTCATGAGTTTCTGGGGCTTTTGCCAGATACTGCCAAAACCTTCTATAAAACCTTTGCAAGACACATTTCTTAGGAAGGCATCACCCATAAAAGCGCCTCTGTATCATTGGGCTCATTCAAAATCAAATGCTGATCATTTTTATGCACCCTGCTAGCAGAAGAGAGGAAATATAAAAAAAATATTCTGTTGCTTGATTACATCCTACAAAAAGGCTCTTACAGAGTGATTTTTGCTCCTGCCCAAGCGCACATCAATTTCAAAGACAATAGATTAACACATTGTCTTGCTGATTTTGTACCGGAGCGCGGGTGCGGGTGACACCTGATTGGGGGAGACTGGCTGGAAGTTAATCAGGCAGTGAACAGACGTGGGTCTGTCCCTGGTTTCTCACTTCTGCTTTTTGACATTGCACTGTATTGAAGGGCAGATGGCTGTGTAGAGCCAGGAGAGCCCAAAAGGTGAGAACCTGCACAACGCTGATAATTTTTGGAGTCGCCTTTCTCTCTATAGAAGAAAATCTGTTGTTCTTTCAGTGTTTTGCTGCTATGCCCAGGTTTTCATGAGTCTGTGAACTCTGAAACTTGCCCCATCCTGCTATGCCTCCCTGCCTTGAGGCAACACCTCTGGGGCATTATCTGCATGAGTGAGGATGAACTGCCTAATGTGCTAGCTCAGAAAAATAACATTGAACTTGCAGGTTAATAGAGCCACTTAACTGAAAATACGAAAAAGTACAGCTCTGGTATTTAGTTAATTGTTATTTCTAGGGATGTAATATCTCAAAATGCAGGTGGTAGGCTGTGACCTTCTCACACTGCGCAGAAAAATTTTACAGTAGTGCCTGCTTACTAGACTTTGATTGATTCACTCAGTGTAAAGAACCAAGCGAGAATGAAAATCTATACTATTGCAGTATGKGCTGTGGGTCTGCTGGATGTGAGGCTGCAAGGACCAGAATTTYGTATTAATGAGCAGAAGTAAAAAATTGTGTGGTTCAGATGTCTGCCGCTGGTRGAGGATACTGTTGGTCCATGTTTCAGTTTACAGCCTGGTGATTTGGTGTTGGTCCTTGGGAASTGGTGACTGAGCTACTGGAAATAGCTCAGATGGGAAAGCAGCAGCTTTCAGACGTAGAGAGATGCAGTGTTAATCCCGTGAAATAATACAAGAAACCTTAGATGCTCCTATTCTCTTTGTTTGACCACATTCTATTTGCAGGGTAATACCTAGAAAGATTATGCTTTTTTTCCCCTTAAATACATGCCACTTCATCTGTGGTTTGCTGAGGCTTACCAAACAATTATCTTTTCTTTCTTCCTCTTAAAAGAAGATGATGAATTTAAGGAGCTTTAGCAGCAGAAATAAAAGATGCTCTCTTTCATTTGTCTGGTGTCAACACAAACCACTCTTTTTTTCTGTTTTCCTAATCAGATTAGTTTTAAAATCCTTAAAGGTGAGATTCCTATTTACTTTCCCAGTTCTCTTAACTATTTTTAGGTTGATTTGGAGACAAGTAGTCTTTCCTTTAGCTTTATTTTTGGGGCAAGAATTTTCCAAAGCGTGTTCCCACCGCAGGAAAGACAATGGGTAGGACATAGACCAGAAAGAGAACAAGTCTCTGAGCAGAAGGAATGGGATAAGGACCAAATTATTAYTGTGTTTAGAAGAATATTAGGAAGAAATTCTTCATGGTAATGGTGGTGGGTCACTGGCACATGTTGCCCAGCAAAGTTGTGCATGCCCAAGTCCTGGAAGTGTTCAAGGCCAGGTTGGTCAGGGTTTAGAGCAACTTGGTCTTGTGGAGTAAGATGATCTTCAAGGTCCCTTTCAGCCCAAACCAATCTGTGATTTTATGGTTTTCTAGAGGGTACTTTTTAGTGCAGGGGCAGAGAGTAGCCCCCATGTGGACTACATGCAGTGACATARAGGAGCAGCAGCTAAAGAGGGAGCACTTGCAGAATTGTGCTTCACAGAGAGAGATGGGTGAAGTTATATTCCAGTCTCCTAAAAAGGATCTAGAGATGAGCAAAAATACGTTAAACCTCAGAACTGCTCTGCTGAGTATATCTTTACGCCCATGGCAAAGCTACAAGTTAAAGGTCCCATCACAGATAGGTGGCAAAGGTGTAAATTTGCTGTTAAATGGGAAGGGCTTTTAATTTTATGACTGAAGTTTACAATAACTTCTATAATCAATAGTTTAAATGCAAGAGAATAAAACACTTTAACTGCATGTAAGGCTCCAGAGCTTTGYGCTTTGTTTTACCTTTGGTTATTTGCTCTGAAAGGATTAAGTGCTTAAAAAGCTTAAACACATAGGAGGTGATTCTGCTTTCTTTTATTGTGATATAAATTTGGGATAGTTCAATTAAAGTGAATGGGTATATACAGGTATAAAACTTGTGTAAACACTAAGAGCRTAAGTCCTATAGACTAAAGAGACCAAGAGGTTACTATAAATTGGAAAGATATTGAGCCCTTGCTTGTTTCATAACTGTCACTGAGTCATCAGTTTTAAAACAATGTATTAAATCTTTTTTATCCTTGATGTGTAGCTTTCATGTTCTCTGGGAATRGATAGATTTTTCAGAATTATGATTATATCTTCATATCATTCATTTTGGTTGTGGTTGCTATGTTACGAGACAGGGATTTAGCAAAAAACTCTYTTTGCTTTGTTGGAAATTCAAAGCTTTTCAGAAGTTAAATGATGAAAAATGRGAATGTTTTAAGACTTGATTTTTTTTTTWWWAAAAGGCTTGAGGTTACTGCTRAGGTACAGGTGTGATGGTTTCACTTTGTAAATGAGCTTCATTATGCCCAAATTAAAGATAAGGCATTAATAAGAAGTAGTAAAGGCTGGAGAGGAAAGGCAGTGAACTGTGCTAGCAGGCTCTGGAGTTACACCTTGGGAGTGGCAGCGGCACAACTCTTCAGCCCTTTGACCTCCTGACTTGTTAATGGCTATGAAAATGTGTCCCTTTTAATGCTCAGAGGTCAGGATTTGTTTTTGGAACCCTGGATATGTGCAGGTAAAAGCAGGACAGGGCTGAGGCTTGGAGCTGGTGACAGCGGTGCTGGCAGAGCGCCGAGAGCTGTCCTTGCACACTGCTCACACACACGTTACTCTGGGAGAATATATAAAGGGATTTTTTTTTTTCTTTTTTTTTAAGATTCAGGAGCTGATGAAGTTTAATTATCTCTGAGCTCAGATTTAGTTATTTTGCATAATTTTAATCACCGATGGCCTAATTTTCATAGGTGTTAACTCCCGCAGCTCACGCTGAATAGGACAAGCAGATGCTCACACCTCTGGAAATGAGTCTTTAGGATCCAGAGTTCACAGCTGACTTCCTAAGCCTGATATTGATAATGAGTTTTTCCTTAGTCAGTTTTTGTTTTAAGAAATGCAACCTTAAAACAACTATTTCCATGGTTGCAGAAAGATGCGTGTGTTCTATATTTAAGATTTTAATTTTGAAAGTGTAGACCTGAAAAGCACARTGTTCTGAAGGGATGTGGAGGAGGAATCCTCTTCACCCAGAGTTTGATGAAGAGSAYTTTTCRTTGCCTTCATGGTTGCATTTAACACTCCAGACCCAAGAAATGGGATTAGGAATTCCCAGAAGGAACTAACTACTAGAAGAATTCATGGCTGTATTTTCTGTGTTGTGGGAGTTAGATATTTGACACTTGTGATCTGAAAAGTCTGTTCTTTATTGTTTTCTGTGGGGGTAATGAACTCTGTGAGTGTATCCAGATTTGCATGTGATGCTGTGACTTATTTAAGAGAACACGGCAGCTCATCTGAGCAGTACCTGCAAGTGTGAGTAATTGGCAGTATTCACAAATATTTTCCATGAATACGTTGCAAAATTTGGAAGTGCTTTGTGGCTAGAAATGGTTTACAACATCAGAAGTTAAGAGAACATAGATGTGTGCTCAAATTAATGGGTTTATTTTTCACATAGTTTTGAGATGCATGTTTGCTTGCAATAGCTGCAGTCAGGAGCAGACGCTCACCATGGATAACACACGGAATTATGATGTGGAAGGCTTTTTCTGCAGAGAAACCCCACTGTGTTTGAGTTTACAGTGATCWGTCAGCACTTAAGGAACATATGTAGTTTTAACAGCTGTGGATCTGCTGTAAAAGAAGAGAGCATTTGTCTTGAGAACGAAGGAAGGAAATAATTTTATGTAGTTTACATTACACAAAACCCAAAGATTCTGTGGTAAAGTAAACTAAGAAATTTAGAGGAGTGGAGGCATAAAGCAGCACAAGTGTGAACAGATTGGTTATAAAAACAATATTGCCTAAGATTTGCKTTCGGGAAGCTCAGGAAGACTTTGGGTTCTTATTTACTCCCCTCATACTGTGACCTGTGAATCAAAGCAAACTCTGCCTGTGGAAACAGTTGTGTTAGAAATATGCTCTACATTTTCTGTCATGATGGGGAAATAACTTCTGCTTTCCAYGGATACACAGCACTCTTTTCCCTGTGGTTTTAATAAGTTGTTCCTGGCATTTAAGCTGGTACATACCAACAATTGTTGCCTGTACAACACTCACCTCCCTGTGTCCCAAAATATTATAATTCCTTGAAAACCTTTAATGCTCTTTAGGTGTGAATGGAATATAGAATGAAAGTATTTTGTMTCTAGAGCTTGCTGTGTATCACAACTTGTGGAAAATGGAATTAACTGAGATGCTTTAGCCAATCCCTTGAAAGAGCTGGTAGTACCTTTGGCTCTGAGAAAGCTGCCCCTGTAGAAAAGCTGCAAGTGCTTGGAGCTCCCTTGATGTACACAGGATTTCAGCTGTTAAGTGCATGTCAGGGTGAGGTGTTCAGCTCTTGGCAGAGAGGAGTGGTTTAGTGGTTTGAGACACGTTTGAAAACTACTGTTCACACTTAATCAAACCTCTTGATCTTTGCTCATTTTTTACATCGTGCTCAAAGGTGCTGTCAGGAAGATTTAGTGTTTCAGAGCGCTTTGGAGATTGGTGCTCTGTCAAAAGTTTTGTGCAAGTGCCCCAGACACATAGCACATACTTAACCCATGTAGATTTAACACTCAAAATGTTTCCAAACATTCCCTGTTTTGGGTGGGAAAGTGCTACTATAAAGATTTAACCGATTGTATTTTGTCATCTGATAAAGTACTTTCCCCTGACCTGTAGTCTTTCAAAAATAGTTTTACATCTTCTCCTTTTATTCCCAAAGGTTTGCCTGGAGGACTTCTGAATGGAAAGCTTGCCAAGTGTCTCTGCTTGAGCAGCAGGATCCTCGCCAGCAGAAGCAGGCAGGGSTCTGTGGAGGTGGGATCCAAACTCGGGTGGTCTACTGCGTCCAGATCCTCGTGGAATTYGGGACACCCCGGCTGAAGGAAGGTGCGTGTCTAGGGTCACTCTGAAGGGCTGGCCTGAGTAGATCTGAGTCAGAAATGGGAACAGAAGAAGCAGATAATGAGGAGTCATTGGTAGCCTTTGGCTTGCTGATGCCCTCCTTGTATCTGTGCTCACACAGGAGGTGCTACTCGGTATCAGAGGAATTCCTGAGGAGCTGCCAGGAGCCACAACCTCCTGGGATGAATTTCTGCCACTTCTGTTGTTCACTTGCATTGGGAATGTTACAAAGGATGAAGGAACTAAATTTTGCTTGGAGTTGACTTTTCTTCCTCTGTCATATATCAGGAAACCCAGCCCCTTGGTAGCTGAATGCTGTTATCTGTAGTGTATTCTTAGTTTAGAATATAAAACAGGTTGTCACACACCATTCCCGATATGGCTTTAGCCTCTGCTTCAGATTGATACACAATCTTTCTTGTGATATGAAGGGGAAAGCAAAAATAATATTGTCACAACTTTTGAACAGACAGATGGGTTTTGGACTCTGGAAGTGAGTTATATTTCTTTTAGAAGAATAATAAGTAGTTACAGATTCCCAATGAATAATTCATCATAGGCTGTTTTATTTACTCGATGTGGTGCTCTTGCAGAATGTGTTTTTGAGCAGAGATGTAAGATAATAACAACACAATATTGTATCTTAGATTTATTTACTTACAGAGGCAGAGCAAGTGTTTCCTGGATGCCCAGTGTGTGTCCCAGCATCCAGCACAGACTCTGAGGTTATAGAAAACCAGTCCTGTTTTCATCTCTGCCCAGTCCATGCACAGTGGCTGATTCTCCTCTCCCAGACATTTGGCATTACTTTGCTCTCCCAATGCACCCCTCCTTTGTTGTTCCTCACAAGTGTGTGATGCAGGGGACTTTCAGAGTTAGAAATGTGCTGTTGATGAAAATTGTGTGGCATTTATTGACTTTATTCATCCTTCTGAGCACTCATGGTCCTTGCAGCCCCTGCGAGTCAGGTCAGTGAGCAGAGAGCTTGAACAGACTTCATTCACACTTTATTCTTAGTCAGAATTGTGAATTTCTCAAGAAGATKAGAGGAGTGCCTCTGAATCCTTACACAATTACATATCTCATGACACCTATATATCCAGTGTGTGACCCACCTGCAGGTTTTTCCCTTGCTCAAAGTTCAGATCACCTTAAAAGCTGCAACCCTTCTCCCTGACTAAAAAAACTCTCACTTGCTTGTATTTACACTTCTAACCATTTTAAAACAAAATAATTCCATATAGGCAGCTGAAAAACCCCGAATGTGCAGAGCAATTGCACGAGGTATGAATTATTATTGTAATTTCCAAGCAGAAGGGCAGAATTACAGTAGTGCTTGGAAAGTGAGAATCCCATCTACTGCCAGCACAGTCACATGCCAGTGGAATCAGGGAAAGCCTTTCCTGTTATCCCTCCTCATCCACTAATATTCAGTGTGTCTCATTTAYTAGCTAATTTTTGTTCTTTGAATAAGGAATGACTTTTTTTCCTTTTTCAGAGCTGACAGAATACTTTTATTCATCACTAGGGCATCWCATATTTTACTGTAGCAATTTTTCAGTGATGAGGAGAAGCTGAGGAAGTGACTCCTCTATGTGTAAGCAAATATAGTGTCTAATTGCTACTATCAAAAGCACAGTAATTTTTCTTTCTTCACCTCTTGAGTGTCCTTAAAAGAATCATTCAGGAATCAAACAGGCGAGTCTAATGGGATATTACCATCCATCACAGTTGTTATTCTTCTGGTTACTTCCAAAGAGAATTTGGACCTGGGCCCAATGACATATGTGAGAGAAGATTTTGTCCCGTGGTCTCTCCAGCAGCATTCTGGGATAAAATCTGTTGAATCCTAGTTGGAGACAGGTACCATCTGTGATGTGTTTATACATACTGCTCAAAGCTCATGTATCCCCCGGGGATATCTCCCCCATTTTTTATTTCCTTAGTCTTCCCATCTATTTATTCTTTTATTAAAATGCATGTGTTTGGAAAGGCAGCACCTGTTTTCTTGAGTCCCTGTATATCAGTTGTTCAGAAGGTTAAGTCTACTGAAATCTTCTGTATTTTGATTWTAAGGTTCCAACTTGAAGATACTGAAAATGGAAATCTCTCACTCAGGTGTTGCTTTGAGAAATACAATGATAGAATTTCATATTTTTCTCCCCCAAGAGGTGACTACCTAAGAAATCCCTGTCTTGATCCAAGTGAAGTTATATATTTTTTAAGCCTCGAGGAAGAAGTCCATACTTTTGATATGGGTGGTGAGTATTTGGAGGCAGAAGTTCCTGCAGTTTTTGAAGTCCTTGGTAATATTCTTGAAGCTRTTACATCCAAATTTACATTGGTAAATGTGTAAAGTGAGGCTTAATTCAGAGCTCTGTGTTCCTGACTGCCCTTCTTTGTACTTCTTTTTAAAAGTAAATCTGTTCACTCATAYGGAAACTTTTAAGCAAAGCAGAAATGCAGACCCTCAACTTATTTTCAAAGCCAGACACTGCTACCATGGGACACACATGTTTTCTTCTCTTCTGTAAGTGGGGCTTACAAAAAGAGAAGATTTTKGTGGTTTTGTGACATTTCATCTGCAACGCATTTCCCCATAATAAATTTTATTTGCATGGGTGAACATCACTAACTAGCAATCCCCCGTGTACCAATAAAAAAGGCATATGGAAAAGGTAGAGAAGAATATTATGCAGTGATAAGTTTATGAAGTTTGGCAGTACAGCTCTCCTCTCAATCCCAGTAAATGATTCCAGTGATACGGGAATTAAAATTCTTCTTTGAATCTGGGAATGGGATCTGTGTTTATGTTCAAACAGTTAATAAACGTATGCAGTGCCTACATTTAGTCTTCTACCCCAGGAATTTTTTGCTTTCTTTTCTGAAGACTTTCCGTTTTCTGATKAATTTTCCTTTTTGGATTTATCTAGAAACTGTATCTCTTTATCAGTAGTCTGGGAGATGGCAGTCCTTATAAAATACTGCAGAAGTATTTCCTCTCTTCTCTGAGCTGGTTACCTGCTGTCTCTAGTGACTGGGATTGCTGCTCTCTCCATATTTGCTGTAGTTTTCTAACCAGGGATCTGTCTGCTCTGTCATTCTTTTATAAAWTTTTTGCCTTATATATCTTGACATTTTTTCTATTTTACTTGTTTGAATGAGATCCAATTTACCTCTCACTTTCAGAATTTTCTCAGTGTTTTTTGGAGCCTGTCTGCTTAAGTTTTAATTATAGGACTGAAAAGACCTCTGTGAAATGCTGTGCTTCCTTAAATCCTCTGTATTGTTTACTCAGCATAGTAAATTTAGCTAATAAAATGTATCTCTTATTACTTTCTCACCAGAAATCATTGTAGGTTCCTATCTTCTTAATCTTTGTTATTTTACATCTGAAAATCCACATAAAATTCTCATACCTRTGCAAGGTTCTAAAGTTTTGTTTACCTCTTTTTTTTCTTTGCTTAATGAGTGTCTCTATCATATTTGTCTTCATATATTTATTTTTATTTGAGCTTGAACTTCAGTAGTAGGTAGGTATGTGACCTAGTTGTGCCTTCATTATTTTTGGGTAGATTTTAGTGTTATCCTGCAAAGCTATTTCTTACAGCAGTCTCTATTATTTTTACACCCCTCTTTCCTTTGAGAGAGATTCAGCCCTCACCTGTTAGTAGACATAATGCCTTGCCTGACTTACTCCCTGTAGTTCCCCAGCCTATATTAATTTTTGCTTTTTTTTTAGGATGCAATTCCAYCTGGTTCATTTTACATCAGATTTTTTTTTTTATAAACTTGTGTATCACCAGCTGTAGCAGCAAAATGTCCTTTAGCCTGTTTATAGCTGAGGACTGGGAAAATACTCAAGCACCTTTTCAGGTCTGATGGTTACTCTCTGATCCATCCCTGAGTGTATTCCCTTATGCAGTTTTGTCTTACAAGCCCCTTTACTGACAGAATCACAAAATGGTCTGAAGCTGAAACTCGTCCCCTGCACTGAGTCCTWCTTCTATGAGTCTCAAAATGATTATTTTATRGCCTTTATACATTCTTGTTTTCCTSAAAATATTGAGCTTTCTCCCTACTGCTGATAGACAAAAATRTCTATTCCTTTCTTATCTGAGGAGTGATTTTTTCAGACTCTTCTTGATTCCCATATGGGAAATATTTTGGCATTGTGTTTTGTTTTCCAGAAATTGGTGCCTGTTTGGAGTTGCACAGAGATTAATTTGAGAAATCCTTTCATTCATATCTTGTATTCTTCTTTATTTATTCTCACCCCTTTCTTTCTGCCCTGTTGTTTTTTTTAGCTCCAAAATGTGCTGTTTTACCTCCCTTGTTTTGTGCGCTCCTTTTCCTAATGAGGGTCCCACATCTTTTTTCCCTGCAAGTTCTTTGTTCTGCTTTGAATCATGACCTTCCAGTTTGTGTCTCCTGGGGGATTAGTGTTTAAATTGGTGCATGTGGCATCTGTAAACTATGGAGGTATTTTCATGAAGGGGAAAATACCAACACAAAGTCTGATTTGAAGGTGTCACCATCCCCCTGGGTGCTGGGGTTTTGTTACCCACCAGCACCAGCTGAGGTTTTGTTACCCAGTTTTTTTGAGTCCTTAAAAACTCGAAGTTGGTTGTGCAGATTGTTTATGGCTGATGCCATCCTGAATTTTTTTTGGGAAGGAGCAGTATTGATGGAGATAAGCTGCCCGTAGGAGTTGATGCAGGTTATGCACTGTTGGAGTGAATCTGAACCCTGTGCCAAGTGTGGGCTTTGTATTAAATGCACACTTTTTTTTTTTGTTCTTTTGGTTGTAAATTTATGCCGGTGAAGCTGCAGGAACGAGAAGATTAATTTACTCTACGGAAATTAGAATTTTAGAACTTTGATGTTTAAATCCTGTTGTCCTTGTCTGGTTTATGAAATTGAAAAGGAATAGGTTAGAATATATTAGTAATGAGAAAACTTGACTGGGACCATAGGAGGGAGAGAAATGATRGTCAGCAGTGGTGTGAAAAAAACTTTGTTGAGCTGCTCTTGGTACAGCAACAGGAGCATCCAGCCTGRGGCTTGGTGAACTGAATCACAGAAACCAAATTCTCAGGTGGAACCTCTCCCCCCTAAGGATCCCTCTCATCCCAAACTAGTTATTTATCACTGGGATGACTGTTCTGGCTTGGAGAGATGAGAAATACACCTCTGGAGTGTGAAATATATTCAGGGAAGTCTGTATTAGATTTATATTGCTGAGATGCCAAGTTATTGATCTGTAAGCTCACCAAATGCTGAGCAGAATTTATGAGATACAACTCACATAATGGAAAAATAAATATGTAACAGCTGGCTTCTTTGGGGGAAACCCTGTAGAAGCAGGAGAGGAAATGATTTTATTCAGATTGTTGTAGTGCTTGACAGTAGTATTTAAATGTGCATTTCAAAAATTTGAGTTTGAATCCATTAARGAAARAAACATTTTCCCTAATGTCTTTCAGAGGTGTAATATTTTCAGTTCTTTCATATCTTGCAACTAATTAAATTAAAATGAAGAGAGTAATGTTTAAAAAAAGACTTAGTGAAAGGAATGTGCYTTTTAGGAGGTGCCTTATAAATAATAGGCCTTTTTTTTTGTCAACAAGCTATTTGTTCTGACCATGAATAGTTATCTCTTTATAAATTCCTGTATTTGTTTATCTGCTGTGGTATGCAGCAAATAATATGCTGCCCAGTTAGCTCACGTGAGATGCTAGGTTTTAGTCCAGGCTTTTATCTTTGAAAGCTAGGATTTTAATTGCATCTGTATTTTTGTAATTATTTCCTGCCACTGAAACTGGATTCATTCCATTCAAGACAGTGATGGTTTGTTCTGTGTAATTTTGTCCCGTTGCTGTTCTGAGGCCGGGGAGCTGCGTTGTGCTCAGACAATAACGTGGAGTCAGATGAAAAATTAAAAGGATTTTTATGTACTAGGCAGCACCACAAACTAACCCTGGGGAAAGAGAATGAAGCAGAGGTGTCTGGAGCAGCAGACACTGGAGATAAATGGAATTTGTGTGCCAGGGCCRGCTCTGTGTGGTGCAGCCCTGCTGCTCCCAGGATCTGTGATGAATTTGTCACCAGCTTAGCTTTGGGCCACCTGTGCCACATCCCAGTGTCCTGGACATGTCCCCACCCATCACAGACACACCCACGGTGTCCTTTTTTACTCCTTCCTGATGAATGAACACTGAACTCAGGAGAGGGCAAAACTCACACTCTTTACGAGGCTTTCATGAAGTTTTCATGGATTTTCTGCCCTGTTTCATGGATTTTCACCCCTGTTTTCCTTGTCTCTTCTCTCACCTCGTTCTACCACAGCGATTTCCAGCCTTTYCTGGATAACAGCCAAAAGGCTCAGATATCCTGCAGAATCCTTTCTTCCTTCCCATCATTGCCTTTGCTGGCATCCCTGTTGCCTCCACTGTTTTTCCTGGACACTCTTAATGAATTGTCACYTCTGATCTGCTCAGTCATGTGGCTGCTGGTGGGGAGCCCCAYGTTCACTCTGAATTTTTGCCAGATATGTGGAGTCTGTTAATCTCCACAAATTCTGCTGTAGCAAAACAGTGCAGTATCCCAGCTGGGATCACAGTCCTGTTGAACAGCAGAGGGAGGACACAGGGACACTTTGTGTCACTTTAATAAAATTGKGAGGATTTTGATTGTTCTGAAATACATTAAACCATTGTTGCTCTTGGCAATCCACTATTAACCCTCTTTCATGCTGTGATTAGCCTTCTATTCAGACATTGTTGCCTTGTCTATTAAATAGATTTTAATTGAAAATRGGCCTCCAACTTTGTGCTTAGTGGCTTCAAAACTAATTGATTGTTCCTCAGAGCATAAAGAAACCCTTTCCATGAGACATGGGGTGCATTAGGCTCCTTAATGGAGAAATGCAGGGGACTGGGGTTGGTGCCATTTCCTGGCTGCTCAGATTGCATTCACCACTTCTCCCTGGTGCAATGTTTTGTTTTTGCCATAAAAATGTCTTTCAGGGTAGAGAAATTGCTTACAAATGTTGTGCTAGGTTTACCCCTATTGTGTTTTACACRTGAAATAGTTTTTGTAACATGACTTGCCCCTTTGTGGTTTTCTCAAGTAATTTCCTTTTGTATTGATCCAAGTGTCTTTGGTTTATAAGTCCCAGCAAAGGCAGTAAGAACTTTCACAAGGATATGCCATTCCTTTCTCATACCTGCCTTGTATCCTGGCAGTCATTAATTTGGATTAATTTTGCCATATGGTAAACATTTGGATTTATTTCCTTGAGAATTGAATGTTACCTAAAATACKTAAGAGGCAAACCTGATAGTCTTTGTGTGTWTYMCAGATATATTAGTGATATTTAGAAAACTCTCATTTTGGTTCTGGTATGAAAAATACKTTGGTTTTCATTTTAAAAGGGAAATGTAGTTAAAGTCCAGGAAAAAAAAGTATTATTTACCTCCTGAAGAGTTGAAAAAACTGTTTGACAGGACYCCCTGCAAACAAAATGCCATCCTATGCATTTCTGCCTCTGTCTGGCCAGCATTGCTTTTACCATAGTGTTGGTATGTGAGTCTGCAAATATCTGTCCACATGACTGTATTCAAAGATAATTTATTTATTGGCTTAAAATTACATTATGGAAATAATCATATCAGAGCTGATTTCCTCTTCCACTCTTCCTCCAAATCATTGCCTCAGTAAAAATATATAGGGAAACAAGACACTTTAGAACCCAATTTATTATCTCCTGCTGGTAGCAATAACCTGAAAATAACAGCAAATAGTAAAATTCAAACTTGAGGCAAGACTCTGGTGCTGGGAACAGCTGCAGTCGCATTTATAAAGGATAGACTCAATATAACAGCTATAGAAATGTGCAATGTTTCAGAGGCTCCCAGATTAGTGCTTGATTGCTTTTTCAAGTTTATTCTATAGATTGGGAAGAACACAGGATTTTAAAAGGTACGAACAAGCGTTGTAAATAAGCTGCTACTCGAATCAGAGATGTTGCCTCCCCCTCCCACTCTTCRCTTCCCTGGCTTCTGCCTTTCACCTGCCTCCAAAAACGTGGCTAATATTGTTCCAAGAAAAAATAATTACACACAAAGCACTTCTTCTATATGAATGCAGGAAAATGCTATCAGAGAGTCAATTATTGAACGAAATCAGAAGGCTGGCCCATTCCTAAAGACATTCCTGGCAGCTSTGTTCATTTATCATAGGCATAATGTCAGATTTTTTTTCCTGGATAGGACATCTCCAGCCAGACTATCTGTGCCATTTGGAGGCTGCAGTGTGTGAGKATTTTGGCATTTAAAAGGTTCACAGAAGAGGTTCCCCTTGTTACTCCTTTGCAGTAAATTTGTTAGACTGTAAAAGAATGGCAGTAGAAAATCACATCGAGTTGAAATAAAGYAGATGGAAATCAGAGTTTTTAATGAAATGGCTGAAGAAGGAATGGAATTCAGTTTTAAAGAGGACCCTACTGGTCCATCCTGTCACTCTGGCTGGAAACTGTGTCCCTCTATACCTGACAGGTATTGGAAAAGGATGGTATTGTATATGCATTTATCATTRCAACTTGGGGTTTTTTGTTCTGGTCTTATTCCTGAAGACTGACTGGAGGATTGCAGTCAGTGTAGAGTGAGTATAAGCTGGCACAGACTTGGAATGTGTTTGGATATTTGATAAGAACATTTAAATAAATTCAGAAAAAACCTTAAAATCAGTTATGAGGGAGGAGCCATTCCCATCAATGACACCTTGAGTCAGAGCAAAGCTGTTCTGGACTTTATGCCTTGGGTTGCCCATCTGCACTCGGTTTGATTTRCTTTCATTTCTTCAGGTGAATTCTCAGAAAACTGATAGAGTTTTGCAAAGCTTGATGCTGAGAGGCAGGCTAAGCCATGCATGAGACTTCTTGGCAAAATAAACACTCTTATCCTTTAAACTCTAATATTTATCTCATTCTGTCAGTCACTTGACTTGCAAGGTCTCTAGTAAAGGTCTTTTTATGTGAGCATTCAGGTGAATTGGATTTATGCCACCTTGTTCTAATCTTTAAATGAGCATGTCAGAGGCCTTACAGTGTCTCAGAAATAATTCAGAAAATATTCTTTTTTACTAATATTATCTTTCCTTTTTACTAATACTATCTTTCAGCTTAGAATTAAATCACACTGTTGTTTAATCCTGTTATTCTGATGAGCTGGCATCATAARCACTGATATTGGTCTGAATATCAGTTCAGACTGATAGGTCTAAACTCAGCTTCAGGATGTGCAAATCAAAATTTGAGATTTCCAGCACTGAAGTTTTGTGTTTAAAAAAAACCAAACTTGTGCTTTCTTCAAATGATTMATTTTAAAGAAAATAGTGTAATATCAGAAAAAGGAAAGATTACTCATATACTGGGCATGTTTTTGTAAATCCTTTTCAAATCAATTCCATGCATGGAAGCAAAGAAAAACAGACATTAAAAATAAAAATGAGGATAAAACAAACTCAGTAGCTATAAAAATTAATGAAGTCTTGGTAATGCCATGGCAGAGTAAACTCAAACAAGCCTTTGCCTTTTGAAAGACTGCTTTGATATTGATTTATCTAAAGAGACAGCCAAATTCAGCCCATAATGTAATTAAAATGCAATATCATATTATGACTCAGAGGACAGATTTAAGAGTCCCTTTCTTTTCCTTCCTTCCTTCCTCTGCCCCAAATAAAAAGGTGAGTGAAGTTAATTGAATCTTGAGATCTCTTATGATAAATGAAAATACAAAGAGAGTCAACTTTCCAAATCTKTTGTCAGTATCAATGAAATTGGTGCTTGGCAGAGCGTGGGGTTGGCTCATTTCTGGGATAAAGAGGGTTGGAGATCCATGGGTACAGGCAACTCAAGTAAATGTCTCTCGTCCCAGGCAGGAAAGATGAATCCTGCTTGTGTCTGTGTAGAAGAATCTGAAAGCTCTGCTCAGTTTTATTGGAAATAGGTGAAGAAAATTCCAAGGTCTGGACACTGCGTCCACAATTCAGAGATGGCAGCGCCCCCGAAGGGTGTGGGAATGGGGAGATTCCCCATGCTTGGGTTTTACTCACCTGCCTCTGCCTGGCTCCCAGTTGCAGTGTGAGCTTTTTGGATTTCCTCCTTAGGTGTCTCTCTCTTTAGTCCTGTCTGAAGAGGCCTCCTTGGCCCTAAATGTGGGGATTAAATCCCAGTTTGTTGCTCCAGCATTGCTGAAAATCAACACTGAATCTAGTTTTAAAGCACCTGCTTACCACTAAGCAGTCTCAACTGGCTTGCTGAATGTGGGTGATTTAGATAAAACTTTTAAGTGCCTTTCTGAACACAGGATTTGGTTTTTGCCTTTGGAGATAAGATCCTGAAAAATGACTGGATTTCGGTGCATTATGGAAAACTAAGACCAGCAGTAAACTCCAGGGCTGAGCTACAGCCTTAACTTTCTTTTTTCCATTCTTCTTTTTGTTGTTAGTTGCCAGACCGGTGGATGGGAAGCTTTGCCAGGGTCCTGCTCCCCCCAGCTCCCAGGTGTGTCACCTGCCATGCCCCGCTGAGTGCGTGGTGTCCTCGTGGTCACCGTGGGGTCCCTGCCTGCCCGAGAGCTGCCAGCACCGCCACGGAGGGAGAGGTGAGCAGGGAGTGGAATATTGCAAAAAAACTGCAGAAGCACTGGTGTCACATTCAACATTGGGAGCTTAATGTGATTGTAAAAAAAAATTAATCTAACGCAGGAGGAAGCCTCTTGGATGTGTGTAGTGGAATATGACCTTTAAAAGCTTTTTGCTGTTATTCRYGTGAGAATTAAAAATAAGATTTTTYGAGCTGTTTCAGGTCTTTTTATYRGGCACTGAACTTGTGCAGGAGGATTTTTGGGGCTGCCCCTCTCCAGTCCCCTTGCAAGTCCTGCTGTGTGCTGGATTCCAGGGCAAGGTATCAGGATGGAGGTGCATCCCACAGCTCTGAAATCTGGACTCAGGTGGACCCAAAAGGTTGTTCTCATTGTTCTGGATTTGATTTGAATTCCCAGAAGAAGAATGTGCAAATGTAATTCAACCTCCCCTGGATTTTAATTGACTGCTTACATGTTTGTGGCTGTGACATGTTGAGATTCCTTGCAGAGCCTTTCCTGAGGCTCTAAGTTGCAAGGATGACTCTTGGAGTGAATGTCAGAAAATGGATATTATTGCTTGGAAGTCACACTTTTCTGAAAACTGCTTAAATTAGTGAAATTACTAGAATGGGTCAAAAGTTTTTGAACAAAAAGAGAAATAATAAAAAATACAAATATTTGCAAAAGCGTTTAATTTTTAAATTGTTTGATTAATTTCTTTTCGTTMATTTGAGAACTGTGTAAGTTTGATCTGTTCTGTTCTCTGGGATGTTTTATTTTAAATTTTCTTTTCTGTTTCATGACCAAAGCATTTCCATGTGGCCTCTACAAATGCTGTGTATTTGGCCCTGTTCCAAGACTGTTGGAGGAAAGACCCCCCATTATTTTTTTCTGTCTTTTTCTTAGAATTCTGTGTCATTTGCATAACAGAACATACTGAAAGATACTTTTGTATTAGCTTTGCATTGTATATAGCAACATGACTTTCGGTTTTATTCAGAAGGAGGTAGATTATGTAATCAATTCTATGATTATTTCTGTAACCTTTTTCTTCCACTTTACATTTGAATCTGTCACTTTAATAGGATGTCATTTCAAAGAGGTCTGATATGCATTATGTATCAGAAAACCTTACACCTTCATAAAGCAGAATACTAATTTCTTAGTAAACTGCTCTGCTGTGTATCAAAACAAGTCCTTTYGTTAGTGGATTCCCAAGCAGAATATAGATGTTATTTCTATCTTCAGTTCTTTAACTGTTCCCCTCCTTTTATCTTGGTGCTGTTATAACATTAATATATGCATCCCTGGTAAATTTCTGTATTCTGWCATGTGTATTTCTATCTAATGTTGATGAAAGGGAAAAAGAAATGTGAAAAATGTGGGTTGCTGGAGTCCTCTGCAAACAGTTCGATTTTGCATGCCTGGGCTGTGGGCTCCAACAGCTGAGTGCTGTTCCAGTCAATCCAGTTTGTAAAGATTGTTCTCTTCTTTGTCTTTAAATCCCCCAGCTCCAGATGCTCCACGTAGTCCTCTCACTACCAGATTATCGTATGAATATTTCTGCTGCTGTCCAGTTAATTCAGCTYTGCTTTTCCCAGGCTTTAGGATGAGACAGAGGCAAGTGATGGTGGATCCGGTGGGCACAGTGGCAGGTTGTCCTCATTTGGTGGAATCCATCCCTTGTGAAGACCCTCTGTGCCACGAGTGGGTGGTTTCAGAGGGAACGTGTGTGACTGACCGTGGGAAATGTGGGCCTGGACACCGCATCCTCAAGGCTGTCTGCAAGAGCAGGAGAGGTGAGCTGGGCTCTGGTTTTGAAAGCACAGTGGGTTCTTGTGCCTCCTAAACTAACACTTTATTGCAGAGTAATTGTGATTATTTACAATGGCTCCTTACTCAGTTGTGTTATACAACTTTCAGGTTTTTGAGTTGACTGTGTTGCTCTTGAAAGCTTGGGCTAAGAGGACCTGGGATTTTGTCTGGAGTCTTCTCTTCTATTTTGTCCAAAAGGGGATGGCTCACCAGTGCAGGTCATTTGTTGTCGTTGCTGGCCTTATTATTAATTACAAAASTGGGATATTTGTGCTAAAGTAGGGCTCTTGCTGAGATCAGCAGCACTGTGGGCATTCAGAATATCAATCCAGCCCCCACGGCCACTTCTATTCTCATTTTGCAGCCTGTGGTCTGAATATTTCTCTTGTTGGAATAACTGTTGCAGTYGTGAGCAGGGATGCTCGGTTGTGCTGCCAAAATTAATACAAGACTAAGATGTAAATGAAATGATTGTACCAAGTAATCCTTCCCTTGGCAGCAGTTTGAGACCTGCAGAGTGTTCAGTGTACAAGTTGCTAATAATGAATAAGTACATTTTTATGTGACGTTTACAAACAGCCAGCAAGATGTTATTTCTTGTGTGTGGTTTGAAGCTCAGCCAAAAGTTTCATTTCTTGATAAGGTCASTGTTGTCAGATCTTTAGATTCAATTACATGGAGCACAGTTTTGCAGTCCTTAGTCGCAGTGAGACTGTGCTATCATCTCAAAASTGGCAAAATTGTGCCACCTTAGAGTCTAATATTGTATCTGAAATGGACAATTCCTCTTTTACATGGTGCTGAGACGGATCACAGAAAACAATTTTATGGTGGTAACAGGAGTGGTTAATTGGCAAGTGGTTAAAATAGTGGCTTGTTTACAAGGCATTAGAACCTGGCAGAAAGAAATGTTGGGTGCTTTGTCTGAAGGGCATGGATTCTCCTGAAAATATATTTTAATTTGTGTGGTTTTCTTGTAATTCTGTGAGAATGGAGGGGGGGAGGTGTGGAAGAAATCTTCAAGTGCTACAAAACGACACAGCCAGGGTATAGAGGAGACCAAAGAGCTCACTGTGAGTTTTGCCTGAGCTGTCTCTGCTGATGTGTGATCATTACACCGGTGCAGGGCAGCAGGATGTGTGCAGGTGGAGGCTGGCATTGCTGAGGATTGCATTGCTGGCATTGCTGAGGATTGCATTGCTGGCATTGCTGAGGATTGCATTGCTGGCATTGCTGAGGATTGCATTGCTGGCATCACTGCCCTCTGTTAATGCTGTGCCAGTGTCCATCCCTGTGCATCCCGGGCACAGGAATTGCATTCCATGGCAGATGCTCATTGATCTCTGATCAAACTGCTCTCTCTATCTGTGATCCTTCAGAAGTCAGGCCTCTGAAGTGCCTCTTCTTCACTCAATTGTTCAACAAGGTGTTGGAAGTCTCACAATACCCTTTTCGTTTCAATTATTCTGTGCATGTTCTAGTTACAAAAAAAAAAAATGCGTTGGGATGTTCTTGTCACCCTGCCAGCCCGAGGCAAACATTGTCAATAGATTTGATCAGTGTCCACTTAAAACTGAGAAGGTTTCACCAGGAAATATCCAGGTCACCAGTCAGGTTAGAATGGCTGCTTAATACAACTCTCAAGCTTTTCTGAAGTTTTGGTTATGAGAAGTCAGAAGAGAAAAAAGAGTCAGAAAGAGAAAAAGAGTTGAGTTGTTTCTTCTTCTCTCAAGTCACTAACATAGTTGCTTCRTTCATAACCTTATTTATTTCCTTCTGTTATGTTCCCTTACCTAGATTTCCTTTGCCAGAAGAAATTTTTTTTTTTTTTGGATGAAAGTTGGAGTAAGTGTCAGTTTTGCTTGATGTGTTTTACCTGGAATAGCTGGTTAGTTGGCAGCAGGAGGTCAGGAGGGAGTTGTGTTAAACTGAGATGTGTCATTTACAGGTGAAATAGCATAAGGCCTGTGTACATGCTTAGCATTGCACACATGTTCAGTATTCTGTGCGAGCAGCAGCCCTGCTGAAAGCTGTATTGTGTGCTGCTATTTTCATTTACTTAAGCATCTTTTGTAGAATTCAGCTTCGTCTCCTAAAATCCAACSATTTATCCAGTTATTCTGTCATCCATGCCTGGCATTATCGCTCAGTATTCCGACTGAGTACCTAAAAGGATGAAAAAATATATATTTTTGGACCCTGTTAAATGCCWAAATCCAATGTATCATCATCTTAACAGTTCATTTGGGCCTAGAGTTGTTGATTAGGGTACTTTGGGTTGTCTCTGTATCCCTGCTGGCACGGTGCCTTCATTTTCACATGAATGCCAGACTTTGTGACGTGATGCTCTCCGTGTTGCTGCAGTGTTCTCACTGCTCTGCTCAAGCAGCTCCTCTGGCAGTGCTGTTGGTGTCAGTTGTGCTGCAGAGCAGTTTGTYCCTGGTCCCTTCTTGTCCCTTCCAACCTTTTCCCCTCCATCCTCAGGGGCTGGGTCTTGTCCTTTGCCAGCTCGTGCTCGGCTGTGGAATGCTGGGCTCTCCGTGGCTCAGGGACAGGAATCTGTTCACTTGCCAAAAAGGCGGTGCCACATTTTCATGCCATGTCCATGGTGCCAGCCCATGCCATGACAGAGGTGAGCAGGAACTAAAGAATCTCTTTCTCCAACTAAAACCTCACCTTTGAATCCCTTCTGGTGTCCTTTCTTTCCACATTAAAAAGCCATCCTTTCTGGTGAGATTTTGGGGCACTGACCCAGGTAATAAATTGCTGCTGGCCTGAGCTGGAGCTTGGACAATTCAGAATTGAGTCACAGATGGTCAAGCTCTGTTTTGCAGGGTGTCTCTGAAGTTTTTTTATTGTCAAATCAATATCCCTGTGTAAGAGCTTGCATGAACTTCAGTGATGTAACACTGGTGCTGAGCCTCGAGGTACAGAAATGGCTTTTTGTTGCTTCAGTGGGTTAATCTCTGACAGTGAAGTGGTTCCACAGAGCACACACTACGGACAGCAGGGTTTTATGGAGTAGCTGGAGTCTGTAATTTGTGATTTGCAGCACTTTAGCATAGATGAGGAGGAATGAGAAGACAATAGTAATCTCATTACTGTGTCATTATGAGGTGTCTGCTCCCACCTAGAAGTCTCTAATCTCTGTTAATAAATTACTGAACACGTAYATGACATGTGCCAGATTCTTCTACTGTCTGCTCCATACCCCTTGAGTGATTCTCTTCTGTATCAACAAAACACAGTGGTGTAATAAGTCAAATTAAATTAAATAATGTGAAGTAATTCATAGAATGGAGAAAGACTACTTTTGTATGCTTCTTCTAAATAAAATTTTTCAGGAAGGTTTTTTTTTTATTTAGCTAGTGAAGGTCAATGGGTATTTTTGGGAAAGTCTGTGAAGCCAAAAGAATAGTATAGGAAAATTGATGRCTGTACTAAAAATTGGATTGTGTAAGTGTGTCATTGGCTACATTGATCTATAAGTCAGATAAAAGAATTTATTTGAAAACTGTTTTTTATGTTTACAGACACCTCAGGAATTATTTGTGATTTTTCTCAGAGTGGTTGTTTTCRGTTGTTCAACAAGGAATTGAATAATTGCCTGTTAGTAATGTATTCTTGGGCAGATAGCTGCAAGTGTCTGACATTTGATTGTGGACAATCTTGATTAGAACCGACAAACATTATTGTGCATTGACCAGATGAAAGGAACTCTCTGAAAACATTCCAGTTCACAAAACATCAGCATGCTCAAAACTTTCTCATTTCAAATGCAGTAGCCAAAACGTACTGCATTTCATTATTTGAAGACAGTGACCAAAATCATTGTTTGTGTGATTCTCTTCTTTTCAAGTGGTGCAAGCACTTTTGAGTGTGGTGAGTCAGGGGCATTCAGACAGCAGGGCTTGGCTCAGGGTCAGCAGRTGGAACTTCAGTCCAGACAGGAGTGGCTGTGCCTTCAGAGGTAATTTCACAGTTGTTTGATTTAGGTGCTAAGGAATTTATAAACACCTTGGGCTCAGGCTGATGAAGGAATTTGGGCATCCTTTTTATTTTAGTTTTCCATATCTGTTTTAGGCTGCATTAATAATAGAAAATCAGATTGAAATGAGACAAATGTCAGACCAAACTGTGTTTTTTAGAAATGCCCATTATGCAGCTCGTGCAGAATAGTCATTATGGTAAGAGGTAAAACTTGAGAAGACACGTGAAAGGAACTACAACAATAAACTCATGAAATAACAAGTATGACTCATAAAAGTAACAATTCATTTTCCAAGCATTTTAYAAATGTTTCTGACAATGCCATAAACGAATTCTTGTCTATTAGCAGTGCTCTKGAGTAGATTGTAAAATGTTATTATTCAGAATCATACCCACAAGTCATCAATCTATTTTGGTGGAATTCCCATATCATCATTTATTAATTTGCCTCTGCTTGTTCAGATTMCTACCAGAAGAACTGTTAGCAGCAAAGAGGATTTCTCTGTGACAGTGAACAGCATGGTGTCTAAGTAATCAAATATATGAAATAAGTCATACCCAAAGGCTTAATAGTTTTAATCAGAAATTATTAGATCAACAACAAGGATTAATGCAAAGGTCATGTGATTTTGCTGGATTCAGGCTCTTCTACTCTACTCCTGGTTAACAAATCTAATCACAGCTCGAAAGCTGCTGAGTATTTCCATTTCTGTACTGCCAGCTTGGGTGTCAGGGTTTCTTTGGGGGAGTTAAAATTCATAGAATCAGAGAGTGGTTGGAGTTGGAAGGGACTTTAAAGATCATCTCACTGCAGTCCCCTCTGCCACAGGCAGGGATGCCTCCAGGCTGCTCGGGGCCCCATCCTACCTGGCAATCCAAACTTGTTATGAATGCTGTCTGTATCATGAGGTCAGTATTTATAACAGGGCTGAATAATCTCTCTGTTCCATATTCATGCACAGTTCATGCAGTGCCATGGAGCTGCAGGTGCTGAGCTGGGGGAGCAGARTCCACAGGATGCTGCTCTTTCTCTTTCCCCCTGTAGGACTGGCCCTGGGACCTGTCATAAAAACACCATCTCCAGCAGCTTCTGCCTCACCTGGGGGTGTCTGTGCAGCCATCCCAGCCTCTGAWACCTGAAGAACATCTGCAGGTCTCAGGCTGGAAGGGGTTAACCTCCCTGCCATGGCCCATCTGCCAAGGGGCAGCTTAGGAACAAAACTCTGCTGCCAGAGGTGTTCAGAGAAGCTTCAGCACAGCAGGGTCGTTTTATTTTCCTGTGCCATCTCTTTGGTTCTAGGCAGTTGGAATCTAGAACCTGGCATTGCYGAGAAGATAAGAGGGGTTTTTGTTTGTGTTAATAARTTYACTGAAAAAGTCCATGTTTGGRTTGAAATACATCAATTTCCAAGTTYGTGTTCCATYTGGCAGTTTATTTGTAAAACTGGAGAACAGTATTTCAGAGATGAAATGTTTTCTTTCAGCATTTTTTAGATTAAATGATTAACGTTTTGGGACTGTTTTTTTGGAAATGAGCTAGTCTTAAAATTAAAAATTCAAAACATTTTTAAAAGAGGTTGTTAACAAAAGCAGAATATTCCTTTCAGATTAAACAAACATTTTCCCTTATCTTAAAATTACCTTTTTTCTAAATCCTTCCCCAGTCTCTCTTTAATACTACTTTAAACATTAGTTTTTTCTTCCTTTTCCCTTTCCTTTTTTTTTTTTTTTTTTTTTTTGGTTCAGTGCCCAAACAGAAATCCATTATTCACACAACTCAATTGCCAGAGCAGACACTGAAATCCTGTTGGAATTGAAGCAGGGAGTAAAGGGAAGTAAGGTAATCAAAGCAGTGTTATTTTAAGATCCAATATTACGTTCTGCCAGGGGTTGACAGTGAAGCTCTGCACTYGGAGAAGCTGAAGACTCTTTGGGGTAGAATATTAACAGTGGTGTGCTCAACTTGCCTGTCTGTGCTTCCAGGTCAGTCCCAGCATGTCCTGCAGTCCCCAGAGTGGCTGCTTTTCATTTTRCAGTGGATTGAGGGTATAGAATTAATTTGCAGATTCTGTTTAATTTCTCAGAGAAAATATTTACCACTGTCAATTTATTGAAAATAAGTTTGAAGTAAGTTCTTTCCTCTTAGTTCCTGAGTCACTGGAGATGCTGATCCCAAACCAGTGTGTTTTCTTGACTTCTAGAAACACAGATTCTAAAATATAGCGTTCAAAGCTTTTTAGCAATTAGATAAGATCTGTATTTCTCATTTAACAGCCATGGTGGAAGGAGGACATTGCAGTGTAGTAGCAGGGCTGACCATTATGAGGGTTTGAGGAATCCTGAGGTATGGTGTGAGTGTTGTTCAGGAGATTTGGGAGCTGTGTTTCTTGTAGCCATAAAGATTGATGTTCTCTTTGAGCAGGATGGTTGTTAACGAGCAGGTGGAGTGGATTTCGTTGTTTCCATCAAGCCTTACCTCCCTGCCAAATATTTGATGCCTCCTGCTGGAAACTTAAAAAAAGACAAAATGCAGATTGTGCCCTGCTCTAGGACTGGTGCACAGACACTGCCATGAGTGCAAGAGAATTTACTGTCTCTGAATCCTCCACTGGAATTGATGTCTGCAAAAGAAGCAGAAGATCAGCTTTGGGTTAATTTTAAGGTAAGCTSCTGGAAAGTCAGAGCTGTCTCTGCTTAGTCACACTTTAACAGTTTTACTTCATTCAAGATTATAGGAAATGTGTGGCCCACCAGCCAAGGAAGACAGAAATTGGAAAAGTCTGTAAATGATTCTTGTAGTAGCTACATTTGTATAAATAACCATTGCAGTCAGGAATATTTCACCAAAATACAGGCTGAAATATCTAATGCTGGACAGGTGGCAGGCTGTGAGCTTGAATTGAGAGTTAAACTCAGCATACTCTGATCCATTTTCTTTGTCTTTGAATGCAAATATGTTTCATGATTTCCAGCTAAGCTGTGACTGTGTTTTTTCAAATGCTGCTGTTGTGTCTTGTGTCAGTCACCCTGAAGGCAACTACAGTCGATATCCAGTGGTGATTTTAGCTCCTCATATTTGGCTGATGGAGATGCACTGGAGTTTATTAAGAATACAGCCAGCTTTCATCCTTCCTGTGCTGTCAGGGTAAGGTATTACAGCCACCTGTGAACTTAGGGGCTTCTGTGCCAGCTGAGTGTGAGCTTGTGGTCAGTGCAGAATGCCCTCAAATGAATTGCTATGCAAAACCATGATTCTTTTCAGTATGTAGTGCTCCTTTTTCATACCCTCTGTCTCCAAAAGATGTTTTACAAGACTTCAGAGCAGTGCTAAAATSGTGAGGGCAAAGGCTGTTTCTTCCCTATGGCTGTTTCAGCAGAGAGAAGATGGATTTTCAAATACTCAGCTCCCACTTGCACTGGTGAGAGGGAGCAACAGGTGCTGATGTTTTTTAAAAATTAACCCGARCTTCAAACACTTGTAGGTTAGGAACAAAGGTTCGAGGTAGCCCTTTCAGAATTGGGARCTCTAACATTAAGAAAAATATAAACATCAGCTAATATGGCAAGATCTGTATTGCCCTTTCTGTTTTAAATGTTAAGGAATAAGTTTGACCTACTTTGATCTGAGCTTGTGGTAAAGGTTACCTAAAGAGCAGGGTGTGTGTGTGTGACCTGTAGCTCTTACTTTGGTGCAACTGCTTTGAAGAAAGTGCATAGAAGGATTAGCATTTATATACCAGACTGTCATATGCACAGTTTAAAATTATTTCTTTATAAATTAGTTTTAATGTCTAGGGAGTCTTCCTTGAGTCTGATGCTTTTGACTTTTTGATTATGTGACTGAAATAAGGTTCTTGATTGGTATTTTGTAACTGCAGTAGTATTTATAGCTATTTTTTTAAGTCTGGGAAAGAAATCTTAGGAAAGAAATCTTACAACAGTTATATTTAGTTTTGCCCCTATTGTAGACAAAGTTGTTTCAGTAAGAAACTACAAAAATACCTGTAAGTACCAATAGAAATTCCTGTTTTCTCAGTGAAATGAGGCATAAAATACCTGCTTGGCTGTTTTCTTTGAACTGAGCAGAACTTCACCTACATGCARTTTGTGTTCTTTTTGGAGAGTTACTATATTTCTTACACAACTCTGATTCAGAAAGAGATGAGAGGAAATAGGATTGTTCTGGAACTGTGTTAAAAGGTAGATTGATGACAAGTTCTAAAATTAACTACGAGGAGGAAGGAGGTTGGAATGATCCATTCAAAAAGTGTTACTAATGACAAAATTCTGCATCTGTGACCCAAACTCAGCTGATTGCACCAGGAGCTGGAAGGTGTGACAGTGAGGGTTCATCTCATCCTAAGGGTTCTGTTTTTTTTTTTGGATTAAGTGTGTTCCAAAAGGGTTAAGGATTTCCWTGCTTTTCTTCTGATGAAGGAGGTGTTTATCATCTGTAGCTATTACAGATGGCACATCTCACTCCTTGATTGTGATTTGGTAACATTTGTGTTAAGACTTTAAAACCTCAGCTTCTTGGGGAATATAAGAAATGGGGATGCTTTATGTGATCATTTTATCCTCCTCATCCCTAGTGGAGTCTCTAAGGCGTTTTGCTTTTGTTAATAAAAGGTTTCGAAATTTTCTGGTGTTCAGCTGATGGATAAACTGTGCAGTGGCAAATTCTGATTTTCTTAGGTTGCCAGGCTGAAACAAGACAGAAAATAGTATTTGGTGCATGTGATATTTTTCAGATTCTTAATAGAGAGAAAATTGCCCAATTCACAGTTCAAAATTATTTTAGCCAAGGCTTTGTTTCCTAAGAGAAATAGTCAAAACAGTATGAAAGGCTTAAATTAAACAGGAGATCATTAGGGTAAAGWAGTAACTGGCTGTGTTTTATTGCATTCTGTGTGTGAGCTTCAGTGGGATGCAGCACAAATCATATGATATGACTCATGGCAATAAGAATGTTTCAAAATAAGCCAGTAAAGTTCTGTATGAAGTAGAAATAAATGAAACCTGATTCTGCAGGCAGGAGGCTGGTAGTGAATTTGTGTAAGGAGTGGGGGGTTTGGGGCTGGGGCTGCCCTGCAGCTCAGTCTGGGGTGAGGGAGAGGAGGGATAGAGGAGYTGGGGTGGAAGAAGGGTTTGGAGCAGCCAGGAGGGCTCCTGGGTCTGGCTCTGTGCCGTGCTCTGGGTGTCTGCACCAACCTTCTCCCGAGGCTTCAATGAGAGAATAATCCAGCAACTTCAATAGACAGCTTCTCACATTGATCTCTGACCACAGCCCTTTAGTGGAGGGAAAAAAGCAGGGCTTTTTTTGTGTAATTTAATCCTTCCCTGCTGGGTGGCCCTACAGAAAGCTTTTTCTGTCACTGAAATTCCTTCGGTGCTGGACAGGAGTGATTGCAAGAGCCACCTTTGTACAGTAGTTGTGAAGGCTGTTGAGTGGAAATGAAAGATAAGTCTTGTACTTTCTTTGAGTTTCTTTTTATCAAGCTGTTTATGAAGTAGAGCTGATTTAAAAACAATTTAGTCACTTGTTTTGAGGTTAATGGATGCTGGAGGGGAAGGCTCCCCCCGTAAAATAAGAAGTTTTGACAAACTTTTAATTAAGAACTTGGGACATGGAAATTTTGGGGTAGTTCTGCACTACTGAGATTGGCTGTGGGGCACATTGGTCGGTCAGGTTTTTAAAGTAAATCTTCCTCTTAATTCTAATTAAGTATTGTAATGCCAGTACTCTTCATTAGGCAGCAATTTGTGATTAGTCAGGTGGTAGTAATGGAAAGAAAAAAAAAACATGTGATGAAGCAGTAGAGAAGTTGGAGAGCAGGGAAAATAACCGTAAGACGTGGCTCTTAAATTCTCTTCAACATTCTCCTGCTGGCAGATTTCCCACTGAATCCAGTGAGTTCTGTGGGACAGGATTCAATCCTCATGTGGAAACACACGTTCAGAGGACATTGATTACAGGATTTCTGCTCTGAAGTTGTGACAAGAAATGATACTAAGAACAGCTATAAAAAGGGAAAACTCCTAATTCCCCCCCAAACTTTGAAGCCAAGCTATTATTTTAAGTGTAGATTGCATTATTGAATTGTTTATCTGTGAATTGAATCTCGTATTTAATAAATGGGAGCTTTTGTGAAGTGCTGGAGTGAATGTGAATTAGTGAGTYGAGAAAGATTAGCTCTGTGAGGAGATTGAGTACAATTTAAAATTCCATTGTGCGGTGTTTTTCTTTCTGTCTGTATGAAGTACGGCTGTAATTGCCTCAAATTAGGGAGTGCTTTTGTTTAGGAGAGTTAAACAAGTAACAGGATAAGATGTTTCATGGTCCCTTTCTAAATAAACAGCTTGTTCAGTTTGTATCTTTAGGCAGCTTGCAAATGTCAGAGCCAAGTTTGTGGAGAGAACACAGATACACGAGATGGAGTTTCCTTAGAAACTGAATCATCCCGGATTGTTGGGATGCATTTTACAATTTGAATCCTGGTCTTCCCCTACTGTGTAATTTTAGTCTGTCCTTTTGTCACAGTTCTTAAAACAGATGCATTATTAAAAAAATTCCCATGGAGATGTGGACTGTAAGCACGAATTTGYTCAGCTCCTTTCTGACAGCTCTGGTCTGTATTTGCCTGAGGGTGTTGTAGGCAATGAACCCTCACATTGACCTGGTAATTATCAAGACCAGAAAGAGAAAAAAAAACTGATAAGACTGAACCAACACACCCATGTGGACTGGGGCAGTAGCACAGAGACAACACTGCTTTTTGCTGTGATGTTCCTGAGGAGGAAAATCCCACAGAGTCAGTTCTTGGGTTGGTGCTGTGGTGAGTGCTGTCCGTGGGGATTCAGGCATCTGGAGTGAGATGGTTGAGGTTTAAAAGTGGCTTTTCTGGAAGGAGGGACAATCTTTATCTGCCATCAGCAAGTGAGAGGGAATTTGCTGGGTCTGGGTGAGCCCAAAGTGCTTTGCTGGAGGGTCAAAGTCACTTCCAGGTGATGTGAGGTCCAGCTGGGCCCTTTTCACATCTCTGGTGTTGCACCTACGTCTGTCCCGGGTCTTGGAGTCGTTTCCATTTGTGACTGGCAAATGTGGCTGTGATCTAAACTACCACATCATTTTTGTGGTGAAAATGCAGCAGAACTGCCAAGTCCTCAGAAACGTAATCAACACTGGGCAATTCTGTAAAAAAGGCTCCACATGTGATGGAAGCAGGGAGGAGATGGGTCTTGGCTGCCATAATATATTATAGAAACCAAAATGATCCTGTAAGTTCACATTCCACTTTTTGTTGCCAGATGCAGAATTCTCATAATCCCCCATCCCAGTTTCAGTGGATTTCCCAAGTTTAATACCAAGTCAGCACTGTGTGTTGTACCCTTAGTGCTGTGTCAGAGGGGACTGGAGCCAAGAGGGTGCTTTGTTCTATTTCATGGTGTTTGCAAATAAAGCTGAGTGATTTGGGAGCTCCCTTGGAATCTCTGAGACTCTGAGTTGGGCAGAGTGCTCCCTGGGCATGCATAGATCTAAGGATAGCACTTTCTTGCCTATCAATAAGTATCTTAAAGCCTTTACTTTTAGTGCTATATATGACTTAAGTCCCAGGGAAATAATTCCACTACTGCTGTTCATTTATATCATTGGAGTCGGAATTAATTCAGCCTAGGCTAGGTTTTCTAATACATTATTTATTTAGGTCTTCAGAATGTCTGTGGTGCTGCGTGTGGTTGACAGAGCATGTTCTTGTTTGTTAATATTATATGGCATCCCATTTTCCCAAGACGCTTCAATAAATGCATGTCTTCAGATAAAGCTGGGATTTTAACAGGCATTTTTCCCCCCTGTGTTGTAACTGTAGCATCCCAGATTCTTAGCTCTGATTTCTCTTCCCTACAACAACCTATTTTAAATATTTCTGGAAAGATCTTCACTTCTTTAATGTTTGTTACTGGGTATTTTTTCTTCTTTTTTAAATGCATATTTAGATCTGGATTCTAAATATCTAGCCCAGCTTCTCCCACTGCCCCCAGGCACTAGAAGATTAGAAATACCCTTAAATTCGATTAAAAAATTCCCTGACATGGAGGGTGGAGCACTGAGCTCACATTTTCTGACAGCCCACAAAACTTACAAATCAAAAGACACGATGCCCTGTAAGTGAGGGTGAAACAAATGGAATACAATACTTGGAAATGAATGAGTCCCRTGAATGAGCATTGGCATGTACATCCCCAGCCCCATATGAAGATTAAARTGAGTTGTCTGCTCTAAAATTGCATAATTGCTTCTGTGACTGATTTGGTGCTGCTCCATAATAAGTTGTGAACACTGTATGCTGACCTGGTTAATGGGATGTTTACTAAATGAATATATTTGTATAGTTTAATAAGGAGGATGCTTGGAAAAAATTAGCAGGATGAGAAAGAATGGCTGGAGAGAGCCATTTTTCAGCAGGTGCTGGGGCTGTGAAGAGGAAGGCAGGCTGCCTGCCATTGGCATTTTGGGGGCTTGGAGGGCGAGGTTGGGTGACTGGATCCCTGATTTTCATGGAGCAGCCACTCCCCCAGGAATTTGGGGTGCCCAGGCTCTGCCCCCCTGAAGGTGCTGCCAGGTGGGGATGTGAGTGCCCCTGGGAGCAGCCTCATCCTGCAGCCCTAACAGCTTCATTTGCTAAACTATCTTGCTTGAATTTAGCTATTTTAAGTGCTGTAGACTAAGATAATTATTTCATGAAGTAATATTATCTGCAAATTAACCTTGGATCTCTGCGGAGGTTCAGAAAGAGGGAGATAAGGAGTTTTATCACAAATTGCAGACTTAGTGGGTTTAACGTAAAGGCCGTGGCAAGTAATACATTTAAACTGCATTTAAGTAGTAAAGACCAGAATATCAAAGTCTAAAAGCAATAAACATTAAATTATTCAGAAAGTTTTTATATTTTCTTTCCAGTTTATGTGTTCTTTTCACACACTGTCATTTAATGAGGTTATATTCTGATTAAAGTAGAAAAATAAAAAAGTAAAATGTTTTATTTCAGTAGATAAAAATGTGGCTTTTAAAATACATCAGCTTGCCCTGTGTAGTCTGAGCTGACTGTACAATTTCCCYTTCGTTCAGCATGGCTGCTAACTAACGGATTTTGGGGCGAAATGTCCCCCTTATATAGAGTTTCAATTGAAATCCATATWTTAATTTTAAGTGACAACTAATACATTTACTGTAATCCCTTTCAAATATTCTCTGGCAGTGTTCCCAGACATATATTTTTGAAGGTTAAATGGTTTAGGATTTATGTRCTGTGCTATGTAGGTGAATTGGCTTTGAGTGGCAAGGTTTTGGTAGCAAGTGAGCTACAGGGGTGGCTTCTGGAAGAGAAAATCAGGATTAAAGTTAAACCTGGGGAGGGAGGGAAGGTGTGTTAAGATTTGATTTCTCATTACCCTGGTAATTAAACTAATCTCCCTGAGTGGAGTCTGTTTTGCCTGAGATGGTAACTTGTGAGTGATCCCTCCCTGCCCTTATCTCACCTCAGGAGCATCCCATGATAATCCATGCTAATCTCTCCCCTTGCCCAGGTGAGGAGGGCGGTGGCAGGGTGGCTTTGGTGGGCACCTGGTGCCCRGAGAGGGTCAGCWCAGCCACAGTAAATCAATCTGAGTAACCTGCTGAATTTATAGGGCCCTTCCATTGCCAGTTTGTAGCTCAGAAACACGGCAGCTGCAGCAGCAAAACTTGTGCTGGTTAATGACCTGTGTTTGTGAYGAGCCCAGGGTGAGGTGCTGGGCTGGAAAAGTGCTTTTTGCAGKTTGCAGAGCTCACTTGGGTATTGTTACATGGAGCTGATTCCTGTAGTGTGGATGTACCTCTCTGGCAGCTCAGGATTTTGACTCTGTCCAGAAACAATTTTAAATAGGCTGCAATTGGCATGAATAAGCAGAAGTAATTAAAATAATATTCCACAAGGTTTGCATTTTAGTAGGGCAGTGTGATTAAAATGGCCCTGCCTTTTCCTCTCCCTTGGGAACCATTGTGTGCTCCGTGGCTAATGAAGTGGAATGAGCACTGTGATCAATATTTATGGTGTCACTCTGGGCACCTGCAGTTTTCAGCCCTTCTTGCACTGTAAATGTGGAATGGAGGTTCTTGACTCGAGCTCTTAATGGCTCAACTGCAGCTTGGTGAGGAGGCTGAAGAGACCGTTCCTGGTGCTGTTTCTGGTGAGGGTCACATGCCACCTGCACAGATTTGCTAGTTCTCATTATTGATTGACAAATGTAAGAATTTGATTTTCTTAGTGATGTGCCTTTAGGTTTTTCCATCATCATCTCCTTGTGTTGGGAACAGCCACCCTCGGGGTACTGTGTCTTGCCACTGAACACACAGAAAAGATGGCATGTATGGATTATTTCAGCTGAATTTATAGACTTCTGCCCTGGGCTTTTCTTCTTTTCACACTCCAGTCTGCACTACAGGTTCTGTAACTGCTGGGGACAGTGTTTAATTCCAACATGATGCTGTGGAGTGTCTCGTCTGCACTTCTGCAGCTTGCCAGTTTGGGAGCTGCTCCCAGCTGTGCCAAAATATTTTTCTGCATCTGCTTACAAAGTCCACAGACTTATTTTCTGTCCAAATCAGCCATGCATTAYTTTATTCTCTTGTTTCTTGACCCCTTCAAGGCTTTCCCAAAATAATAATATAATTTCTGAACTCTTRGTGGGTTGGTTTGTTGCAAAGTTTGCCCATTCCCTGGCAGTGACAGCAGCTGGAGKCAGTCCAGTGTAATTAGTAAGTATTTTGGAGACTTTGCTTTGGCAGCCCTGTTAAATGTGTGCAGTGAAAGCAGGATTAGTATGTGGCCTCATCTTTTTTTTTCTTTTTTTATTTATTTTTTTTTTCCCTCATTAGGGCATCTCTATGATCTGTAAGCTTATTTAATTGGAAATTAGCCACTCTTATTAACATAGGAGATACCCTTTGGTCCAAATMCTGACATTGGATAAATGTATATAGTTTCCACTGAAGTGAAGGAGAATGCATCTGTATACTCCAGGGTGGAAATTTGCCCTTTTGTGTCCATTGCAGTTCTCCTGGAAGGAAATTTCATTTTCTAGTAAAGGCAATAAATTTTCCCAGCTCAGATAAGTGACTACAGAGGTTCATCATCAGGATTTGAAGAAATAAGCCTCCTAAGAAGATGGATGATGACAAGGGGAGTAAGGGTTGTTATCCAATCATTTGTCATGGTCCAGAACATTAAGATGTATTGGTAAGACCCCAGAGGTGTGTAGAAGTTCCTTTTTTCCAGTGTGTAATAACTTATCCTGTGCAGTCAGCCAGCATTGCACTGTTGCTGAAAACTTATTCTATTTGCATGTGTTTGTACACACAACACATGAGTGTTAAAAGGTTGTGTATTGCTGGGAAGTGTTCTACACATCACCCAAAAGTAGCCCTACTAAAGAGAGGCTGGCTTMCAGGCTCCTCACATTACTGCCCTTCTCTCCCTCCTCCATCCCACTCCAGTTGTTAACATTTCTGCCTTGCCTCTTCTGCTGTGAGTGTTCTGCTCCGGGCTTTCTCCAGAGGCTTTTCCCTCTGACTGATTTTCTGTGGTTCCCTGCTCTACAGCCCTTTCCTTCTCGTTCTTCCCTTGTCTCAGGGCTTCAAAACCACGGAGCAGCCTTGGGGGACTGTGTCAGCTAGCAAAAAAACTGGATTAAACATTCATGGCTGTAGGAGTGCTTGTTAGCATATATGTATTAATTCAACATTTCCTGCTGCTTTTCAATATGTTGGGAGGTTGTGTTGTCAGCAAGGTGGCTTAAAGTCCGTAATGGAATGTCTTCTGCTTGGGACCAGGTGAAAATTTTGCTCTGCTTATCTGGTTTCAGAGAAAAACCTTTCTCCTTACTTTTAAAAAGTGAGTATTCCTCTCTAAACCAGACATGGTTGAGATCCTATTTGTGAGGATTTTGTTGAATTCTGGCTCTGTAGCTGTGATAGGTGATATTGAAAGTTGCCCTTCATGTAGGAGAATCACAGCATCATGTTTTGCTGTGGTAAAYTGCTCCCTGCTTTGCTGCTTGTTGCTGGGAATTCGTGCAGAGGTGAGGTTTGGCTTGTTGGGATTTGCYATGGCACAGAATGCTCAGTAGCTGAAATTTGATCCAAAATTGAGGGCTGGCATAGTCTGCCTCCAGGAGGACTCCGTGGATTTGGGATCCCTTTGGGCCATTTCTGGCAGTGTGTCTTCAAGTCCCACAGGCAGTCTGCAAACTGGCCATGGTGGGGAGATCTGTTCCTGCAGGTTTAGATGTCAAACACGTGGCTGTGTTTTCAGGGAAGCAAAATGTAATTCTTCTGARTCCCAGCCATGTAATTACAGCAGTAATAATAGCTATCATTTTTGATGCCTCAGTGCYAAACGTAAAGGTTGTTCAATTGTTTCTGTTAATGTTTTCGGAGGACTCTGTTCTACAGCTTTTTTCCCTATTTGTGCCTTATCTGTGACTGAACAATTACCAGCAATGTGATGAGGACATGGTATGCAGAAAGTCATCCCCTTGTCTCTGTTCCTGATGACTCTGAGGAGTGTGTGAGTGCTGCTATCTCGGCTGCTGATCAATGGAGCTGGAGCTAATGTGAGCAGTGACCTTTGTGGGGAGAATGGAGCCCGTGCCAAGATTGCACTTGCAGTTGGAATCCACTTTTACACTTTGTCATGGATTTGACTGCAGAGCTGCTCCCTGACTGACTTGGATTGCTCAGTTGCTGTTCTATCCACCAAGTTTCTCTTGAATATTAGTCCTGGCGTTTTCCTTGGCCGGGTATCATCGTTTTATGGGTGACCCCCACTCTTCCCAATCTAAATTCCTTTTGTTCTTTATTAAGTTCAAAGTGATCCTGCATAGCTGGACCCTTCCCAGTTTGGGGAGATCAGTGGGATTTTTACTGCTGGAATTAGACCCAATTTACAGCAGCCCATGGGTGAGCAAAGGTTGTTCTCTGACATTTTCCTTCTCTCCATTTAGGAGTCTGATGAGTGGAGCTCTCAATTATTTAACATCTATCAAGGTTTTGCTTACAACACCTAAATAAACACTAGTATTTTGTACTTTTTTTCTAAATATATATAAYATATTTCTGCTACATTAATTTACAAATGTATAAAAAACACATACTGTTGGTTAACCATCCCTTTTAATGAAATAGGTTTTGGATTGAAATTTTAAGTATGCATGAAGACAGTAAGATACCATTTGCGCTGTTAGGATTTCAATAATGTATGGAATTAGCAGAGCTTTATTATATGTCTGTGCCTGCATGCCCTCCATAGAGTAAAAGTTGTAATAAATAGAAGTTCAAAGGTAAAATTTTATTGCTGTGCATGAGGGGAGAAAAAATAAATTAGAATAATGTAATCATGCTCATATATGTTATGAATTTTGAACAGTGTCTATTAGAAAGTTTGTCAAAATGTGCTTAGCTTTGAAAATAGAGATTAACGCTGAAGGTTTTAATATTGYTCTTCCTTATATTCCTATTCCTTGCAAATATAAGTGTAAAATATCTCCTGCCGAAAGCAATTGTCATAAAAYGACACTTTTCTATTTTAATAGCTGAATAATCAGAACAAAAATATTTTCTAAGTTGCAGAGAGGTTATTGCTTTTTTCACACAAAGAAATTTAGTGGTAGAAAACCAGATTTTAGCCGGATATTCTTCGCTTTTTGTGTTTCTATTCTTATATGTGAAAAGCGTGTCCAAATGTCTCCTGACAGCTCCGGCTCTTCTGTGTGTTTAAAAATGGGGTGAGGTGTGTTCATCTGATTCCACTTACTGATTCTGTGTTTTTCTTTAATCTAGTAGCAAAGTTAAAATAGTAGCTCTCCCACAGGAGCTGGGAAACCTGTTAGGGGTTGATTGGTTGGTATCAATCTGGGCCCTTTGGGTTTCATTTTTGGTTTTTTTTTTTTTGTTCTATTCTACTTTGGAGCAGATAAGGACCAGGTCAGTGTAGGAGGGCAGCTGCTTGAACTGAGCTAAAATAATTTGTCTGAGCTCCCACCTCATCACAGCCTTTTTGAGACAGCTCCTTGGTGAAACTTGGACAACAAAGGCAGTTTCTTCTCCTGGGTTTTCTTCCCTTCCCATTCTTTTAGGCTGTCCTCTGTCACCTCCCCCTTTCCTTGAGCCCAGGGGACACCATGAAGGCTCTACCAAAGCATCAGCAACCACCTTTTTTTGGACTTTTTTTTCATAGTCTTCAGGTTTTAGCTTTATCACTCAACTTGGGAAAACCCAACAGCAATAGATGCCCATGCACCCTGTTTTTTTCTTTTAATGTTTTTTATACCGTTTGGACTCTGAATAATTGGGGAAGACACTGATGCTTTTTTTTCCCTTGGATTTTTTTAAAAAATTACATAAACCAGCTGTCACCTTTTAATCTATAGAAACTTTCTGGAGACAAAAGACCAGGAAACTTTACTAAATAACCCATTTTAGGTTATCGTCAGTGATTYCTGCCTTTAAATTCTTCTGTTGATGCCGTTGTAGCTGAAATGCAAGCAGGATGAGGCTGCTGTTCCAATATAATCAGTGAACCAGTTCCAGAGGGTGGAGCAGTTTAGAGACCAAATGCAGTTAAAATGGCACTAGAGGAATGATGCACTACTGACTGAAAATGCAGGCATTGTTATTAATGATGTAATTAAAGTTCCACCTCATGGGCAGAGTGGAAGCACGCTGAAAATATTGTTAATATTGTGTTTCCTACATTGATTTATCCCCATTTTAAGTACTAAATGATCTATGCAAAATACAGTGGGAATTAAACACTCCRTCTAAAATTCACAGCTTTATTACGTAAAAATGGTTCAAGCAGAGGTCAGGGTACATTAGCCAGAAGTAACTTAACCCAGCTGAAAAATGTCTAATGCACTTTCCAAGCACAGTTGATATTGGCTAAACCTGTGTGTRCAGTGGGAAGCTCTCCTCAGGAGCCAAGGGTCGTGTTTGCTGTTTGTATTTTTTGGTCAAGAACAGATCTCAGACATTCATCTGGACCCTTGACTGATGATCATCTCTGTGGTACTGGGTGTATTTTCTTCTTTATTGCAATTTTTTRAAGCTCAGTTCTGAGATTTGTGGATCAATTAGAGACGAAATTGAAAAAGATAGTAGTAATAATAAAAATAAAAGATAGCCTAGTGTTTGGTCCTGCAAATTCTGAACATTTCCTGATGGATTGTGGGAGCTTTCAGAGTTGCTTTATGGGCTTAGGCCAGACTCTGCAGCTGAACTAGAACACATTTTTGTGTTAACTGCTTCTAAATGAGCTCTTAGTTTTAAGTAGTTGGCATAAATCTAATTTTAATTTACTGTTTTCATTTTCTTTTGCATTGATCCTCTTTTTGTGGAGATTCAATTGCAGACTTGRAGAAAGATGTTTTTTAAAAAGTCCAGATGGTATTTCCAGTTATTTATTATCATTAGCATTCCCTGTATCTGAAAACAAGAACTTTGCCAACTTAGATCAACCTCATCTGCTACACTATTGTTTACGAATTTTCAGTGTCCTGTGTTAATGCCAACTCAATTTTGGGGTGATTTCTGGGGCTACAAGAGAAAAAGAGTCTGCTATTCCCAATGGATGGCACATTGCCAAGTTATTTTGGGAATATCACTTGGATAACAGTCAGTCACAGGTTTCTCATGCATATGARCAAATGAGCAGGGCATGTGCTTGTTAAGAGTAGCATAATCTGAAGAAAAATCATAATAATCAAACCAGAAGGTACAAAGGTTGCAATTTTCCACGTGTAAACACACAACTTTTCTTGGTGGGGTTGCAGCCTATGTGAGAGCACAACTTCTTTGCTATTTGTAACAGGCCCCTTATGATTGTTTTTCAAGCTCTGAGATTGAAGGTGGCACCTTAAGTTTCTAAAAATGAAATGTTTTGAAATCTGCAGTTGTGATGCATTGGGTATAAAATGCCACTTTCTTTTTCCAAACTAAAATGTTTTAATTATTCCACTAAAATCACGCTGCCCAGTGCAAAGATATGTAAGATGAAGTGGATTCTGTACAGTGTTGGAACAAACAAGTTCACTAATACATTTTTCCTCAAAGTTTTGAGAATATGTGGATATTTTATAATATTTTAATACATTGGACTTATTTGTGTAATTGGTTTCTACAGTATTTTGTGTTGTTTAGCATTTGGAACAAAGCAGTGCAGAGAAGGAAATAGAGGGACACCTGTTTCAATTACACCATAGCAGCAATTTCAACAATAAATCTTAATTGCAATCAGTCTTGATCAACCCACCTGTGTAGATTCCCTCATTTACAAGGAGGAGGGATAATGGAGAAAAAAAATAAAACATTTCAAAGAAAGAGAGGAAAAAAAACCCTGCAGAAAATGAAAATATGGATTATGATATGTTCTTACCCTTCATTTTCAGATTGCTGCGCTGTTAATTATTAGGGACAGCAGCCTGAATTTCCCTGCTTTTCTCTGGGGATACAGTGAACCCATGTTTACTTTCAGCTGCCACAGGAGCAATTTCTCCTTCATTCAGGAGGGACTGTGCAAACAGCCACAAGGTAGAACTGATTCTGCTTCCGTGCCCAAGCTCAGCAGTTGAAGGTGCAGCAGATTCCTTTAAGGGACAACTTGTCTTTGTGGTGTGGGRTAGGAGACCCAGCAGAGCAGATCTCTCTGTAGGTCACCTTCTGCAGGTGTTGTTTTAACCTTGAGTGTGGAAGTGCTGCTCAGAGGTGCTCTGGGACCTTCTCTGCAGGCCAGGCAGCTGCTCACTGACGTGCCTCTCCTGTGCTGAGCTTTCTTGGAGCTTCTCTGGAGTCACACATCAGTTTTCTTAAGTGCATTTACCTAAAGAGGGAAAATAATTGCGGGCCAACAGTCCAAATTTCAATAGAGGATGGATAGGAAAGGAAAACAAATACTGTTTTTTTTCTGTGCTTATCATCTTTTTCTCATAACCTCTGTAGTGATCTCTTGGACATAGGTAAGGGACAGGATCATGGCCAGTAATGCAGGATTTGGGTGAGACTTTTGATTTCATGGAGATTTCACAACACATTTCCAGACAGACATAGTTTTTCTGTATTTGTAGTTATTGCCTCTGTTCATGTGTTGTATTTTCTGTCTTTCCTTTTTCCTTATTCTCCTGCATTGTTATCCCCCTTTTCTTCATTCTACATTATGTTGTTTAAAATGTTTTTGTACTTGCATTTTGACAAGACTTTTGACTCAAAACCTTAAGGATTGTCTCATCTGTCTTGGTTTCCCCCCATCCCAAAGAACATCCTGTTTTTATTTGTTTGTTTCCTTCTGTCTGTCATGAATGGCTCTTTTTATTTCCCAGCTTCACCTTCTTTCATGCTCACGACCTCCCTTCCTCTTCATCGCTTTTGCATCCCCTTCTCCTCCCTGGGGTTCTGATAATMGTGATGGACCAGTGCAATTAAATTTATCCCATACACCACTGCTTTCCCTGACAAACTGACACCTCTCTCCTCCAATTTCTTACCTGTTGCCTGGCATTAAGCAAAGTCAGCCAGGAGCCAGGATTTCAGTGGAGTGTGACATTCATCTGCCGGAGATGACTGAGCATGGCAAGCCCTGGATGCTTCCTTCTCTAAAGCTGGTTGTGCAACATGGGGAAAGAAAAATAAATCAGTGATGYTGTGATGAGATGAAGACGTTCAGGATGGTTATAAGAAATTTCTCCTATTGTAATTTGATTGTTATTGCTTTTAAATGTAACATTTTCCGTAGCTGATGAGATGCCCAAGTCAGCATCCTGCCAGCACACAGTTGCTCTCAGCAAACTGGCATGCAGTCAATAGGAATCCCTCTGAATTTACTGCTGCCTGTTGACATCTTACTCTGTTACAGGCAAGTATTTAATCAAAGTTTATTGTCATTCTTTTCTGAGATTTAAGTGGGACATAAAATTTTACGATACGTATAGTATTTTAGATGACAGCTTCATTATTTCCACTGAATAATTTGAAATGCTACAAGGAGAAATATTGATGGCAAACTGGTAATTGTCATTAAATATGCAGCRTTTTTGCAGCAGCCATTTGTGCAAAAAATAAATTTTCTGAACTTCTGYGCAGCAGTGCAGAACAGTCTGAAATGCAATTCCTTTGTCTTGGGCCTTTTCCCATTGTGGAGGTCACTTGAGGCTCCACACGTGTTCAAACCTGAAAACTTCAAAGTGACTTTGTAATTCTTCTTTCTGAAAAATGAGCATGGTATATATTATTGAATGTCAAAAGGAGAATGCTTGGTCTGTTATTGAGTTGATCTTTCGATTCCTGCTGCCTGATGGGATATTTATTTTTGCTGCTTTAGTCATCCCCTGTCCAGTGGTCATTCCCTTTTTCCGGAGCCAGGAGGGATGTCTTTAGCAGGAGTAATTAAAAACTGTGTTATGGGAGATGGGCACAACAGGTCACTGGGAAGAATGAGACAATGCACCAGAGCTGTGAGGCAGGGTGTAAAACAGACAGGTGCAGTTTAATATTGGACTGAATCCAAAGGAAACATTCCTGTTGATTCAGTGCCTCACCATGGAGGGCATTACTCAGGACTGTGGGAGTGGCTTCTCCTTCTGGAATGAAAAAAAAAAAAATTAAGTTTCTGGAAAAAACCCAAGCTCTTTAGTTCAAGGAGGGTTTTAGGTCATWCCTTCTTTTATTTCCCTTGTTGGGAAGAAATCAGGTTGCTTTTAGGTGAATGAAAAATTACATTCAGAATGGTGTTCTCTGTTACCTTATTAAAGAATTCAAGTGAGGGACCAGTACATTAGGTAATGAGCAACTTTGTTAGCAAGTATATTTACAAAAATGCCATGTTTGTCTTCTCTTTTCTAATTATTACACCCTGACATGAAAGGAAATGGATTAAATCTTTCCTATAAAATGCTATCTGGTGAGTGCATCTTGAGTATTTAGCTTTATAATCACTAAACTATTCAAGTACAAGGCAATCAGTTTAAAAAATGCCATTAGAGTTGGTCAGGATGCTTGCAGTAAAACATTTTGAATAGAAAACCGTAACATTTTTCTWAACTACAGCTTCTTTTAGGAAAGCRAGCATTCAGTGAGGCTGAGAACAATCCGTGCTTAAGGCAAGAAATACAGAGTGTGTGAGAGGGATCAGTTGGGCTCCTGGGGTGCTGAGGGAGCTGTTTTAATTCCTRTACCTCAGGCAGATCAGAATTTGGATGGTTTGAGTCGAGCTCTCAGCTGATGCTGACCAGCACCCCCAGGTCCTTTTCCACTGGAGCGGTGCCTGGGGGTTTTGTGGTCCAAGTGCAGGACCTGGYTCCTGGCCTTGTTGAGCYTCACAAAACTGTCCTTTAATCCAGCCTGTCCAGATCCCCCTGCAGAGYTGTCCTGGYTCCTGGCCTTGTTKAGCCTCACAMMACTGTYYTTTAATCCAKCCTSTCCAGATCCCCCTGMAGAGCCTTCCTGCCCTGCAGCAGATCATTTTGATGTTGTCTGTGAACTTGCTGGGGTGCCCTCAATCCCTGTGTCCAGATCAAGACATTAAACAGGGCWGGCTCCASTGCTCAGCCCTGGGAAGCWGCGCTGGTGAYGGTCCCAGCTGGATGGAGCTCATTCCCCACCMMTCTCAGGTTCTGGATGTCCAGCCAGGTTTGTACCCAGCAAACTGCACCAGCCCAAGCCATGAACACCAGTTTCTSCAGGAGAATGGTGTCAAAAGCTCTGAAAAAGCCTGGAAGGCACATCCAGCCTGTCCTCATCCACTGAGCAGGTCACYKTGTCACAGAAGGAGATCAGGCTGCTCAAACAGGATCTCCTTTCCTAAAGCCATGGTGCCTGGGAATGTCATCACACGGCGTTCAARGTGATGTGCTCCACGACCTTCCCTGGTACCGAGGTCAAACTGCAGGCCTGAAGTTCCCTGGATTATCCTTCAGCTCTTCTTGTGGCTGGGTGTCACATTTGCCAAAATCTGGTCACCAATCACCTCTGGGATTTCCCTGGATAGCCAGGACTTCTGGTTAAAGATGTAGAATGCCTTCGTGAACGCCTTCACGAAGATGTGAATGCCTTCTACCAGCAGCTCCCTCAGTGCATTTGGGTAGGTCCCACCTGCCCCCATAGAACACTTTGTGCATCTAAAGATTATGGAAAAGTCTAGAAAGATCCAGCAGATGTGAGATAAGAATTATACCTTCAAGGTACTGAGTGGACAGTTTGGAAGCTCTTGAGAATTTAATATTCATTTTAAATCTGCGACAATGCATAAAGCACACTTCAGCTGTATCCTGTGCTASTATTTTTCATGGAAAATGAAAGATTATTACCTCCCTTTGTAGTATACAGGAGTTTTCTGAGAATTCTCTGCCAGGCATCTGGTACAGAAGAAATTCCCCTTCTGCAGTCATAGAAGGCAGTAATTAAACCTGAACACGGAGAATGGAGCTATAAAGTAAATCAAAGTGAGTGTTGAATTGTACTTTCCTGCACCCGGTGTAAACTCTTTCTAGCAAAGCACAAAGCTTCCTTTCTTTGCCCAGGAGYTGTGAATTGCAGCCTCAGTTTGCAGTGGTGCTGCTGCTGTCACCTGCTGTAAATCCAGTGTGAACAGAAAACGTGGACGGAAGAAGTTGAAAGTGTCTTTTGCTCCTTTGCCTGCCTTCCCCACAGGGTGGTCACCCCGAAATATGTGGCATGTGAGCTTCTGGGTGGGGGAATTTTTTGGGGACCCAAGTGTTTTAAATCATCTTCTGAGTGGAGTGGCTTGGCTTTTGTAAAGTCGGATTAAATCAGTGGAAAGGCTCTTTTGGCTTTCAGCAAGTAGTTTTTCTCTGATGCTGAGATACCTGTAGCAGTTTGGTGGAAAAAAATGGGCTGAATTTGGAATTTGGTGAACATCACAGCACTTTCTTCCCATGAAGTTCTGATGTAACAGAGATAATTCGTGGTGTGGATGGACGGGTGGAGGTCACGCTTTCAGGGCAGTGTCCCATCTCATCCCGCCTGGTTCTGAACCTGTCACTGGCTGTGCTTCCCTGTCAGTGAAGGGAGAGGAGGACAGGTGTCTCACCCTGCTTCACCAAACCATGTAATCTCTTGATGCTGCTGTACCACTCCTAAAATCAGCCTGCCCAGGCCACCCTCCTGTTCCCTGCTGCTGTACAGACAAGCTGTCAAAAYGTTAGCAGGGATTTTGATGCTCAAGTGACTCGGGAAGACAGCTGGAATGAGGCTTACAGGTTTATTTGCTGTTTTCACATTGTCTTTTTTTCCAAAGGCAGTTCTCAGCATTAGGTGAGCATCCAAAGCAGCAGTGGTGATAGGGGCTGGTCAGAGGGGCTGAGGATTCAGCTTGGTTTGTCTGGGATGCCAATTGTAGCAGCGATGGATGGGGGCTGTGTGTAGTGGGGTGGTGCAGAGAATGGGCACATCGAGCCTTTCCAGGTGAGCAGAGGTGTGAGCCAAGGAAAGGGAGTATAAAACTAAAGTATTTTTAACCATCTCTTGCAGTCTGATTGCCTGCTGGATCCGCTGTTCCTTCTCATAATACGCTTGAAAAGTTTTATCTGTGCCTCGAGGGCGATGAGCCTGTCTTCATTTAGGGATGCAACCRCAGATAATAGCGCCGTGCTGTTGACAGCTTTATGTGCTCACAGCCTGCCTCTCTTATTTACTCACTCGTAGATGTGGGCTCCTGTAAAAGCAGCACAGTTTTCTGCCCTCCCAGTTATAATTGCTTCCTGGACTGCCTTGTTATGGAGCCGGTTCCTGTGAGGTGATAGAGGCACTTTCTGCCATTATAAATTTGATTTTTTTTTTTTTTAATGTAGAATTGAACCTGGCTAGTCACTATGTTTTTTTTTTCCTTAGGTTCATAATTAAAGAAACCTTGAAGGAGAGGTTTGTAACTATTACAGGGGGAAAAGAGGAGGTAATGTGTGGGGTGACCCTTTTGTTTATAAACAGATGAGCTTCCAGAAGCTTCARTTATGTAGCTGAAATTTCATGAGGATCCAGAAACAGGAAGTAATTGAACAGTGTAACAAAGTCWGTCATGACTGTTCATCCCTTAAAATATATTTGTAAGATACAAGGTGTACTTCAGTACTAAAAGAGTTATATTTTATAAATTTTTATGAATTATTATATCCTTGTAAATTCTRTGTAATTACTAAAATTTCTGGACTTTTCCTTTATTATTAAAAAAAWWWAAMAKTWWWTTTWWTTTYCWSTKKWWAAAMMRKWRKTYCCCYKRRMYKKWWTYMSWKKKRMMATCCCTYGTGCTTTCTTTTGCTGCTCATTCTRGCAATGGTTCTTTCAGTAGGTTTTTCCCCACTGGTCCCCACTGTTCTACCTTGTTGAAAGGGCTTTTGGAAAGATGTTTCTCATCAGGAGATATGCTTTGGTGCCTTGGCTCATCTKCAGCAGAAAGTATTTCACCCTTGCATGGTGTGGCCCAACAGATTGATAATTTTGGGTCTCCTGGTTGTTGGTGAGAAGCAAGARTCAGAAGTAAGAGTGGCTCATTCTGGTGAGGCTGAAGGAGAAGGACCTAAACTTTAACCAGATCCTTCTCTGGGCTAAAGAAAAAAGAAATCTGACTTCTTTGGGGACCTGCACAATTTGTACTGTGGAAAATAGGTTCTGTAGGTAGAGATTGCTAGAAAGTATGGGGCAATTATCATTGGTTCTGTTGATATATTTGATACATTACAACTGTCTGTTGATAAAATTATCTCATTCCTTTTGCTCATGTGCTTCAGAGAGTGGACTGCAGCCAAGATGTCACACACCCAACTTGAAACGTGATTTTTCTTCTTTGCTTCCTTGAATAAATTTWTAAGTTAGCTGTTCAARYATTACACTTTRCAGCCTGGAGCCCTGGCACAYGCTGTTCTGAAGCACTCTGCTCCAYGRGCAGGTTTGACACAAAGCCAGTCTGTTTGATACAGGCTGTGGGTGTCAAACCACGCTGTGCCTCCCTCCACATCTGTCTTGTTTCATTTGCTGCAGGTGAAGAGGTGCCACATCAGCTGTGCTCAGAGCTGCCCCGTCCCGAGGTGGTGCCCTGTGAGGTCCCCTGTGCGAGGGACTGCGTGGTCAGCGAGTGGTCCCCGTGGTCCCCGTGCTCCCACTCGTGCTCCAGTAAAAACGCCGAGGGCACTCAGAGCAGGAGCAGGTCCATCTTGGCCCTTCCAGCCCAGGGTGAGTGATGAACATTTCTGGACTAATCACTGCTTGTTCTTTAATGCACTGACTTCCYTTCCTGAGCCAAACTGTGTTTAGGGCAGAGCTAATCCCGGTTCTGCAGGACTGAGGGATAATGCTGCGTGCTCGTCTCTGCCTACCTGGAGTTCATGTGTCACTTGGAGAAATTCTGCCACAGTTCCAAACTACTTCAGCCTGTGAATTGCTGTCTGTTGAGGGCCTGTCTGGGTGTGAATTTGGGTCTGGAGAGCTTCATCCTCTTCCAGTAAAATTGCTGCATGACAGACTCATCATGCAAGTGTCTTTGTATGGAAACATATTAGTAATGATTTAAAACCAGTGGGCTGTGAAAAACAGGAAATGGAAAAGAACCTGCTTTTTCTTTTTTTCCTGCAGACTTAGAATGTGTTGACCTGCTTGTYTTTGTGTTGTAGTAAGTAAATAGCTCTTGATGAATATACGTACTATSTTCTGGATCTTCGTGGACACATCATGGATCTGTTTTTTTGCATGTTGACATCAGTGATACAGCTATTTAAACAAACCATTTTGTGTTAGAAGTGTACTCTTGTAATATAGTTACACATCTGGTAATTAATTTATGTGTTGGTTTATCCCACAGGATTTGAAAGGTCTTGAATCAAGTGCATAAAAATTCATAAAATGTGAAGAGGTCCAACAGWCTAAAGCCTTGTTGACACAAAATACCTGCTATTGCCAGACCTGGGTGCAGTTAATGCAGCAGCAAAACACTCTTAGATGCAAATATAGTCTAGGACAAGCTCTGTTAAGTGTTATTTTGTAAATTATCATTAAAGCCACCCACTGTTTCTGGGCTAATGTAAGGACTTGATCTTGCAAACCCTTACTCATGTGAAAGGTCTGCATTCACATAAACATCCTCCTAAGCACTTGTGAAGAAAATTGGGACCCTTCAGGATGAAAATAATTGTTGGTTGAATGATAATAAYTGCTACTAAAAAGTGTACGAGCTAGAGAATAATTAAAATGAAAATACAGTTGGCTTCATGTTTTCTTTGGAAGTAATGAAATCCAAATAACATATAAACATGGAATTACGAGAGTGAAATTGTGAAGGAGTGAATTCTAGAAGTACAGAAGTACAATCATCTCAGCCTGAAMGGCACTAACATAAAAATGGAGTACTCTGAACGGAATACTTTAAGTTTCTCAAGAAGGAATAATTAATTATTGAAAATCAAACTCCCTGAGTTTTTCTCTACAGCTTTAGCAACGGGTGTAACAGTTGGCTGTGCAGAGTCGCACATCTGTGTATGATAATGGTTGAAATTTGGGGAATGGAAGTGGAGTTAATACCATTATCACTGCAATCTTAAGGCAGTTTTAAATTACCTGTTTTCTCTACATTTTTCATATCACAGCTGAGCACCTGACTGCTRCAGAGCTCTGTAAGGGCCATTTCTTGTGGCCTCTGTCCATGGAGGTGGTGTCAGCTGTGCTCTGCTGTTGGAGGACTTAAGGAAACTCTTGGGTCATTTTCTCCAAGTTCTTCACCTGCTCCCAGAATATGATAACCAGGAAACTGTTGATGAAACTTGGGGGATTTGATTTAAATCAAGTTTTAGAAGATAATTCTTTACGCACCAAACTTCTGAAACGTAATGCAAGAGGAGATCGTGGAGCAGGCCTTCTCAGCAGGTGTAAAATGAATTATAGGAACTGCTGAAAATCATTAAAAAATCTGTAAATGGCTACTGGAATGGCCAGGCAGAGGCATGCTGTCCTGCTTTCTTTGTGTAAAAGTTGTCAATGAACTGCAGAAAATGGCCAGGCCCTTGAGCTCTTTACAAACAACATCTCCTGCTTGCAGTGTTGCAGGCATGGTTGCCTGTGCCATGGGCTATTTCTTACTCTCTTAAATTTAAACTGCCTCATTACTACTCTTGTATTTAGGAGAACATCCTTAACATACTGTAACTAACATAATATTGAAAAAAAGCCGCTCTGATTTTTCCCTGGGAAGTTCAAAGTTTGAGCGGGGTATTTTCTCTTGATTTCTTTTTTTCCTTCCAGATGGATCAGGCATTTTGCCATTTGCTTGTTAAAATTATTTATTTTCAAGATGTGCTCAAACACACAAGAAAAATAACTGGTTTGCATTTTTCCTGCYACGTCAAATTCTTCAGGAAACAAGTTACCTGGGGCACTTTCTACTCACTCCYTCATTGTGCCAAACATTTCTGAGACTGAACACTGTGTGGAACAGTCCATTTTCATGAAAAGATGAATGGTAATGTGTCATGATTATCCAGTGGGYTAGGTAATTTTTCTCTCTCTCTTTTTCTTTTCTCACTGCTATTCATTTTGGCCTTTTGGRGCCTTACCTTATTTCAGGAGGGTCAGTCCTGCAGGGCAATAGGCACCCCTTTGACAGACCTTCATCTCCTGTTGATTTTAGTAGGATGTAAAGGTCCTCTGCACCTCATGGTGTCTGGCCCCATCACTTTAGCTCTTTCAAAACCTGCAGCACTTTGGCTTCTGTCCCAAGCTGGCTGAGTTCTCCCTCCAGGAAGAGAATGGTTTTGATTTTAGTAATTTTTGCTTCTTTTTTCCTCAAATGACAGTGCTTACTGTTAAATTTCACTGCGTTACTCCGTAACTTTTGAGCTATGATCATCTGCTGCTTTTATGGATAAATTCATAAAAAATGCTGCTTTTATGGATAAATTCCTGCTGGAGTGTCACAGCTTCTGGGGAGGCTGTTCAAACCCCTGTGCTTTGGGGCTTTGGCACCAGTTGCTGACAAAGTGCAGCAGTTTAACAAAATCATTGGACAYGGGTTTAAAGGATGGTGCTGCAGAGAAGTGAAGGCTCCGTACTCAAAATGTGTTTTTCAAGTTTTCCCCCCTCCTTGCTTTGCAGATGAAGGTGTCATTTGATGCATCCTGCTGTCATTACAGTTCAGCTTCCTCCACTGCTCACATCTTCAAGGCAATGCGTGAATAGAGTCCAAATATGAGAGAGAGATGTTCCTCCTTGGGAAATTAGCAAGGAGAATGAACATAAAAATAATGCTTAATTCGTCTTTAAACCTGATTGCATGTTTGCTGAGTGATACTGGCATTTAAATGGAATTAACTTGGCTGTGTGTAGGAGTTATCAATAAAGTAACTCAGAAATATCCTTTGCCTATTTCTGTTTCCATTATGCATTTGAATACAATTTTATGCAAGGCTAGTTTAATGAGGAAACAATATTTTAGAAGGTTGTTATTGCAGCCATAAAGGTCAACAGCTTTATTTAAGCTTTATTTATTTATTTTTTTTAAAGGGGGCAAAAAAGAGAAGTTATTGTGCAAACCTGACCTTTTTGAGAATTTTTCCACGTCTCTCTTTTGCCTTATGAGATAAGGATATGGTGTTGTCTTGACTGTTCCAGGTGGAAAAGCCTGTCCCCCTGAGCGAGCCCTGCAGGAGCAGCGTGCCTGCAATGACCACCCCTGTGTGCATTTCTTYTGGGAAACTTCTCCCTGGAGCTCCTGCTCCGAGGACGTGCTGGGGACAGCTCTCAATGCCACCGTCAGCTGGAGYGGGGAAGCCACCTGTGGGGTGGGCATACAGACCAGGAAAGTCTTCTGCATGAAGAGCAGCTCTGGCCAGGTCACTGCCAAAAGGTATTGAAAGAAAGCTTAGCATTATTTATAACATTCATGATGCATAAAGGCATTTTCAGCAAGTGTATGGAGTCTGTAGCACTGAAATAATTTCATTTCAGGACTAATTCTCCATCACTGGTGATGTGATGGAGATGTGATGATGCTGCTCCATCACTGCTATGCTGCAACAAGTAACAAAACCAAATATCCAGCCCATTTTAACTTTCTGTGTAAACTCAGGCAAAATGCACACTTTCAGTGRTGGAGATTCTTTGCTGTAGCTTTTCTGCTACTCTAATTTACAGTTTTCTGCAAATATTTTCCCTGAAGGACAGGTGTGAGGGAAATATAAAATGCGTTTGAATATAATGTTCAGCAACATGTTATTAGCAGGGCTCTAATAAAATAGAAAAAGTAAATAGATTTTGCATTATATTTACACTCCAATAAGGCAGTACCATATGTGTGATCTATATTGTTCAGTTGGTTTATATAACTTCCTTAATGTGATAGCAACACAACAAAATTACATATTCTGCAGTAGAAACATTCTAAATTTTGCTTTGCTYTACTAAATGAGGAAAATAAGTAGCAGATGTTTTCCTTAATATCGAAAAATCAAGACGTTGCTAATTATTTTTGCACCATTAATGAGTCTAGAGACTTACAACTCAGTTTCCTTTCTTATTGTAGCTCTCAAAACAATCCTGTTTCTATAAGCAGACTGTGCTGATTTCAGGRAAGTTAATTACACTTCTTGAGGTTAATGGGGTTAATTAAATAAAAGGAAAGAAATCTGGTATTCATGTATRTCTCAAATGCATTGATGTGCTGTAACTTTACCTAATTGAACATATTGTTTATAGAGCTGTATAATGTCTAAAATAGTTGTTTGCCCCCTCCAATTCTGAGGTGGTGTTAGAGGAAATGGAACTGAAGGGGGTAAGTAAACACTTAAGCAGCTGAATCCTGGTTTTAAGATTTTTTTTTTTATTCTTCATTGATGTCTACTGAAAAGATCACTCAAAAGTATTTAGTAACCATTTGAAAGAGGAATATGCCACTAATCCTTACAAGAAGAAAGAGTAATTCCCTTCCAGTTCACCCACTTGATATGCAAGATATGCCCAATCCCATAAAATTGTCCCTTTTCTGTTCTTCAAGTCCTTATATATTAACTGTGTCTGAAACTTCTTTTAGAATATGTATGACATGTTTTCCATGTAGGAGTTAAAAATGAATGAAGGAAATCACAGAGCTCTTTTTGCTGTATTRCACTTGAAACTATTTTTGTGTTCCTTGGGGGTTGAAAGTTGAGGAATATGTCATCAGCCCTTACAGACAGGTGGTTTGAAGGCTGTTGCATGTTGTGCTAAAACAGGACTACTTTATAAACATAATTACTCACTTTCTTTGGTAATAAATATATCAGTTTTACTCCCATGAGCTTTGTGGTTTTGATGTCACAGACAGAGCTACATTTAGCCTGTAGTCATCAAGCTGAGTTCCCCATTAAAAAAAAGAAAATTATTTTTAATCCTTGAAATGTTCTCAATTCAGTTGTGTTGCATGAGTACAAAGGAGTAGAAAAATAAGGCTTGCTCTTGCCAGGAGTGTGTCTTTGGTATGGCAGTATGCTCAATGCCCTGTGAAAGTRTTAGGAATAAAATCTTTTTCCATAGTTTTAATTTTTGATTCTGTTTTGTCTGTGTCCGTAGGTGTCCGGAGTCGGTCCGGCCCGAGGGGGTGCGGCCGTGTCTCCTCCCCTGCAGGAAGGACTGTGTTGTGACACTGTTCAGTGAGTGGACACCCTGTCCCACAGCCTGCCAGCCTGGTAAGMCTTGAAGAAGACAAAATTTGGGGGAAAAATTAGAGAATTGGCCTAGGAACACATGACAGATCTCATTCACACCGGTCTAATGGTTTTTAGGGCATTCACCTTGTGTAAGTTTTAGACCTGAGGACTTTAAACTTTGACTTTTGAATTGACACTGATGTTCTTGGGCAGGTGAGGTCCTTGTGAGCAGCTTTGGAGATGTAAATTCTTTCAGCCTTGAAAAAATTCCTTCTGGGTACTCTGAGGCCYCCATGTTGTATGGCTGCACATGGATTTGTTACATTAAATTAAATGTACTTCTCATGTCCAAGCTGGATGTTCATATGGGATTATTCAGGTTCCTTCTGTGCTTTGTGGGTTTTCAAGGGATCTCTTTGATCTTATTGATTAACTTTGGGGCACCGAGTGTACAGCGAAGTGTCTTTATAATGATCTGGTGTTGGGTTTTCTGAAAAATTTGTGTGTTTTATTAATTGTTCAGATGAAAGTTTGCTCAGTTATCGGAATATTTCATTATTGTTGGTTGCTTCCTTGCCCTTCAAAGATTCTCAGTGGATGCTTTAGCAAAGTCCTTGTTAGATTTTACAGGAAAATGAGTTGCTTTCTAAAACAGTGAATCCTGTTTTAATTAGCAATTTATTTTTAGACTTTAAATGAGCTGCCTATGAAGAAGTAGAATAAATTACCTGGTAAATTACTTTGTTTATTAAATAATAGTCTACAATTAMAATGAGAAGAAATTAATTATTTAACCTCCTTGGCAGTGTTATCATTTTAATATAATTCTAAATTAAAACTTCTTAGATGAGGGAGTTTGTTTTTTGCTAAATCTGTTATTGATATGGCTGCATTGCAAGATTCTTTTTTTTTTTAATTTGCATTGCACAATTAAAACCTCGGCACGATAATGAAATTTCAAAGCCACTATACATACGTGAGTTGTTAGGGGTGTTGTGCTTTTTTTACAGAAAAGTTGTATTTAATGAAAGCAATATACAGATGGTGAATTACTAATCAGATCAAGCAGGAACAGGTATTGCCTGGCAGATTTAAAATTAATTGTGTACCAGCGTAAGATCAGAACTTAGACAAACACAGAATCACTAAATCAGTTTTACACAGAACTTCACCCGTTGAGCTTTTTGTAGTTTATCTGAGGAAATACTTCCGAGTTTACCATCTAACAATCAAAGAGCTGACATTTTCCCTGCATTTAAATGTCATCAGACAACAGTCTGTCTTGTGGCAGGAGATGATCTGCTGCCTCAGAAGCACAGACAGCACTGAACTTAGGGCAGTARCAGATGGACGGGCAGCATAACTCACAAAGGAGGTGCCACTGAATCCCAGCACCTGTTGGGGAGGAGAACAGTGAGTTATTGATTCTCTGCCATTTCAGGTACTTAAAGGTGGCAACTGCCTGCTGCAGTTTTCTGTAATGTGTCTCTTTTACCTGGTCTTTGAGGRTGGATTGAAGAAAGAATCAAAGAATCAGTAGGGTGGTTTCAGGAAATGAAATAATCTGAATCAGCAGCAGGTAGATTTTCCTCTGTTCCTGCTTTCCTGGGGGTGAAGGTGGTTGTGAGAGGTAACTGCTTTCAGCATGGGTGAGTTGCTCCCTGGTCTGTCAGCACAGATTTAAAACAGGGAGATTAAAAAAAGCAAACAACTAACAATAAATAACATTTTTCATCTTCCTTCTGAAAATAGATGGTACCTGTAAGTACCTCTTGTCTTCTGGGCATTGGTTGTCCAGGAGGAAGGTTAGAAATTTCACAGTTCCTTAATTCTCTAAACAAGTTTACATGGAAAGTTAGATAGTGGCTGTCCTATTTTCTCCCTATGCTTTAAATCAGATTTGAAATGAGATGGGGTAAAAGTGGATAAAATGCATGGTGTGCCGCAATAAGAAATTCCAATCACCTCTACCAGACTGTCAGACAGTCCACAATCTGCCACTTCCAGTCCTCATAAGCACCCAACCAGAACTGGCCAAAACTTAAAAGCTCTTATCTCTACAAAGATATTGGAGATGGCTCTGATTTTGGTGACTAAAATCTCAGAAAATCTCAGGAAATCTATCCTTGTTTTTTTGTGTGAGCAGAATCTTGTGTTGATCAGGCTCTGCCTTTCCATCTCAACAGGAGCAGGGTATGAAGCTGAAKGTTTTCTGTGGAATAAAGCACATATTCCAGGAGTGAGAATGGGTTTTGTCCCTCACCTGAGAATGGTGGTGCAGCTCTCTGAGCCCTGGGCAGGGAAGCCCTGGGGGTGAAAGATGGGAGAAGGAAGGATGCAAGATCCAGGGAGGAATAAGAATGGGTTGGTAGGAGTTTTATGGCTCTGTAAGGGAGGAGAATGGAGGCTGGTGGCACAGGGAGGGGGAGTGGAAGCAGAGGTACGGCACCCCTGATATCCTCAAACAGCATTATCTGAGCTGCAAAGTCAAGGACAGAGAAGTCAAGATGGTCCTTAGATCTTGAGGCTTGACTTTTTTCAGGAGGGCAAACAGTCATAGCCGTGCTTGAAATCAGTTTGGTTTTAAAAGGACAGTCCTGCACAGTGCTAGTACTCTGGAAAAAGCAGGCTATAGCAATTTCAWCTGAAATATAAAAATTATGCTCATTAACATTTGTAAGGAATGCTATAGAAAAGCCAGTGAGGAAATTCAATTTTGAAAATGGGGTTTGAGTAAGGTGCAATAAAYGTTGAGGATAATTTAGTTTCTTGAGGTGGAGAAAATTACTGTKGGAAGCTCATTTAGATTTGGTACTGATTAATAGGAAGGAAATGGGTAAGATTCTAATGGTGGTAGATAATTTGAATGAAAATCGTCACAAAGTGATAGAGTTCACGATTCTTGGAAGGGAAGGATGGCAATATCAACAAGACATTTTGAAAAAAAAAAATGCGATAGACTTCAACAAACTGCAGGAATTGGTATCTCACTTCTTGGGAACGCATTCTRTGCTGACAGGAGTGCAGAAGAGTTGGAAGCTCTGAGAAAGCCTGCCCAAAAGGCTGAAGCCCTACTGGACTGTAATTCCTATTATAAAACTGTGCAGTAGCATGGCACATGGGAGCAGGGCATGTGTAGGTCTGTACATGATTTGCGAGTTCAGGGTTCAAACCATGAAGAGAGAACATCACACACAGCTAGAAAAGCCCTTTTTTATCTTCCTGTCAGAGGTGTTCAGGATCTCATTGCCTTTTGGATTGTCATATTGTTTTACAGAGATCAGAAACAAGAAATCAAGAAYRCAAACTAAGCTAGAGGATATTAGARAGTGGAAATTGCAYAAATGGATTAAAATTGAGRGGAAAATGAATAAAATGGRGGAAGCACAACRTGGGGAATATGCAGTTGTTGTCATTGTTTCCATTGCTTGCAGGCAGGAGGAGAATGGATCAAGGGGTAAATGTTTCCATTGAGTAGATATTCTCATGTCAGTGGGGCTGTGGGAATTAGAGAGAAGTAATAAAGCAATGCCAGAGCATCAAGTGACTGCCTTATGGGTGAGAAATTAAGTCTAAAAGAACTAAAACTCAGTAATACCAAGGCAAACCAAACCCAAACTCTCCCACTCACCTCCACTCCCCGAAAAAGAAAGGCCAAGAAAGTTGTAGATTATTCATCCTGACTTCGTTATGTAGAAACCCACAAGAACAAGTTATTACTCAAGGTATAAACATTTCAAGAATCAGATTGTAATAAACTGGCCAGTAAGGATTTATTGAGAACAAATTGTGCCCAATAAATTTAATGTCTTTTTTTTAACAGCCTAGCTGTTCTAATTAAGGGAAGTGGTAGATTTTTGACACATTAAACTTCTATCAGGAAGCTGAGGAACAGTGGCTTGAGTTAAATCACTCTAAAATGGGTATTCAGCTGCTTGAAAAATGTCACAGTGGATATCACAGTGAAAATAGTCACTCTTTACTGCCTGTAATTGTTTATTGATACCCATTGATAAGTTCCTGTGAGCCTTCTCTCAGGCAGCAGAGTCCCAGCTTTCCTGGTCTCCTGTGTGTGAAATGCTCTGCTCCCTAAATAGTCTTTGTGGCCTCAGAACCCTCTGGAGATACAATGGACTAGAAAATGRATGAAAGGCAACAGTTAAAAATGCTAAAAAACATACCAGGCTTGTCAAATTGCTGAGCTTGTTGGATGTAAGACCCCGAGGGGTCACTGCACTGGGTCCTGGGGAGGCTGTAGGTGGGAATCCTTGGGCACAGCCTTGTGAGAAAGAGAGCAACAAGAGGGAATTGAATTGGACCTGCAAAGGACTGGGCTTGCTTAGTGAGAGAGGGGAAGACTTAGAATGGATGCAAGGCCTTGCAATTTCATAAAGGACAGGGAGAAATTATTTTCTTCATGGAGTGGACAGAAGCGAAAACAATTTACAGGAGTGATGGTGTATGCTAGATTTTAAGAAAAGGCACTTTGTGAGGCTTTGCAGGCACCAAATCAGGCATTTGAAGGGAGGCTGTAGGAACTCTAAGGTTCTGGCTGTGAAAGAAGCAGGAGGGGGATCTCTCTGAAGGAGCTTTTCCTGCCCCAGGGCAGCTGCTGTGAGCAGCCTYTTGGTCCCTCTGCAGTGACCTCACAGTGGTGGCACTTCCACCAGTGAAGGCTTGTATGRCTTGGTGTTTTTAAAGCCAACATTTTTCCTGGATCTGTGCTTGTACTTTGTGTTCATGGTGTGACTTCTCCTAAGTTTTCCTTCTATTCTGCCACATTGTAATTTTGCTGCTGCAGCTTTCTGAGCTGGAGAAATAATACCCATAGTGGGCTTATTGGCACACTGCTTTCYTCTTCCAGACAAATTTGATCAACTCCACATTTAAAGAATTTTACTTGTTCTGTAATCCTTTAAGGAGTTCTCCTGAGATCCCTTTTTACTTTTCCAGCACCTGTTTCTGAAGTGTGAATGCAGTACCCACAGAAGTACAAATGCCATCCCCAGTGGTTAAATCAGCTCTCACTTTGCACTCACCACTCACACTGCCAAGGATTATATTTGCTTTAGCTATAGAGACAAACAGATAAATCTTGTTCTTGTCTTTMCTGCTGCATTCTGTGCCATGGATTTTGTGACCTGTGTTTTTAGATGGATTGATCTTGCATCAACTCAGGTTAAGTAGAGAGTTAGCCTCTGTTGGTTGCAATGGCTTTCCTCTCAGGAAGTTATCATTTCTAATTTCTAGAGCYATAAAGATGGGTTACTGGTAGCAGTCTGAGACCACCAGAATGTGTTTGCAGAAAAAAAACCCTTCCATTATGACAGTTTGTTTCTTTGTTTTTATTTTTTTTCCCTGGTTAAGGTGTTTATTTTCTCATTTATTTGTTTTCTTACTGGATTTGGGGTTCTGTAAAATTGACATTTTTTGATGCATCTCTTAGGCTGTTGATTTCTCAACTGTCCAGGTGCTGTCCTGCTGAACTACTGTAATTTTAAAGGAAGTATTTTTACAGAGTGCTCATGGTTCCAAAATAGAAATGAAACACAGGGCATGTTTCTAACCATGGCACCTAGATCACTCATTTTGGGTGCCAACCATGTCTTAAAAAGCATTTTTTTCTTTGCTTTACAGGCAATGCCACTGCAGTTAAGCAGTCCCGGTACAGGATTATCCTTCAGGATCCTGCCAGTGGGGGTCAGGCGTGTCCAGACACCTTATATGAGGAAAGAGAATGTGAAGATATTCCCATCTGCCCAGTGTATAGGTAAGAACTGTTAGCTTGGAGCCACTCTCCAGTGGGTGTCCACTTCTCCAGAAATGACTCTTGTCCTGCACAATTTTCACCAAAAAAATAACATAATGTTGGAAAATGCAGAGTTTGAAACAAATAATGTACTTTGCAAAATATGTAAAAGCAGAATTCAAACTGGAGGTTTCAGTAGGTCTGGCATCACCAGAACATGCACCCATAGACACAGCTCCTAGAAATGATAACCTGAGGGTCTGATATGTGTTAGGAGGCTGTTACTGGGAACTCCCCCCTCATTGTATCTAAAAATCAGTGTAAGCTATTTTGGGACCACAAGCCCTCGAGTGCCTTAATCATAATTGCATGCTCATTGCAGAAACTCTTGTCTTTTCCCCTGGTACCCTCACTCCAGTGAATAGTGTGCACTTAAAAAGTTCTGATTAGACAAATAGTACAATGGAGCACTTACTCACTGCTCCTCATTAAGATTCTGTGGCCCATCTGTTGTGCAATATTAGTAAATAGAAAAGCATTGTATCTTTGCATACAAATCTCCWGCCTGCACTTCCCACAGGAGCGTGGAGCTGAAGGCAACACCAGGAAAGGGACACAAGGCTCTGCTCTGCATAGTGCCAGGGAAAGCTGCTTCCAGTGTTCCTGGCTGGCACAGCTGTGAGCCTGGAAAGCAGGCTGGGAACAGCATCACTTGGTGAGAGCAGGAGGAGAGCCTGGTTTCAAAGCCCACTGGGGATATTTCTTGATGTAACTTTGAACCATGCCCTGCAAAATGAGAAAGGGGAATGTTGTTGGAGGAGGATGTGGCTTCCATGAAGGTGAACCTGGCACCTGSATTTCAGTTCCCAGAGTTTATTTCAGGAGTTATTAGAGCTTKGTGACTCTAAAGTCCCCACAGCATGTTGTGATTGGTACCTGGAGTTTGTGCCCAGGTTTGTGTTTCCTGTTTTCCAGTTTTAACCCCTTTGCTGTTCACTGTTCCCTGCAGGTGGAAGAGCCACCGCTGGAGTCCCTGTGTGCTGGTGCCAGAGTCGGTGAGACAGGGAGTGCCAGGGCAGAGTGAGCCCTGTGGGCATGGGCTGCAGGCCAGGGGTAAGATCCYACATCCACCCTGAGCATTTAATGTGTTCAATATGGCGTTTCAGTAGGGTCGTTGCTGTTTTTCTGCTGCAAATTTGGATACTTTGTTTTATGAAGTTTTTTGGGAACTCCATGCATTGTGCAGTTCTGCTGTGCTGGACATTAAAGTACCACAAACACAATAATTTGGAGTATAAGAGGAGATCWGTGCTTGATGTTCAAATATCTTAACCTGCTCTTCTGCCTGAAGCTGAAGCATGTGAGCTTTAAATGAATTATCTATAGGCCTTTATGAAGTAATCCATTCTTTGTGCTAAAAATGGAATGGATAATTTCCTCATGATTTTGAATTTTACTAATGATTTGCCTGAGGCCTGRTTTYSATTAAGACTGTTGAAAAGTGGGTAAAGGCTTTGGGCTCCTGCCCTTGGCATAATTAAGCACTTAGAAATTAGTGATCCCATTGTCTGAACAGAAGTGTTGGGAGGAATGTCAGTGTTCAGAGTCTGTAGTGGTGCCTGCAGATGGCTGGAGATGTGGCTGTTATCAGTCGCTGGGAAATATAAAGAAACCTTTAACAAAAGGTTATTTTTATTGAAAAAAAAATTGCTATACAGGTATGCTAACTGAGGAAACTTGACATAATAATTTACTCCTTCACAAAGGCAGAAGCTATTCTTTAAAGATGAAATGAATTTCTTAYATAATCTGGAAACAAAGGAAAAGAAAGAAAAGCCCTGACAGTATGTGGGATGTATCTGAAAGAAGAAATGTGTTTTAAACTAAAACTCAAAGGAGTAAATATCTTTAACTAGGTTTTGACCACAAGCCTTTCTACAAGGTTTTCAAATCTGTAAATTGTATTGCTCAGTCTCTCTGTGAAAGGTTGGTAATTTTTATGTTCTAGTAGGTGCATGAACTTCATGTTAATCTTACTCTGACAAAATTAGAAGTATAATAGAAGAGTATCACGCTTACTTTTACTCTGTGGAGAGCCCTCCAGCAATTACCCAGGCTATGTGCTGTTCTAAGGTAATTGTGAAAAACATACGTGGTGGGTTTAAGTGAAAATTGTTTCAGTACCGTGTTCACTTTTTGTATTTAACTGGCTTTTGTAAAAGTTTTGGTTTTCATAATTACATGTAGCGACAGAGCCACTCTACTGAAGATGAGTGGGGTCTCAGAAAAATGAGTTCCCAGATGAAACCCATGGAATAAGATTTTTAAACATATTTTGTATGAACAGGGGGAATGATTTCTACAGAGAAGGCAGCTGAAACCAAGCTGCTAACTCTGACCATACTGTGTCTGGAAAAGAGGCTGCTGGATTTTCAACAATTYTGTATTGTATCTGTAGATGTCTTTAGTGAGAGAAACTTTCATAAAGGTTTTGTCRATACCTGTCCTTGCTGCTGCTTGGACTTCTCAGGAGCGTGCAGAGGTGCTCTGTGCTGTCAGGGAGCAGCCCTTTAGCCAAGAGAGGCCTTGAAGGGGCTCTTCAGTTTGTAAACCTCAGCAATCAGGATCAGGGCTCCTGATCCTGTCATTCTTCACTGGGAAAGGTGTTTTGGAGAACATTTTCACCTGCAGTGTGAGGTGAGCTGGGGATTTGGGTTTGTTCAGCCTGGAGGAGTGTCTGGTGTGGAGTTCATGGGAAGATGATGCCACACTTTCCAGAGGTGCACAGTGAATTGAAAGAGCAGTCATAGGCTGGAGTGAGAAACCCTCCCAGGTGGCCCAGAGAGGCTGTAGATTCTTTGGAGATACTGAACACTCAACAAAAAAAGTCTTGAGCAGCCTTTTCTAACTTTGAGGTCGATCCTGCTTAGAGCAGGCATTGGCTCTTCAGAGGTCCCAAATTACCTGGTGTGATGCTGTGAGTGTGGAGGTATTTTCAGGGGAATCTGTGCYATCAGTGGAAGAATCCCAGGTGTAAGAGACAGATGATGCCTTCCTGCAGTGTTCAGGCCTCCTGTGAACGAGCTTGCACTGGAGGTATCACACCACTCCAGACAGTAATTGCCTTACATAATGCACAGTGTCTTTAGCCAYTAAGTGCTCCTTCTCCAAAGAGTATTCGTACGAATTTGTCTGGTTTCTTTTTTACCATGTGACAGCAATTACCCTTTTACCTCTGAAGATAACCAGTCTCRCTGTTCCTTGGAGCATCCATTTTTTAGATCTTTTTTTTTCCTGCCCGTACCCTGACTGTCATGTGAAAAAGAGTATTTTAGTTTTCAGTGACTGTCATATCTAGCCAATTATATAAGAACATTGAATTCATATAAATTATTTCTAAAGAAAAGCAGTATGTGTTTTTGTGCACCTATTTAGGACAATGACTGCACTGAGGGAAAATGAGGTCTGAAATGAATTTCAAGCTCCATTCTTTCTCTGGCTAGATTCTGAGATAGATACTTAGAGATCTTTTTCCATGAGTGTTTTCACTGAAATTGCATGTAAACGTACTGTGTGATACGCAGCAGATATCAGAGTTTGTCTGTGAATAATAAGCAGAATAGCCAAAGAGATGACAGCTGTCTGAAGCTGCAGTTTTTATGGTTTTATCCTGGAAAGATATTACACTAATTACAATAGCCTTTCCTTTTTTACATTTTTTACATCAGCTTCAGTGGACAAACTCAGCAAGCAGTCCTATAAGAAAGAGAAAAACAGCATTTGGAATTAGTCAATATAGCTGTTATTTAAACTTAATTGAGGCATGATTGGCAAAAAGCCCCCAAGACRGGGCACTCAAGTAAAACAGGGTGTGGATATGGCTGTTGCTTGACAGTTACAGGGACAACATTTCTAACAGTAAATGAGKAGCTTGGCAAGCTCTTGTGTTTCTGTACAGCTGTCATTCTCCTCCACCAGGGACTAATTTACTAGGAGGTGTCAGGAGTGTGAGGAGAGGTCCTGYACAGGGGTGAGGCCARTCCCAAGCACAAACACAGSCTGGGTGAAGAATGGGTTGAGAGCARCCCTTCCCTGGGAAGAGAAACTTGGGAGTGTTGGTTGATGAGAAGCTCAGTGTGAGCTGGCAACACAGAAATCCATTCTGCAGCACAGAAATCCAGCCTTGGCTGCATCCCAACAGTGTGGGCAGCTGCTGAGAGAGGGGATTCTGCCCCTCTGCCCTGCTCTGCTGAGATCTCACCTGGAGCTCTGCATCCAGATCCTTAATGTAGGGAGGATGTGGAATTGTTGGAGCAGGTCCAGGGKAATTCAGAGAGATGCTCTGTGAATGCTCAGACTGAATCACCTCTGCTATGAAGGCAGGTTGAGAGTTGGGGCTGTTCAGCCCGGAGAAGAGAAGGCTCCAGGGAGATGTCAGAGCCCTTTCCAGTTCCTAAAGGGGCTCCGGCAGAGCACTTCTGATAGGGGAATGGAGCAACAGGACAAGGGGGAATGGCAACAAACTGACAAAAAGCAAAGTTAGGTTAGAGATTAGGATTAAAGTCTGAAGTGTGAGGGTGGTGAGGCCCTGGCACAGATTTCCCAGAGAAGCTGTGGCTGCYCCATCCCTGGAAGTGTCCAAGRCCRGGTTGGATGGGCTTGRAGSAACCTGGGATAGTGGAAGSTGTCCCTGCCCATGKCAGGGAGAYTGGAGTGAGRTGAGCTGGATGGTTTCCRGTTCAGACCATTCCATGATTTCATGAGAATTGCTGCTTGTTCAGGTGCCCTTTGGTCACTTCCCAGTTCTCAGATGTTTGTGGTGGAGCATCCTTCAGAAATGACCTCTCCTTTCAGTGCTGACAYGAGCAGCCACCTGGGATAGACACAGCTTTGGGAAATAATGTGTTGCTCATTACAAGGGATTGTTAAGGTGTAATTAGTGGATGGAGAGCCTGTTTTAAACAAGTGTCTTTGAAGGCTGCTTCAAACACCACTGGTATTGTAAATAGACACGTATTAAAGACCAGCCCAGCCTAATGAGACTCTGCTTTAAAAACTGATCTTGAAAATACACTGACAACATGATCATGAAAAAAGGAGTCACTTTCCAAAAGCAAGGAGAAGCTGCAGCAGTGGAAAATGCCATGTCTTATTTCTCCTGCTCCYGCCACTGTGCTTTGATTCATGTGGGGGATTTGACCATATCTTCCCCAGTTAATGAGACAGTAAGTCCATCTCAGAGCTGTAGCTCCCCATCACAAGAATACAGAAAGACACAGAGCTGGAAATATTTTTAGAGATAGTTTATTGATTTATGTACAGGCCAACAACAATGCAGRCTCACCAGTGCAGCAATAAGAAGTTACACCTTTGCCTTGGAAAACAGAACTCTCCCTGTTTCACCAGAGGTCACGGGGTGGATCGATCCTGGACAGCCCCMTGGAGCATCTCAGGAGTGCATTTCTTTTGGTCGCTCTTCTGTCAGACCACACAGGATGCATTTCCTTTCCTGCTTTAGCTGGGTTGTGAATTCACACCACGCAGACTTTGCTAAGATGGTCAGTGTTAAATATAATCTGTTACAGTTGAAAAGTTAATATATGCATTGACAGTGAAAAAGTGAGGTGTAGGCAGCATTGGACTCGAGCTATTTAAGATTCCTGTGTCCTTCATTGCAGGTTTCTGGCTCTTGCTCTGGAGCTTTCTGATAACTGTAAGGACATTGCAGACAAGACTGGTTTCAGACTGATTCAGATCAAGAGCTTATCATCATGAGAAAAAAAATGGTAACAGTCTGCTCTCTTAAGTTTCCTAAGTGTGTCTAAATGCAGTGATAGTTCCAGTAAAATCTTATATAAAATATAGGCAGTAGTGCGATCACARGCTTAATAGTGACCAAGTTAATGCATGATATTAAGCAAGATGAAAGGGTGAGTTTAGATAGAGCCTGTTAAGATTGCATCTACACAAATATTTCAAACAGGCATCCTTCAGCTGTATTATCTCGTGTATTTTTCATCAGTAACTCAGTAATGGCCATATACACWGTTGYTGCTTCTGCTACAATTATTTTATGGTAACCTAYTTATAATGAGATGTGCCATCAAAAAAGCATCAGTGTTACCTTTTTTTTTCCTTCTCATCAGATAATCCAACAGTTCTTATTCCCTGTTTTGTTGGTAGTTAATATAACTGCTGATTAGCTRAATTAACACATCATTGTGATTTGAGTTGCAGAATGCTTTTGCACAGAATTACCAATTTCAGGAGGTGCATATTAGAATCCTGTGACAATTTACAGGCTGAAGGCAATGTGATARCCTGRAGTTTACAAGGAATGCAATTATGATGGTAAAAGTGGCAGAGACTGCTTCAGCTGGGGATATTTTCTGAGCAGGGCTCTGTGGTGAGTCCTGTGTGTCTGTCCAGGGCTTCACCAACACTTTAAGATATAAATRCATCATATTGCTAATTCACAAAGGATGTGTTGTATTGTTATCTTCTTGATACTGATAATGCAATTTTTCGTTTATGACATATGGAGAGTAGTAAGGTTTTAGGAAACAACTGAACCAGAATTGATTCACTATTATTGTTTTTGGTAATCTGATTTCTTTYCTTGACAAGGCAGTGGGCTGGAGGTCAGGCAGTAAGGTGAGTGAAAAGCAGCAGAGATAATGTTCTCTCGACTTCAGGAAGACAAAGAGTCCAATCCCACGTGACAGTGTCCCATGTGCAATAAGAAAGTGTGACCTAGAGAAATGCAGGGCGAGGTGGTTGTGCAACTTGTTGAAAAAACCCATTCCAAGCTCTGTTATCAGCTATTTGCTGTCAGCCAGGGAGGCTGTTTCAGACAGCAGCTGAATCAGATGCTGACAGCTCCCCACGGGGACAACRCACCCTGGGCTGCTTTCACTGACAGTGTGGATGATGAACTGGAGAGCACATCTGTAACACATCTGGGCAGCTGCAAATCATGGGTGCTTTGAAGGGCAGAACAAAAATACATGTTGGATAAATTTGAGCATGCTGCAAAATCAGAAAAGTGAAATTTTCATTAAAGAAGAGAAATGTGCAGCACTTGCCCTGTGGAAAGGTGGGCAGCAGTACAGTAGAGGAAAGCTTGGAATTTAAACTTATGGATTGTGTGTGAGTGGCATTACCCTGTTGTAAAAAAGCACCCATCATAAAATCATGTGTTGCTTACATTTTCCTCCTCACCTCCAAGTTCCTGATATTTATTCTTCTGTTTCATAAAACAGAATATGTTTAACAAGTAATCCTCCCTTTTATTTTTGTTCCATAACACCTTATGGTGTAAGTAATGATAAACAATGAAGGTCAAATAAAAACACCAAAACTTTCCCTTGAGTAATTCCAATTCCTGATTTGCCAATAGATTCAAAATAGATTAGGAGCCTTTTTTTTTCAAAATACCCAAATTTCATTAACATCAAGAAATTAAGTATTTAAGAGTCTACCTCTGGTGAATAGCACTGAACAAATTAAAATCTCCTGAGCTTAATGAAACTTTACCTTTGGTTTTGCATTTAAAACTAATCTTCATTCTTGATGAACTATGTATATCTGCACACAGGAGTTGGAGGGAATGATCACTGCAGTATGGAYGTGTGATTGCACGAGTCCAGATTGCTTGTGTCCAATTTCTATCAGTTTACCTATAGGTTTTGGTCTTTAAATTACTTCCCAAAGCCTTGGTTTAACTGTACAATTGATAGTACCTTTGCTTCATGCAAAAATGTGTGACATTGTTTYGCAAAGGGGAAAACAAGGAAAAATTGAGGAGGAGACAGAAGTGCCCTATTAATGTAATGTATGSATTTTTAGCCTTCCCTGCACCAGTGGAATGAGGAAGATATACTCTTCCAGAGAGATTTCAGCTTTGTAACATTAGAATTGGCTAGAATTAGGAGCAGGGTGTGAAGCACCAGATGAGGTTATGTGAGATATAGTGGATCAGTCTCTCTGAACATTTCAGCTGCCTTTGATATTCCTGTAGTTTAATTTATGAGAAATAAAATCACCTCCTTGCACAGAAATCATCCTGGGCCAATTTCTTAAATCTTGGTGCTGTAGGAGAGGTGTCTATGCAAATGTGCACAGCTGGAATCTGCAGCTGGACACTGCAGTGGGGCATGGAAATTTGTCCTCATTTTGTATTGCATCCCACTGATCTTCCAGGTAATATGTTCCCCTAGACCATTTTTTCTTTCTTTGGGTGTGAGTTGATAGGACAAGGGGAAGAAAGATTGATCCTGGTGTTCCAGTGACAGGTTGTTCACAGAAGAGTGATGGGGGACTGCCCTCCTGTTTTTAATGGGGGATGTCAGCAGGCATCAGAGGACACTTAAAACTATATTTCAGCCTGGGTCTGCCCAGCTTCCACCTCAGGTAGAGTATTTCATAGGCAGAAGGAGAATTGACGTGACATTACTTTATAGAAGTGGACTAATAGCAGGAGAGACTCCGAGTCGCTTTCTGTCACACAGCCTTATGCCAGCAACATAAAAATTGAGGAGACTCTCAGAGAATTTGTCCTGACAGCAATCTACAGTGCAGCATTTTATCCAAAGGCAACTCAATGATCTGTAGGCTTTCTGTAAAATAAAGATGATGAAGACTGCATCAGATAAATTACGTGTATTTGATTTCCTTCAAAAGCAGGACAGTATATTCTGCTCTGTGGAAGGGAATAGCCAGGCTCTCTACCTTAACTGTATTCTGTTCCTATCTGATAAATGAAACAAATATCAGCATCTTAGTGCCATACAYAGCATTTGTTTTCTGGGGGAAAGGAATGAAAAGCCTTAATCRAGTACAACAGGCTTTTGAAGCCAGAAGGCATGGACACTGCAAATGCACACTACAGGCATGTACCCATAGAGGGATTGTTAAAAGATCAAAATAATGAGAAGTAAAGCAGAGGGACATCAAAGCTTGCCAGGCTGTGTATTTCTGCCTTGATTAGGAGGAGGGAGGGGAGAAGGGGGGAAAAGGGGTTTTAGATCAATAGGAAGTGGCCCGGTCACTTCAGACAGCACCATCCAAATGTGTACAGTTTACAGGAATTGCTGGAGCATCTCACTCATGAAAGTCCCACAGGATCTGACAGTGCTCACACAATATTTAACAGGTACAGAGGGAGAGAGTCAAGAGCATCTTATCTAAAGGAAACTCCTTTTTTAAATATAAGGGTAGATAGATTTTCATTTTGTCTTTCATCCCTCTGATTAAGTTCAGCTCTCTTTGGTCCTCCCAAGATTTCTTTTATCTAGTGTGGAGTCTGTATGATCTAAGCAGCTATCATTGGCCAAAGTCATTTTTGGGGTCCTTTTTTAAATGATGGATTGTCATTAAACAGAGTAGAGTAGATGAAAGAGGTCCAAGAAGAGCCAAACTCTGCTGAGACTGACTCAGGAGGATGAAAGGCATAATGAGAGACATAATGAAGAGCAATCTCTCCCTCAAACTGGAGRCAGGCCCTTCCAATTATTACTTGTTTTTACCACTGGTTTACAGTGGTTTAAAATCCTAGTTATGAGCAGTTGATTTGGACTTTTTGCACAAATCTTGAGAAATTTGTATTCTGTGARCAGTAGACCTGGGTGGTGACACGTCATGGATTGTGTGGAGGATGTTACAGAGCAGAAATCTCTTCTGTGACCAGGGGTTGTAAGCAGACCTGATCACACAGCCTTGTGTGCTCTTTATCAGAAATACAGGAGCCATTTCATCCTAAACCTCTGTTTTTCATTCACCTGGAGCCTGAAACAGGAGGGTTTCTAATCCTTAACATTTTAAGTGAGCTTATGTAAGTGTCACTGTTTTTTGGCTCCTGTGTGTGTCTGGCAGACCTGAGTTCAATGGGGTAACCCTGCAGCGAGTAAACTATTTTCATTTCTTGATGATTTTCAGTTTAATTGAATCATCCTTTGTTCTTGAGGCATTTGTRTCCTGGTTGGTCTCCTTTTTTGTTKGTTATTTTATGTAACAYTTTCACATCTSTCTTGGTCACCTCTCCRTGTGCAGGCAGGCTCATTCRGTACTGATTTAGATCTACTTTTGCTTTTATAAAATTTTAATTTCCTCCTTGTCACAGTTGTGCTGTTTACAACTCCAAAGACAATTCATGCCAAAGCCGCCGCGGTTCATGGAGAAATTGTTAAAAATTCATCTGAGCTGAGYAGGATAAGATCCAGGTTCTCTTGAAAATGGCCTTAAGGAGAGCCTTTCTTCAAATAGACATTTTAAATAGGAAAGCTTGAAGCATGACCAAAAATAAGCAAGTTTATTAARAAGCTTTTATATTATTAGTTGTCAGAAAAACACTGGAGATGGCACTCTCACTGTCTTTACCCAAACAACCTCTTTTTGTCCATAATGATCTCAGTCAAGTGGATTATCCACTTGTGAGACATTCCAGAGCCAATAATTGGATGGATGAAAGCCAGTTGTTTATTTTTACAGTGTGGTAGTACCAAAGGGGTTTATTTTCAGAAATAGACAGTTCTGGGTTCAAATGCTGATCTTGCTTAAATCAATKAAACATTCAAGGACTCTGTCAATTRTTTGGACTTCCCCCTCTCACCTCCTGGGGAAAAAAAAAAACAAAACAACAAACCCAAACAAACAAACAACCTCCCCCCCCCAAAAAAAATCTAAACAAAACCCCAAACCAGCAAACAGAAAGACAAATCAACAAACAAACCCAGCTGTTGGTGAAAGGAAAATGGAGATGTTGAAAGGCATGCAAAGTTTGATTTATGGCATATATTGTTCATTGTCAGACTCCTAAGGATTGACCTGTCTGGGGAATTTCCTTCAGATGAACTTGGYAAAAGTTGCAGTKTGCATTTTCYCTTTTTCTGCATTACTTAGGAAGCACTTCTTAATGGAAATTATTGAGTCAAGTTTCTTTCAATAATTAAGAACTAATACTCAACATGAATATTAGCATCCTAAATGGCAGAGCTCATCAGTATGACATACTATAAATCTTCAAGCCTTAGATTTTTTTTAAAGTGACATTCCACAAAGCTGGCATAAAAGGAATCCTGATGTCATGTTTGTTGACTCTGAATTTGTATATTAATGTTACTCCGATTGCTTTATGTCTGCAGTAGAGGTTTTAGACATGAGTTTTCAATTTCAGAATAAATGAATAACCTTGACTCAAACTGTCATTCAAAATTTCCAGCATCTCTCTCTCAAACAGGTGCACTAAAGTGACAGCAGAGCAATTGGAAGTTTCAGAGATGTTCATGAAGTGCTCGCTCTTGTGAGAGTTCAGCAGGTACCTGTGAACTGGTCAATATTGCAATTGCTTTACGTGTCCAGTGCTGCTCTTTTCTGCTGGCACAGTTTCTAAATATATTCAGAAATACTAAATATGCTGCGTGGTTTGTTTAGCCCTTTCTAAACCCAATCTGATGATTGCAGTATTAGCACTTCCAAACATTTTTCCTGTTGGAAACCCCCCTTCTCCGCTTCCCGTATCATCATTGATTTGCTTCWGAAAAGACTCAGGAGAAGATTCTGTCTTCTTTATTTATAATAAATCAAGTGAAACTTCATCCAAAAAAATTGGAATTCCCCTGGAATAAAATTACTACACAAGAAAAAGCCATCTCTATACCTTGATGGCAATAGATAGTAATGAAAAATATGTCACCTTCTAACAAAGATTTTTCTAAACTCAATTTTTTTGCTGGCAGCTGCTGGTTTTGCCAGGTGCGTGCATCATTTATTAAAGGATTGCTGATATTGGCTTTGTGAAATAAGGCAAGTTTTGAATAATATATTCTGGTATTTGACAGAGTTCTCCTGAAGTAGGGTATTTTGTGGTGTTAAAATTGGATCTTGGATGTGAAGCCTTGTWGCAAATGTTACTTTTTACCGCTTTTCTGATCAATTCTGGTCAGTACTGTTGTTTCTTTCTGACAGTTCACTGAAGTTTCACCCCTGCAATCATATATTTGTTTTCTGTGATGTGCCCCAAGGTGATTGAAATTTCTCCCAGTTATCTCTTTTCTACTGTCTTTTAGCTATCAACTTTCTGTACCTTTGTTTTTATCCTGTACTTTTTGTAGGCAGAACTGCCTGAGCTGGAGGTAGGCAGTGTGAGGGGATCTTACCAACCCATTAAAATGTAATAGGCTTGTCCAAGGCYATCTACTTCAGCATCCATTTAATTCAGGGTGAAGGAGATCAGCACATCCTCGGGGGACAGGGGACGTGCTGGGGCAGCGCTCCCAGCCCTGGCTGTGCAATGGGGACACGTGGCCTTTCACAGCCACTGCCCTTGCTGACCACAGCCCTCTGGGCCAGCTTATTTATTCCTTGTGCTCCTGGAGGGCATCTTAATAATGGCTGCTTAACAGCATTTGAGAAAATCAAGCATAAATGGGCCTGGCAGAAGTGCAGACCTGAACCCTTGAGAGCTTTTGGGCCATTATCTCTTCTGCTGCATTTTAACCCCCAGAACGCACAATGTGGTCACAGCAGACRTTCCCTGTTCAGGGTGCAGTGGAGAATTTGTGGTACGAATCAGAGCTGCCCCATTTTGATGAGYAGGTGCTTTTTCAGTCTCTTTTTGAAGTGTTTGGTTAGTGGAGCCCACAAAAATCAGAGCAGAACTCATTCCTGTGGGATGGATGGGTTTTGTGCGGGACACATTGCTGATGTAGCTGCGTGTGAGCAAACCTCCAAATAAACAGGGACAACTGTGTGCTTTAAAACAAACAGATACTTTCAGTGCTGGGTTTCATGGAGTATAAATTTTCCTGTAATCTAAGCACATCTGCTGGTAATAATTAACTTGTGTGCTGTGTGAAAAGAAGAGCTACATCAGCTCTATGGCATGGCGAGATGGATTGCTTCCTCTCTGTTCATCACAATGATTAATTGTAGCGTTTATAGGGAGATGGCTKCTCTTTATTAATTTTTGGGCTTAGATTACGTATCTGGCCCCTTTTTTAAGCTTATTTAAATGTTAATACTCGGCAAATCCGATATAAAAGCATAAACTTTGTAATTTTAAATGCTTTGATGTGAAACAGGGCAAAACGTGTCTGTTCAAATTGTCTTATCTGAAGCCTTTCAAAGATGCCTGTCTTTCCTAGTGAGATGAATTTCACAGGTAAGTGTAAATACTGGAGGCAACCATGAAASAAATTTAGAAGGATTATGGAGTTTCATTTGACCCTAATTGCTGGTGTTTCCAAGGGGCACACTTCATAATAATGAAACATATTAGCAATTTGCAGTTGGATCTGTGGTTTTGCAAGTATTACATTTTTACTATGAATGGAATAATCACCTAATGTGTTTCCAGAAGTTAAATACACTCAGTTCTTGGACTRTATTTGAATAAAATTTGATGATAGGCTTTGTGGAATGTAAATGTTCRGGCTTGCAGTGGAAAACGTGATGGGTATTTGAGTACAGCTGTCAAATAGGTTGATGAGGGGAGCCCAATGATCCTGTTGCATTTTCTCTCAGTGCARTCATCATCATCTTCCATTACTTGCAAACGAGTTAATATGTGTTGCATAGATGGAATTCAGCCACAGGTTTTTATTGGTGTTGAGTTTGCACAGTCAGAATGGTGAAAGCAAAAGAAATGATGTGTGGAGAGCCTTTATTGAGCAGAAGTCTGTAACTTGGTAAAGTTGCAGGAAGAGTGAACAGAATTTAGCTTACTATTTAAAAATCTTTCTGGGTTGCTCAAATCATATTGATTAAATGATAAACAAAATACTTTCTTGAAATCTCACAGTTACTGGCGTAAACACCCTGATTGAATTATGCTGCAAACAGAATACTGTAAGGGAAAATGTCTTTACCAGTTACGGTTATATCTTTTTTTTTYAGGATTTCTTATTAAAAATTTCATCTCAGGGTTTTCTCAGAAGATAAACTAGACTCAACAAAGAAGCTAATGCAAAAATAAGCTATTGCAGTGGCATCAATGAACAGATACAATAAGCAAATAAGCAATTTGCAGATAGAGAGTCAACATCCCATGAAATGTTTATAAAGGTAATATTTAAGATCTCATAAAATCAAATTGTAATCAGATACAATAACAAAAGCCAGTAATAAAACAGTGGTGAATCAGTCCCAGAGATGATCATAAAGCAAAACGCCCTATTCCATTTCAGAGGTTTTCTTTAGTGCTAAGCATTCTATATGTTTTTATGTCAACTGCACCCAATCTGTGCTCACCCAGTCACTCCTGGTTAGAGTGCACATCCGAATCAAACTGCTGGAGGCATGTGCTTTTTGATGCAATGTAATTTAATTACTAAGAAAGTCATTTAGGATTCACAGTGCTGAGCATTTTTAGGATTTTTGTCCTCAAGGAAACAAACTATTCTAAAATAAGRCCATTGTTCTTTTTGTTTCGCTGTGTCCATCAATCTATTACAGAAAGAAAGTTGATGTATTTAACTTTTTTCCTTTTATCGGTATAGTTGTCCCTATTGGATGATTATTTGTTCCAGCATTTTTGTGCAAATCAAAAATAAGCTGATGCTCACCTCTGACACATCAAGATCAGTTTCTCTAAGTTTGCTAGAGCCAGGATTCCTTAGAGCAGACAATTTTGAAATAGCTGACTTATCCTTGATAGCCCTTTCCCTGAAAGGAAATCTGCTCCCAGGAATTTCAAMTGAGCTGCTCAGTGAAGGGTGCTGCGAGCCTGGGCTGGGTTTTGAGGAGATTTTGGGAGACTGGAGGGTGTCTGGTTTAGCCAATCTGCAGGAGGATCCTTTGTTGCCTTTAATGCCCATTGCTAATTCTGATTTTCCATGCTTGTGCTGCAGCCTTCTGCTCATCTGCAGCAACCTGACCTAATTTTCACCTTTTTTGTTGTTGCTGTTGTTCTGAGGGCAGTGAATAGCTTTTGACTGARTTTGGCTGATCTCTCATGCTCCAGATTATCCCCACCATGGTTGTGCCCATTCCCTGATTGGTGAGCTTTCACTTTGGCTTTTCCCTTTTTTTCTGAGCTGCACCTTTCTTCAGTATTGTTTTTACCTACCAGCCCAGCTTTCCAGAATGCCTTACTTAGCTTTAATTTAAATATATTTCTRTGAATGCATTAGTCTACCTGCCCATTCCAGCTGTTCCCACTGGTTCCTGCTCGTGGTTTATGCTCTAGGCTGAGTGGAGTTTACCCTGTCACACCAAATTTTACCAGTCATACTCTGGAGACTATTCCAAAGATGGAAAAGATGTAAAGTTTATAGATAAAATACATGTCACCATCATTTACATGTCTTGACAGAACAGCTGTACCCCTTTATGTTACTCTTCCAGTCATGTGAATTCACCATTAAATATTGGCTACAACAAGGTTTCCCACAAAATGTATGTTAATGTGATAACTGTGTGAACATTTTTCAGTCTGTTTTTGAGGGTTTGGTTAGTGAATAGCTAAGCTGAAATATGATGTGAAGGTGAAGGAGGAGCCATCACAACTCTGGAGAGGGATGTGGGTGTCTCACTGGGCACTGCCTCTGTGTTTCACTGAGTGTAGGTACATGTCCTGTGGGGAACAAAAATCAGGTCCAACTTCTTTATTACCTCATGTAAGTTACTCTGAAAAGAGTTGTTTAATATTGGTAGCGGGTGACTGCTGTTGGCTCTTTATTCAGTGTTTTTGTAAGTGTAGCAGATTTTGTGTTGATAAAGAATAATTTGATTTTGGGAGGTGATTCCATGTAATGTGTTTGTTTGAGGTTATTGCTGAAGACTTCCACTGTAGCTGTAATGGAAAGTACATTAAACTGCATTTTAAACATATGCAATRGAAAGGTAGATAGGCATTTGAAACTTTAGAGAGTTAAGCATTTCCTCTCCACAATCTTYGCTCATCCTTTTGCTTCACAAGGACTGCCAATCTTGCATCTTTTAACTTCGATGTAGCCTATTTCCAGTGAACACTTTTGCTTTCTTGAATCATTTTATGCAACAAAGTGAAACAAGATGTTATTATATTGGACCATATAGGATACAAGAATCTGCTCAAAGCACCATATGAATCTCAGGGGATTTTTTATGTGTATTTACTCTGTTGGAAAACATGGGAGTCTTGTTAAGACTTCTCATTTATTGATGGACACATCAGTGTTGGTAGCTCATCTTTTTTTCCTCTTGATTAGAAAAAACCTGCATTTAAGTTGAACAGAGAAAAAGAAAGTGATTATGCCCTGTGTGTGTAGTTTATACAAATACAATTCTCATCCCTCTCAGGAGAAAATGTGGTTTGGGGTGGTGTTTTTTTAAGCTTCACTGTGTTTTTACAGTTGTATTTAGCTACGACAGTGGGTCAATATTTAAAATAACCATTTTAGGCATTCTTTTATTATTTTTCAATAACTAGGGAAAACCTTTTTGTTTTCCATTTTGATGTGATCAGTAACTTTACCAATAATACTTTCCAATACCTTTTTCTTTACCTTTAGACAGAGTCCAGATTTGTGTATGTTAACCATGCACCTTCATTATGGGGTATTGGATTTAATTTAGGATTTTTCTGTTACTTTGGATCCTTACATGGAAGGCTGTGAAGATGTCTTTGGTTCACACACTAATGCTTTATGAGACAAAGTAATTCCACCTTTGTGGCCACTGTGCTACGTAATGACCTAGTCATAATTTTGGAATTGACAGTCAACATATATTAAATCAGCTCATCTGTTTGAAACAGTASTATTTCATAAGCTGCTGCTGACAGTTTATTATCTTATCTGTGAGAACTCCTTTCTTCCTTCATCTTGCCTCAAAACCAATACCCATACATTTGAACTTTTGGTAAAAGTCAAGGTCACAGCTTTAGAATAAAGTTGTATATGGGAATTGCCTGTCTTCGCATTGAAAAGATGAGTAAATCAAAACTACTGATATGCTAATCTAGGTCTGCAGTGTGTGCAGACTTGCCTCCTATTGAAACAAAATGATAAGAAGTTTTCTTGACTTTTACAAACTGTTSTTTGAGAAACTTTCTTTAGAAAGCATCTTAATAAACCTATTTAGATTTAACCCTGCCCTTAAAAAAATAAAAACATCAAGAATGGCAGTAAATTGTAAGATACATATACATGTTTTGATGTCAGATCACACAACTTTCCTGGAATGACGGAGTCAGAAGCTTGAGGGTCTTCTCCTCTCTGGGTGTGCTTGGAGTTGAGCGAGGTGCTGCTGGATTCTCCAGCCTGTCAGGCTGCAATTCCCATTCAGATTCTTTATTCTTTGTCTGTGTTTCATCCTCTTCGCTGCTGGGTTTCTCACTGAAATTTTGAACTGTGAGCAAAATTCTTTTCAAATACTGGCTCTTGTTAAACTCCTTCTTACCCAGTTGTTTTCTTTAATACGCATCAGTGAGATCTGCTGATGTGAGGTGAAGAGTTGGTAAAATAAAAATCAAAGTTGCCTCCGAGGATCCTCCTCTTCCTCTTTGTTGACTCAAACTTTCCAGCTTAATYGATTTCTGCTTTATTCCTTGTTGGCACCGACCTTCCAGGCCTGAATGAAGGCAGTGGTTTTCATTGCTTCTAGGGTGTTGTTGCTAAATTGTTCATTAATTTGCACTGAAGAACTCATATATTATACACACACAAAATCTTCATGCTTCCCTGTTAGAATTGCCTTGATCTGCTGAAAAGTGATGTTACATTCAAGGGCTTTTTTTTTTTTTTTTGGGGGGGGGGGGGKTARAAAAAAAATTTTTTAWTTTTTTTTTTTTTTTTTTTTTTTTTAAATTTTTTTTTTTTTTTTTTTGGGGGGGGGGGGGGTTAGAAAAAAATATCTTAAATTTCAATTTTATCTTTTTTTTCCTGAAATGAATTATGCATTATTCTGAGTAAGTGAAAACCGTGGATGAAATATTGGCATTTAATAATGTAATGCCAGAACCTCCTGGCATAAAGTTCAGTAGCTAGACCAATATTTAAACTGTTGAGCAATGTTATTGCTCTACTAAACCTCATCACTTCGCATTTCTCTCTACAAGACCTACTATTGCCTCAGGCTGTAAATGGAAGATGAGATTTTATTATAAGTCTCCTGGATTAGGTACACAGGAACCACACTGGTTGACATTGGCTTTGATATATATGAGCAAAAGTTTATATAGTCATTTTTGCTGTGTTTCCATTCTAAAAGTTAATTAACTGATAAGATATAACCCTGGAGCGTGGGCCTTCAAATAGGACAAGACAAAGGTTTAGAGAGAAATKGAGACAAAGGTCTGATGCAATGAATGATGGAGGAAAGGCAAAATGCCAGGGCAGTAGCTCAGAGAATGTCTCACTGCTCTGTAGYTGTACAATCTGAATTTATTTGGCTGTGCCATGTCAAACTTGCTCATAGAAACAAATTACTATGAATKCCTGCTATGCTGTATTTATACTTTCATTACAGCAACAGCAAGAGTTGGTCTCCCAAGTACAGCACATTTGTATGGAAAGTTCCCTTACCTTTGGGCTTCTGATGAATTAAAAAGCTGCTGTTTACTGTTTCTTTGAAATACACACTTAAAATTCCAAATATCAGTTCTCGCTTCTGAAAAGGAAATGTGATGTGAATCCTGATGGATTTTCAAAGTATTGAGTCAGTTTTGCACTGAATTTTATTTCCTAAATAACTTACTCTAAAATGGAAGAAGCGATTGCCCCTTTGGGAAATTCTGCAAGCCCCTCTGGTTATGTCTCCTTGGTTTTGARGGTTGTGGTATTGCTGGGTATAACTGGACATAGTTTGTTCCCTTTTCAGGGAAGGAAGGGTCAGATGTTCCTCTGAGCTGCCCTGCCTGGTCCAGGGCTCTGCTGCTGCGTGTGTGAAGGGTATTTCTGCTCTTAGAGGAGCTGGGAGCTGATGGTAAATCCTTGTGGCTCTCAAACAAGCCAGGAAATGCCTGTGAGGTAAATGGTGGGTGCACTGTAGTTGCTGTGGCACTGTAGGAACAGCCACCTCCACTTCTGTAACATTTTATTCCAAGTTAATTTCCAAAAATGACCTTCCCCTGCTTTAAGTGCTCCTCAGTTTAAACCTCTGATCTTATAATGACAGTTGGCAGAAACCTTCTGCATCAAGAAAGATTCACACAGGAGTAATTTTATGGGAGAAACTGCTTGGGGCTCCAACAAARGAGAACAAAACTTCACAGGTGAAAAGAGGGTATAAGCTGAGAATCTAACTGGTGATTTATTATAGCCAAGATTAAAATGATTTCTACTGGAAAGACTGTAATAAAAGAAAATGSAGCATAATGCATAGTGCAGTGTCCCAGCCTGTGGTTCCTGAATGAAGCATGTGAAGATTAGCTAAAAATRCTAACAGTCTTTCAGCAGGGTGGAAACTCTTTCTGGATCTGATGCAATTTGTGTTCTGTTGTATTTATTTGTTTTTATTGCATTTGATTGTTTTTTTCAGTTAAGTAAACCATCGATTATATGTTCTGAACCAATGGTAAAGGAATAGAGAACTTTCTGTGTCCAAATGTTGTATCTGTTATACACGAACGATCCTATTGTGATCAGTCAGTGTTTGGATTGTGTAATTGCTTTAGAAACAAATGCTTGTAAACAAATGCTTTATTCATACAGAAATCATTAAAAAGGAAGTGTAATAAGATCTGTTGTTTTCCTRTTGAAATAATTGTGAGTTTTCCAGTTGTTTCAGCAGGATTGCAGTCTGCTTTATAACCCCGCCATCAATTATAACTATTTAGTGCAATTTAAGATGAGTAGCAGCAGCTAAATAAGAAATGTTTCTTTTTTTTTTCTGCCTGTAAGAAAGGAAGAGAAGATCACTGTATGAAAATCATAAYGTCCTGTAAGATACCTCCCTTTGCATCTTCTCTGATCTTCTGCCTTGTTTTTAAGAGATTAGAAGGAAAAACCAAATTGTCCCTTTAGATCTGTTAGCTTCAAAAGAAGAGTAAAAAGGAMCGTATTAGCAGTGAGAATGGTCTGAACCTAAGGAAAGATGGATGTAATTTTTTTTTTATTTTTGAAAAGCAAAGCTATTGGATCTGCTTCATTCACACACAAAAAAAGTTAATTTAGGAGGAACCAGGGGAAATACCAGTTCTTATGGCAGTCAGGGTCTTCTGTATGCCCAGTTTAGAAATACACCCTTCTTGGACTGTTAGTCTCTTCTGAAGAATTTGGSTGTCTTTTTTGGTTTGGTTTGATCTTATTTTTTTTTTTTCCTGCAAAGAATGGATGCCCTGACACAGGGTTTCCAAAAARCACCTTTTCCCTGCACAGCAGAAATGTTTAGGTAGAAGTATAAAAAGCCTTTCTGGATGTATAATTAATATATTATGTATCTATGTATGGAACTCGCACACATGAGAGCGTGACTTTGTTCTTACTGGGATTCCAGTCTGTGTACTTAGCTTTCCCACTGAGTAAATCTTCTGAAAACTCTCACACATTTAAATTTTCAAGGCTGTGCGTGGGAAATTTTTCACAGTCTCTTTCTGYCTCTCTCACCCTTAATGTAAGTACAGTGTTTTTATTGTACTTAGACTGTGCTGACCCTTGAATCTCAAGTCCAGTATCTTTATTTTTCTCTCATGAGGTGGATAATATTGTGTGATGGCTGAAAGATACTTAATTTAGATAACATGAATTATTTGAGTTTGCGTTTTTATTAGCTTCAGTCAAAGTAATTTCAGTTGTATTATCAGTTTTAGGCTGGAGATGAGTAGCCAGACTTCAGACCTCAAAGCATTTAGTATTCTTATCTGTTCTTTATGGTAGAAAAGCAATAGTTAAAGTGGAAAGTTTTTTGCAGGACCACATATACAAAATCCATTGGTACTTGAGAAAACTTAGAGAGCAGTTTCCATGAGGGGAATGTAGATGAGGATGAGTTGGAAAGTTGTTGAAGGGCCTCTGTGTGTCCCTGTGGCTGTAGCTGCTCCTCCCTGAGCAAGGGGCCAAGAGCAGTGGGAGTTCTGAATGGCAAAATGAGAAAAGCCAGAGCTGGGGAATGGGGAGATGAGGACAAGGGGTGGCCTCAAGTCTTGGGTGTTATCTTGGACCATCATATTTTAAATATGATGTCAGGGCAGTTGTGAATATGTGGGTGTGTCAGTGTTGTGTTCTGGATTTAGGATCTGTGCTTCACTGCGAKGAAAGTCAGTGCTTGCTTAATCAGCTCAGTGATTTTCCAACTTGAGTTACTAGAAATACTGTAAATGTTGTGTTTGTTTTCCATTTTCTCTCTCTCGTGTTATTTGCCCTGTTTGATTCTCTGTATTTACTGTCATCTCAATGTGCATATTTATAACGGGATATCTTGAGTCTTATTTTCAAGTTATGCAATAAATAATTCATCTTAAATATAACTTGATGTTAGGCACTACAATGAAATTGAACTYGAGTAATTTTGGTAATTGTGGGCCACAGAAAGGAAAAAAATWAACATGTTTTTGTGTTTTATGTTCTCTGAAAGGAGCATAATTTCTATCATWAATCATCTAATGCACTTCCATTGATTTTCTTTTTAATAGAAAATGGAAGTAAAAGCAATTCAAAACCTATAATAATGTAAGGGGGGAAAAAAGGAAAAAATTGTGAGAGATGCTTTAGACTGATTGCATAATGTAGAAGCATTCAGATCGCAGYTATTCTCTGGACAAAGTAAATTTGAAACATTAAAAACTCATATTATTTTGCTTTTTTGGTCAGGCAGTGCATGAACCACTTAGGATAAGAAAATACTTGTATGAAAATAATGCTCAACATTAACGTATCAAATGTGTTCTCCTCCAGTGTGTGTGTGGGAGGAGGAATGGATTCACAGCATTTCTGTCCTGCTTCTCCTCTAGCAGTGGGCAGTTCTKGTTCACAGATGAGGAAAAGTGAAACCTCAAGTCACACAGCTTGGCAAAATTCGCATGTGCAGCTCAGCTCTTAGAGCAGTTCCGGTTCTGTATTCCAAACCAAATAATCAATCACCTCATCCATGAGTATYGAAGAAAAATTGTACTGCAAGGAGTTATTTTAGATGGGAGAGAGATGAGTGCAGTTGATGGCATTAAAGGTACTGGAAGTGCCCTTTCACCTTGCTTGCCCTCAGAAATCTGCAGCTGGGATTCATTCTGAGTCTTCTGTGCCTACACTAACCCCATGTTCATGTTTTACATGGACATGGAAAGGCTGCAAAGAGAAACCAACCTAAAGAGCAGCTAAAACATGGACCTTTAGCTTGAGAAGGATGGTCACAGTTGTGCATGGTTTTTTTTTTTCCTTTCCTTCTAATTCTATCCCAGATTTCTCCCCTTTCTTGTTACAATCTCTTCTCCATGCTAATTCTCTGCACCCAACTCTTTTGCCCATTTCTTCCCTGACCCCCTTTTCATGCAAATCATTTCAGTTGCTTTCCTTTTATCTTTTCAGTTGGTATTTACCATMTTTATTGCATCCCAAGCTCATCTTGGGCTCCCCTTGTTTGTTTATAGAGCCTGTTGGTTGGGATCTGTGTTTATTCAGTGCTCTGTTTGCTCCGTGGCATTTGTCAGCCCTTTAGCACTACTGTCAATATCATTAATAATTRCAAAATGGGGAACTGGTGACCTCAGAGACAGTTTTCTTGCTGAATAACGAGCTGTCCCAGCTCTTCCTCAGTTATTTGTATGAGATTTRTGTCTGTGATGTCCTTCCTGGCATCATTTGTTCTTTTCCTCAGACTTATTTTTAATGGTTATCTTGTGGGGTGGTTCTGCAAGTCCAGATTTTGGACACCCTTCCTTGCAGGGAGTGCTGCTGCATCCAAGGGGGCTGCCACAGGGATGAAGTTCAGGATGAAGTTTATGTCCTTGTAGAATCAGGAYCTTAAACTTAAACCTGAGTCTCAGCAGMGCCTTATCTTGTGTCTTCTATTGTRTCARCTTCTGGCCTCCTATAATTAGGGTTTGTGTTAACATGCCAGGAATTTCRTAAGTGTTYCAYSTGGGATTCTGAAGAAACTTGTAAGTATAAAGGAGCATCAGTATAGAAAATAAATGAGGTCATCATGAGTTCTGACACTATACTTACAGTGAGCAAGTCTAGATCCTTGAAGTTACTTTATTTTTTTTTCCTAACATATTATCCCTTACCTTCTTTTTCACTTACCACTAGTGATAAGTGGAAGAAGTTATATGTTATCTCATTAGGCTGTAGAATACCAACAATAATTATGCAACAGAAATGAGGGTTTTTCTGAACAAGAGGGTAAACAGCTATATTAAAATAATTTCTTTCACTTTACATGCTGGCGTTGATTTTTCAGACATTCTTGGAATTTGAAGACAGGGAAGATTATTACCTTGTGCTTGCACCTCTCGGCATTAAAGCTCTTGTCTAACTCATAGCTCATCCTGTTGTTCCTGTACTAATTCCAGTCATTTGATTTGCACTACTGCATAGCTTTAGTTTTAGTGTTTGGCCAGAGTGTACCTTCTGGAATTATCAGTCATTGTTTTCAGGTGTTCTAATGACATTTAATTCCAGAGTTTTGAAAACACTAATTTGCTTTTCTCAAATTGCGAGAGCCATGGTACAATATAATTTTACTGGTTCATAGTTGATACTCTCAGTCTTTAGCTTTTTACCCTTTGGAATCTGTTGGATTGCATTTTTCAAGGAGAATTGATTGTAACTTTGGTAAATGAAAGTGATTACAGAGGCTGTCTGTAATTGGATTTTTACTTAAGAGGAATTAAATTTATGTTACGTTTCCTTATTGGATGCAATGCTGTGCCTGTAATATTTCATTCTGAACACAATTCCTTTTGTTAGGATCATCTCCACTGCTCTCAAGTCAASCACGTGCTCCTGGCAGCACCTGAGTTCCCTCAGCTGGATGCTGACACACTTTGGTGATGATGCAGCATCATCCAAGGATGCCTTCAGTGCCTCTGCAATCTGACAGTGTGCAAACACTCGATTTCACCATCTAAAAGTTTATGGGAGAAGTGTCTGTTATTTACTTTCAATTGAGGAGAAATGTAGTTACAGAATGTAGCTCCCATATGTTTCTGTGTGCCATATGCTGGGATGCTGGCACACAGACACGCTCCTGTGGGTGGCAATGCAAAGCCAGGAGACACAGACTGTCACACTGAATATCCCCTTAGCAGTCCTTGCTCAGTCTCCTGGCGGGGCCCTGCAGCAGCAGAAAGGGAAATTTGCTCCCCAAGCTCTTCATTTAACATTTGACTTACGCCTTGAAGCAAAGCAGCTGCATCTGCAGCTATTTTCATTGCTCAGATTAATCGCCACGTTGTGTTGGTACCTTCACAGGTGCACCCACACCGTCTGCTAAACAATTCCAGCCCTTCCCTGAAAAAAAGTTATTTCCTTTTAGCCTCTTAAGCCGGGCTACATTTCAGTTTAATTCATTATTTCATGTTTATCATTACAAGAGAAGGTGTTTTGGTTTTTATTTTTTGCGACAGCAGTTCTTTGTATATCAATGGAGCTGCATTAAAATGTGATCCCRCAGTTTGGCCCCAAGTGTTTAACTGGGGTTTAGTGGGGTTGACTGGTGGTAATAAAAAAGAACAGTGAGAGTTCAAAAGGAAATCCTGCATGTCCCCTCTTGGTGAAAATCAATATTATAATTCGAAGGCCTTTATCTGGCAGTGTCCTRTTATTAGCTGTTTTATTCATATGTTTGTGTCCATTTTTAATGCTGCAGAGATGGTAGAAATCACACATTATGCCTGGGAGGGATTTATTACTCTGATTTTTTTTTCTCAGTGCAYAGGCTGCAAATGGACTGCATTTGCTCTCTGGGGGTATCCCACTTGAAAAAACAAAGGAGATGTTGACATAACAGAAATGGCTTTGCGGTATGAGTTTATTTAAAACCATTGTGACAGAACTGAGGATTAAGGRGAAATATTTTTTATGCAGTATAAACCACATATGAGCCAAACCAATCAGTAGTTTGAAACCACTAAGGATAAATAATTTTACTTTCCTGAGGGTTCACCGAAAACAAATTTCTCTCATTCTCTTTGCAGAAATGGTTGTGTATGAAAGTATTTTTCTCTTAGAAGTTGAAGCTAAGTAAACTGGGAAGTTTACAGCAAACAGAAACAAGGGGACAAATTCCTGATGGAGCCACTGGAGTGGRTTCCTGCCTGCCCCTTCCCAGTCCATGAAAATGCCCTAATGGGCTTTTGCTTAATTATTTATTTTATTTCAGCAGTTCATGCAGCTCACCTCAAGCAAGATTTTAATCATGTAGCAAGAATCACAGAAGATCCTCCTCTCCTCCTTTAGATGTTATATCTCTTACTAGACAACACATTAAATATTCTATTCAGCTCCTCTTGGCTCCATGCTTGTATTTATCTAATCCACTATATTGTTGTTTAGCTTAACTTTCCTCTACCCATGTTTCCGTTGTCACAAATTTCTTTAAGCTCCATGATCTCTTCCAAATATTTSCCCTGATCTCATATATCCTCCTGTGTAAATCCATCTCTTTTAGCATCCAAACAGGCTCAGTGAACTTGGTGAATTATTTGTTTGCTTTAAATTGTGGCCACTTGTGCAGAAGATCGTGGCCATGAGATCATAACTGATCACAGCAATGGGGTGCCGGGTTTAATATTGATATCCAGAAGTTGCATCACTTGCACTGATGTTATTGCTGAATGTCAGGGATGATCTGTGCTGTTGTGCCAGCTCCTGGTGAGCGTTGCAGAGGGGTGGTTTGTCCTGCAGTCACTGTTCTGCTGTGTGGGGCAGTGCAGGACATGGCTCATGTCCCTGCCAGCAGCCCTGGCCATGATGAGGAGATGCCAAACGTCCCCTTGGCCACGCTTCACATGGGCACAGCTATGCTGCCAAACCTGGGGTGTCCTTGCTGGAGGAAATGGGGCTGCCCAGAGCTGGGGCATTGCTGGTTTAACCCTCCTGAGGAGGGAATTTCACCGTGTCCCTGCACAGTGCTGGCCTCTGTCCTTGCCCTGCTGTAATTGAGAAGGGTTGGGGGCTGGGAAGGGTCACAGCATTGAAAGTGGAAGGCAAGGATCAGCAATTTAGAGATAGTTATTAATATGCTGATTTGCTGTCACTTGAGTCTAAAGAGAYTTTTAACAATTGCTTGCCTTTTGCAGTCTCTTCAAAATGCTGGTTTTTTCCATAGAAATCTAATTACATTTTAATAAGGTAGGTTTTTTTTTATTCCCAGGTGGTTGCCAATCCATTGCTTTCTCCCATACTGTACTGTAGTTAAAACCCAAAAAATCGTGTGTATTCATTGCAGAGTTACACCTCAGTAAATTCTTTAACTGTAAGAAAACAGAGTTCTTTTTCCCTTTCTTTTCATGCACTCCTACTCACATTAAATGCTGGCAACAAGGAAAATATATGCAGCCTCAAAAACCTGAATTACTTAGCAATTGTCATAAAATAATATCACAGGTTGTTAAAGTTAAATAATAAAATCTGGATTAAATAATTTTATCCTCAGTAGCTTTATGATGCAAAGTGTGGACTTGCCTGAAATCAGAGAGCCTGTCATGACTAAACCCTCGTGGCCAAATTCAGTTCATTACTCTGTTCCTGAGTTTATTACCTTAATCAAGTCACAACCTACCTTTGCTTTGTTTAACCTACACTGGAGGATATAAATAGCCTATAATCTTGGAGATTTTGTGAGAATTAATTATTATTAATGAAATGAAAGGCTCCATGATGTGCAGGCTATTTTTATTTATTATAATTACCTACTATTAATTCACTGAATTTAGCAGGTTTTATCCTAGGCTTCCTGTGACTCMGATTTATACATTAAATACTTTTGTTCTCTGTCATGGTTATACAGTACCAATATCCACCGGAAAAAAATTAATTATTAGTTCTAAAAAAAGACAATGGAGTAGGAGAGTGTAAGAGGTATCACAATATTTAAGTAGCTCAATTTGGAGGGGCCAGACCTGGTACTTACACCTCRCTGTAAGAAGCATTTAGCTGTAGCATCTGCTCAGTCATTCCATTCATCTKAAATATGGAAAAGATGATGGTTTTGGAGAAGGAGGCTTTCTTTTATAGTTTTTAGGGGCTTTTTTACCACTTTAAAGCAGTTTCAATTCCATGAGTAGCCCGTGCATCACAGCCTGTGAATCCTGGCCTGGACCAAAGATGTTTTCTGGCACATGGCCACAGTTTTCTTGYTTGGTTTTGTGCAATGCATCATTGGTTAAACTGTCCCCACAATCCTTAAAACGACTGCCTCCTTGAGAATATATAATTTATATCATCATTTGGATAACACACTGGTCAAATAAAAGTGAGTCTTTATGGTTTTGTGAAGCTTCCAGCGCATCATTGAGTGTTACATGAACAATGACCTAAAACCAAATCAGCTTTATTCCATTCATCCAGGGGAGTGAATCTCACCCAGAGCACAATGCAATSTATATAAGGATGTAAAGATTTCTGTGCCTTTTCTTGCAGCTGTGACGTGYCTGTCGGAGCTGGGTGGCTCTGCTGATGTTGGTGACTGCGTGCGCTGGGCAGGGCCGATGCCAGCGCTGGTCCAGGAGTGCCTCGTTCCCTGCAAGGATGACTGCACATTTACCCCCTGGTCTAAATTCACAGCCTGCTCCTCTGACTGTGAGGCTACCAGAAGCAGGAGGAGGTCACTCACAGGTACAACTTTTCATAATATTTGTCTGATTGGGGTGTGGCTGGACTGATCGGAAAATCCAGACAGAGCAGTTACATCCTTAACTGATTTTTGATCTGGTACTGATCATTGCCAGCCTCACACACATTCCACTACAAAAACCGTGCTGAAAAACTCACTGGTAGAAAGATGGTTTTAGATATAAACCAAATGAAACAGTGACCAGGCTTTGTGCAAATTTGTCTGACCTGTTAATCTGGGAAGCATGCAGAAAATACCTATGCAAGAGTACAAATCAGTGTGATTTTCTGGAGGAAGTTTAAAACTGGGAATTTTGTGCTCAGCAGTATGCCCTAGTTCAACAGGGCAAATTAATACCATGAATAAAGAAAAARCTGTACCATTAGAACAGCTTTGTTTGATCTTTTGTATGTATTCATTAAACTCACCAGTTGAAACCATTTGATGGAGCAGTCTCCCATACTTGCTGTTGAGGTTTGTTATTATGTTATTTGAATGCTGACCAAACTGAAAAGCTTTAAAACTCCTTCTTAACATGAATAGTTTGGAGCTGCATGTTTTGCTGGGAGTTGTCTTCCCCCACATGTGTCATTAAATCAAATAAAAATGAATTACACTGTTCTTAGAAGGCTTGCAAGAAATTCGCTGTTGCTGTTCTCGACGCTCACATCTTTCCATGTTTTTGTGTTGTGTTTGAGAGCTGTGGTGTTCCTGGCTTAAGTTTGGTCCTTTAAAAGAGGTGAAACTTCAAAGCACAGTACTAAAGTTGCTGTAAGGATATCTGCTGGGGTAAAGGGTGGGGTCTGAAGGGCAGCAAAACAAGGTGGGCATCAGTGCTCCTTCCTCCTAGACTCGTCTGTGGCTGTCTTGTTAATCAATTTGTTACTGCTGGAATAGTCTCTTAGTTTTACTAACTAAAAATCACTGCAGACATGTATCCAGGATTCATGCTGCCACTCATCAGTGGGGCTCATTTAAGGATAAAGATTTCTCTTTTGCACAAAAATCAGTGTTACACCATGCTCTGTAGTTTCTGGCAAAGAGTGTGTTCTAAAATGTTCTCTATACCAATGCYTGTATGTTTATAGTGGGAGAAAATCTTGATCTCCAGCAGAACAATCCTACAGGAAATACATAAAAATGAATGAATAATTACTTACAGGGAGTTTTAAATCTGARTTTTCTTTATGAACATTGTGCAAGTTCCAAAACAGTACAGCCCTACTTGTCCCCTTTCTTACTCTGTTCTGTATCAGATGGAAATCTGTTCAAGTAAGTGGATCAAAAATGATAATACTCAGGTTTGTCCTCTCACCTGCACTGCATTTGTGACCAAACACCACCAGGCTCTCCCCATCTGACCTTGCTGGGTTCCATTTCTGCTGCCAGCGGGGAGCTCGTGGTCTCAGTGCCCACTGAAGGTGTCATGAAAAACATGTGGTGAATATGCAGTGAAGTGTCCCAGGTGGGGATGTGACAAATCCAGGGAGCAGCAAGGGACAGTCAAATCAGGGTTCGGTTTGGCCACCTCTCAAAAGGGGAGCTCAGTGAGATTGGTGCCAGCTTGTATTTGCATGAAAGCTTCTTGAAAAACAGACAAAGTCTTGAAAAAATCTTATCTGTAGGAACTCAGTCCAAAGATTTAAGGAAAATGCTATTTTCAAAAGTATTTTGTAATGTTAAGAGTCCTTTATCCATTTGCATTTCACCTCTCTGTAATGTGCAGGAATTGTACCTCTTGTTCATCACTGTTGCGTCTGTGCTCGAGTGAATGCTTTGGCTTCATTATAAGAGTTCATTAACAATGTCATTTAGTGGAAATTTTCTAATTGTTTGCTAAGTATTTGCTTGCCCTCCACTCAATTTTTAATAGTATTATTCATTTTACTTTGTAATTCATCATTGACTCTACATATAAAATTAGTCATTACTTAAGCAAAAGACTTACTATGGAACATATCAAAATTCAAAGTCATAATTAAAACAGGCTTTTAGGTGAGTCTTCAGTTAATTAATACAGTCAGTTAATTCACTGTATTATGGATACAAAGCGCTTTCTGTATTTTTAATGCTTCATATAATTTTTATGTACAGTATGTATTATCTGCTAATATTTAATATATTTAATGTTTATTAGTATTCAAAATGTAATTAAAAATACTATTTAATTGATGGGTTTATGCTGTCAAAAAAATTTGGTGATGGTCTTTTTAACAGCAATTTTTAAAGCAGTTTGCAAATCACTAATTCTAAAAATATTTATTTGTGAAGGGTATGGGATCARTGTCACTTTTCCCTTCAAAACAGGGCTTTCATAGCAACTTCATGAGGGGGAAGATTCCAACAAAACAGATGGCAGGGCAAGTTGGAAAAAACCAGTCACATAAGTGTGAGATTGTTACATCCTTATCTCAGTCTGTTGTGCTTCGTGTCATGTTGGCAAAATATTGGCAAATCCCAAATTCCTGTGTTTACTAATACAAAACAGAACATACAGCTGAACTTGGAGAGTTTGTGGCTTCTCTTGGCTTGTCAAAAAGAAAATGCTGGAAGTGCCATTAGAGAGCTCCCAATCTACTTAAAATCTTTTAAAAGACTTTCCTTGAAGTATGGAATACCTGAATTTGCTGATAAATATATGCATAAAAATGTAAACAAAGGTTTATCCACCAAAGTATAAAGATGCTGGCACTAATTGATTTCTTTGTGTTTGCCATCCCTTTGTGCTGGCAAATTCTGCATTCCCCAGAACTCTGGCAATACAAGTTTGAGAGCTGGAGSTTGAAGAGTGCTGATATTAAGGGTCTGCAGTCAGGGGCCTTTGCTTTGGGGATACATATTTGTATTTGGAGATACATATTTATATGGAAACAGGCATTGATGASACCCAGTTTGTGTGTGGTGAAATGTCTCTTGGTTCCAGCCGAGATAGGGGGTTGTTGAGTTGTATAAATTATCTTTTGGTTTTAGTATCTTGTGTTCAGTAAAGGGAAAACACTTTTTTGGGGATCAAAGCTTTGAAAACCTTCTGCAGAACTGTTTTTAGTGCATCCAAGATCCCCAGGGAATGTTTTGAGGGTGGGATAAAGATGCAGATCGTTGCTGAAGATGAATTTTTCCTTCTGTGCAGATGCCAAAAGCAAAGACGTCCCTGAGCTCAGCCAGCATCGAGATTGTTCCATGGCAYGTTGGCTGACCTGTGCCAAGAACAGCATTGATTTTTATCCTTAGAGGCTGTGTACAGACGTTTGTTCCCTTGGGCCATTGTAGGGATGCAGGGAGCATGAACTCTTTTTTGCATGATTTCTCCTTGTACTGGGGACCTCTTCTCATGCCTTGAAGTCCTGCAGGAGAAGGGCATGGAGAGTGCAATTGCAGAGAGCTGTGCCATGGGTTTGTTAGGGTGCTGCTGCTTCCTGAAACTACTGAGTCTTCTTTTAAAACCTGTTGAGAGAACAGAGAAAAGGAAAACATAAAAGCAACTATAACCATTGAAATGCTTTCCAGCCCTAATAATTTACTGAGGATTATCTTTTTCTGTTTTCTTCAAAGCACGGTTTGTGTGCACARCACATCTTTAACTAATTTGTAAAGAAATCTCCAAGAAGTCGTAGCTAATGTAGAGTCCTCCAGAAGTTGTCCTGGCAACCATTGATTGCGAACAAATAGAGACAAAACAATCAATTTATTTTCATCAGATAATTAGAGGAAAATGATATTATATGAAATTACGAAGAGGTTTCTGGGCAGACCATTCCTAGAGTAATACTTTGTATTTTACTCCTTGATCTACCCATCAAAACAGTGTTTCCAAGTTCTCTGGTTGCCCCTGGAGATAAATACGTTGTCCTCGCACGCCAGAGCACTGGCAGCAGCTAATAGACGCTTCAGAAACATMCCTGAATATTAACATTCAGATTGTCTTGGTTCTAATGTGTTGAATTCATGCAAGTATAAATAATGTGACGTGTTGTTATCAAGAGCAGCAGATGTCGAGCTAACGCGCAGATTTTCTGTGGTCGGAACAGGGCGAAGCAGGAAGCGAGACAAATGCCAGAACACAGAAGTTTATCCTCAAGTTGAGACAGAGCCGTGTCCCTGCGAGGTGTTCACCTCCCAGCCCCATGGCAATTGGTCTGACTGCATTATTGGAGGAGGTCCATCGGAGCTGCAGCCGGGAATGCCATCCCAGGGAGCGGCCAAGGAGTGTGGTCAGGGCGTGCGGCTGCGAGCCATCGCCTGCTACGACAGGAACGGCGCGCTGGTGGAGCCATCCCGCTGTAGCAGCTCGGGTAAGAGATGTGAAACAACCCCCAGCATGTGTGAAGAGCACTCCATGGCTCACTGTGGAGCTCATCTGAGTGTGTGCTTGCTGGAATAGCTCTCACATGTTCGCTGTGCGTGTTGAACCGTATCCACGCTCTGGATATCTTCTTCTTGCACTTTAACACTGAGGTTCTGCTCGCTGTGAGGGTCTGCTGGCATTTCTGCAATGGAAATGAAGTTGAAGAGGGCTAAAGTTGGCTGTGCTGCCAGAATATCAGAAGCATTTCTTATATTTCCCTGAAAATACCATAAAAATATAAGCTTTGGAGGAAGTATATTTATTTCAATCAGCATTTTGTTTGAAGATGTCTCCTACTTCGGCTTTCACTTGTTTAGAAATTTTCATTGCCTTTCACTAAGTTTGGAGGTTTGCATGGTTGTTTTCAATGAAAGAATTTGGCATTTTCTAGAGATAATGATAGTTAATTACAAAATCCCTGTGATGTCACCTGCTGTCCCTCATGCCAAGCACACATGGCTTCAGCAGCCAGTTCTCTCCATGCAATTATGTACYAGTCTTCAGCTCAAATTGATAGAGCACATTTCCAGTTACTGCTTGYTGGGTGCTGTCACCTATATTTAATGTGTAATCAAGTAGCCTATATCAAATTGAAAGAGGGCAGAATTAAAAATAGAGCAAGCAGGAAATKCCATTCCATTTGGRTATTTTCTCCCARTTCCCRTGGTRTGCAGTTAACTGCAGTYRTAGRRTGGTTTGGGTTGGAAGTGACCTTAAATGTCATCTTGGTTCAGTCYCCTTCCACTACCCCAGGCTGCTCCAAGCCCCATCCAGSCTGGCCTTGAGCATTTCCAGGGATGGGGYAGCCACAGCTTCTCTGGGCTRGAGCTTCACCATGCTCACAGGCAAGAATTTCTTCCTGATATCTAATCTAACCCTGCCCTCTGYGTGTTTGAAGCCRTTCCTCCTTGTCCTATCACTTACCACAGACATCAACCTTTATTTTTAGGAGTAAATTCTGCACCTGTGCCAGCCCCAAATCACTGCTACTCTCTGACTTACAGTCAAAAGTCTCAGGACACCATAGAGCAGAATGCAGTAGTGTGGAAGACTCTTGATGAGCTGTGGTGATGGGAGGGGACAAGTGATGTCTCAGGAGGAGATTCAGTAATTCAGTGGGCACCGTGAATGTTCCTGAGGGTATAAGAGAGCAGAGAAATCAGCTCTCTGGAGGGTCTTCATGATGGGGATCAGCAGCCTGAGCTGCAGGTAATAAAAGGGAGCAAACCTCGGCCTAATGAAATGATTCAGTCCTGGAGTGAATTCCTCTTGCAGCTGTTGATGGCTGTTCCAGCTGGCTGCACGGGTTCATAAAGCAGCTTTCCATGGTTTGTGTTTCAACAATGTGCTTTTGTGCCAAYTGATTATGCCTCTGTGGCCCATGAAGGAGGAGTAATACACCTTTCCCCCACATTASCTTTTCTTCTGCAAAAAGGGAGCTGCTGGGTTTTGGAAGGTGGGTTTGCCTGTGGCATGACTTGCTCTTTTGAGRAACTCAGGTTTTTTATCACTATAAGAAGGGGAGGTTGTCTGTGCGTGGGGCTTTTCTAAATAACCTTGAAGCCTGTTTTCTGTCAGTGATATTTATGTGGCATTTTTAATTGCCTGGCTTCTCTTAGGGAGGTAGTAGGGAGTGGTAGCTCCAGGGGATTATTGTTGGCTTTCTTGTCTTCAGATTTTTATGTGAGCAGAAATGATTCTGGCACTGCCCTGGCACAGGGCCCATGTCAGAGGGCAGAGGGGTGGACAGTGACTTCAGGTGCAGAGGGACTGAAAATGGGCAGAAACTCCACAGGCTCCACTTCCATCCCAAGGTTATCTGAAGACAAGTCTGATATTTATTGTCTCTAGAGCTGGGAACTTTCAAAATGCACTTCTGAACACCTTATTGAATTAGTGATAGAAACAAATCATTATCCAATTAATAATTAGCAGAATGCTTTTCAACCATAATGGAGAAGAGCAATTTACAGAAGCATGCAGAATTGCTAAGCCCTGAGAAATTATTCATGACAGTTTTTTTTTTTTAAGCAGCTCAGTTTGTCTTGCTCACGATTAGTATCAGGTGACCTTTTGGCATTTGCTAGCTGACCATGATAATGGCTMATTAATCCATTGTCTTAAATATTGCATGTCAATCACTGTGATAYCTGGGCATTGTTCTTGCTTTATGAGATGGGCATAAACAGATTCCTCTTTTATTTCTTTCCAATTTCCTGACTTCTCTTTGTTTCCTGCTGTTTTCCTTTTGTGGAACAGTGCTTTTCCTTCCCTTCCCTTGAACCAGGACAGAAGTTGTAAGACTTAGCCTTCAGTTCTTCATGTCCTTTTGAAGAACTACAAAATGTAGAGARATCAATGTAAGGATTTAAACTGTGCCCTAAAAGTAGCATTAAGTTTCTCCCAGGTTTGGTAATGTCTTGAGTACRTGGTGTAGAACAGAATAGGTCAGTTTCTAGCTTTTTTTTGGAGAGTGAATTCTGGGCTTTAACCTTTTTGCTGCAGCGATTTTCATTTTTCCTGACTGAAACCTTGTGAACTTGGACTTGAGTAGGGTTTATTTCACTTGGTCAGTGTGACCTGTGATGTGGTGTACCAAAGTTGTCAAGTTGAATGTACTGTGAGTTGAGTCTAGTGTAGGAATAAAGTGCTCAGAAGAGCTCAGGGTGTGAGTTCCTGCTCTTACACTGACTGTTCTGAGTGGTTCTGTATTTGYAGCTTGGAGGGCGAGGGGGGAGCCTAACCAAAACCCCAGTCAGTTTGTTCATCAGTTTTCTAGCAATCTAGACTCTACTGTCTAAGCCTGTTATCTGCAAATATATGAACCCTTTAAACATACCCTAACTGGAAAGGGATTTTCTCCCCATTGGTGTAGTTACTGCAAGAAGAGTATCCCAAGGTCCAGAAAGASTCAAGACAGAAACATTCCAGCTGTTCCTGTTTGGAAATGCTCTGTAAACTTTCCTGGGGTCTGCAGTTTGTTTTGTCAGGACCTGAGACCTGGGCTGGAGGGAGGGACCTGTGCCCTGACCCAGCTGAGCAAGCCTGGWGTCAGCACTCTGGGTCAGCTGAAGGGGGAACAGCAGTCACAGCTGGCAGATTTACCCATCCTCACTGCTATTTAATTGTGTGTTGGCTTGTGATCATTATGCAAAGCTGAAAAATACAAATCATGGGCTTTTCTGAGTTTTATTCCTTTCTATAACAAATATTTTCTCCAGGAAAAAGGTACACTTTTATTTTTTTTTCATGACTGGCTTTTGTGATAAATTGCTCTGCTTTATTTTGATGGTGTCACCTTTTTCCTTGATCACCCATTCAATAAACTTGAGAAATGAATGATCTGCATTTTCCAGCTGAGCTAGTGATTCTCTCCTAGATTTGGTTCACCCTTGTTTTTTTTTCCTTTAATTTGGAAATGCACTTAGGAACCCACAGATAGAGGTGGCTGCCTCTAACTACATCACAGAATTGTAATTGGTAATTTGCCTCAATTTCCCTTCCTGCCAGAAGACTGCTTATATTGTGTTCAGCTCACTGCTGGTCCAAAGGGTCTCCSTTTTCTGACTGGTTTGGAGCATCCCCTTTGGCCGTGAAATTGTCCTTTTAATTGCAGTTCATCCGCTTCTCAATCTGTCATCTGAGTTGCTTGTACTATTTTTGAATTCCCATCTCCTTTGTTTTGAATGATTTCCCGTCGTCCCTTTGCTTCTCTTTCTTGTGTGAGGTGCCAACAGGGTTTTTTTTTAATCTTAGAGGAACATAGGGTGCCTCATCTGTTCCAAATCAAAGGCTGGAGATTTCATGGAGGTTCTGCTTTTGATCCGGCGGGCAATTTATGGAAAGCAGGAATTTATGAAGAGTGCTTATCCTATTCAAATTCTGCTGTGCTCGCCACAACGGGAACCTGGAAAAAAAAGACTCCACAGACAARTAGATCCTGGTTTGCTGCAACCTGYACTCACCTTAAAAAGCTTTAATTATCTCTGAATTTATGAAGGGCACGGTAGGGATGCTCAAATACCTCCTTGCTCTCAGCAGTGCAGGGTCTCCTTGTTTGTGCTCCAGTTGCTGRTGGACAAACCCATCCTAAAATGAAAATGCTGGGGTTGACACACCCCATTTCAGGAGAAAATGAGTTATTGTCAGCTAGTTTTTAATCCCTAGATTTTAATAGCCTTTCTGCAAATTTATATTTGTGTATCRTATGTATAGCTCAAAAAGCCATAATCAAAGCCTAATAGGTTAAAGGAATGTGAGTCAGGTCTATCCTGGGCTGAAAGCAAAATTGCTGCTTCCACAGGGCAGCAATTTTGGGGGGRGGAGAAAAAAAAAGGTTGAAAATGCACATTGAATAGATGTCTGTTTAATTTTGGAAGTGTAGCAATTTTAGTAGATACTGTGGTATACATTTTTTCATGTCTAGAAAATTTTATTTTGAAAAGTAAAATTGTGTAAATTCCTGATTTTGAAAATCTTCAGATAGAAAGTTTTCTSAGCAGATGTTTCCCTGTGTTTTTGAAAATATTCTGAAGTTTAATTTCATTCTTAGTCTGAGTGACATTTTATATTGAAATCTCATTTTTTACTACAACCTGTTAATTTCAGAACCCAGCTAGGCTTTCTGCAGTCACTTCCCAGAGATAACAAAGGCATCCGTGTTTTATCAACACTGCAGCACAAATCCAAAACACAGCCCCATAACCAGAAACTGTGAAGAAAATTAACTCTTCCCCAGCCAAAACCACCACAGTCTCTCTTTGTGACCTTTTTATTACATGAYTGTATTTTATTAATGGCTCTATACTAGAAAGCTTTTTCTAAGATTGTTTGAGGAAGAATTTTCATCTAAAAATTTTCTGTTTATCCCATCCCCTGGCAAGGGAATTAAGGCTGGATCACAGGACTTTCTTGTCTTCCAGTCCTCACTTCAGGACTCTTCAAAGCCACTGCCACCTTTGTTTTCTGCTCATTCACAGCTAAATAATTTCTAAATTTAGCTGTGAAATCCTGGCTGGGCTCTCCTCTGGACTCTCTCGACACTCCTTGGGTGTGTGGTGACATTTTTAATTGCAGCTGTGGCTGCCAGGGGAGCTGTAACACAGACACAGAGCCTGGGATGGACCTGCCCTCCATCCCTTGTTTGACTAAAGGATTTTTACATGCTGCTCCTATAAGAGTCCTCAAAGAATGTTGATTTATTCCCTATCTTTTCCCTTGTTTGGTTGTTTTTTTTTTTTTCCCCAAAATCTGTTCACCACAAGAAAATTTGGCCACGGTTCTTCCTTTATGGATGTTAAAAGGCTTATCAAATGAAACTGGATCACAGGACAAATGTTCAGACATTGAGTTCTCTGTTTTCCTGGCAGCAGAATCAAAGATAAACAGCCATCAAAAAAGTTATTTCTGAATGGGTCAAACTGGCTATCAAAGAAGCTTATTTAAAGAAAGGTAAGACTTCCCCTGAGGCATTAGCACACAGAAATGTACATTCTTCTAGGTCTTTATCTTCTTACAGAAAGGAAGCATGCATCTTATGAAAGAAGTATTTAGAGACTTGGCTGTTGGAGCAGCATCCTCTGTAAATGCTGCGTTTAGTCAGAGTGATGTCTGTTGTTACTCCTTGGCTCTAAATAAACATCTTTATTGCTTATCTTTTTGCCCAAATTTCTTTTATGCTTTTTGCTGCATTCCATAAAATGACCCCTTTGAAGAGGTGGCAGTAGCAGACTTTATGAAGAAATGGCTTTTTACCTCAAACAAACTTCCTCATGTCTGACATTCACTGCTTCTTTCTTTGACCACCTCTGCCCACCCTTGCTCATGTCCATCCCTTTTATTTCTAATATTAGGCTGAATTAGAGGTTTTTTTTTTGCTTTTGTTTTTTTTGGGGTTTTTTTGTTTTTGTTACAGATTGATGAGAGCACTTCCATGGGACTCAGGAATGTTTTTAGTGTAGAAATTGTAACTCAGGGTAGAAATAGTCTATGGGAGCTTTAGGAGAGCTGTGATAGCAGGTTAATGCACTGGGTGATCTCCTGCCCTGATTTCTGCAGCAGGCTATGGAAAGAGAATTTCCTTGAAATGTRGCCCGTCTCTTTGGCCTTAATAACACATTTGTCACAAATACAGCCTGTTACGAAGCAAGGCTCTAATAAAATGTTACCATACAAAGATAGACTCAGAATTAACRTTTTTCTCTCCCTACTTGTCATTCCATTTAATATGCTGTATTGGAATTATGAAGAAGTACCCTTTTAGCCTAATCCTGYTCATGAATTATATATTCCAGTCCTAAAACCTCTGTACTTTTATGGCTCATGGAGAGCTTTCTGATCCCTTAGAGATCTGTGGCTTCACTGGGAAGTGACGTGTATTGGTAGTTCATAAATTCCTCTCATGTCTTACATGGGTTTTTTGCAATGTTTTTTAACCTGATACAGCTCTGATGAGCAGGACTTCCAGGCAAATAAATGGATGACAAATAATTTTTGAGTGGAGAGTGACAATTTCATAACTTTACCCCTGGGCCAAGCCCCTTGGCAGGTGGACGTAGGAGGTGCTGTGGTGGAGTTCAGTGAGCATTTAAGGGTTGAATGTCTGGCATATTCTGAAGATTTTCAGAAGCAACTTAATTAAACTTAAACTTCAGCTTGGTCTGCTCTAAGGATTATCCCAGAGATATTGATGAGTAGTTGAGGATTTATCCTGCCTTAGTCTGTTCCTGGGTCTGAGATACACTTTAATAGCTCTGTGTCCTCCAAGGTTTGCAAATGAGGATGGTGTAAATTAAATTACTGAGAGCTTGGTTTGCAAATCTTCTAATATCCCTCACTACAGACAGAGATTCCCACTGTGAAATCTTGGCTCTCATTCGTGTTTGGTAACATGGGGGAATGACCACTACAAATAATGTTTTTTCACAGGATTGCATTGCTTTCTGCTTCTGAATTCACTGAAATCCTTTAGCACAGGAGATTGAACTACACAACGAGAGAGCTCAAAGTCACGCTGCAAAATTGAAACAAAAGTCTATCAGAAATTCAGTACATCAATACTCTGTGCTGGGGCCTGCTAGTGTCACAAAAACGTCCTGTTTCCCTCTCAAGGTTTTCCATCATCTAAATGAGTCGCTGCTCTCCCTGTGCCTGAGCTGGGGAAAACCAGAACTGTTTYTTCTCTGAAAATCGTGTTTTCATCAGATGTTTTTTATAGTACAGCTTTATTTAAGAAGGTCAGATGCCTCTGCATCCCTGCTCCTGCACAAGGTGACCTCTGAATAGGCAGAGTGAAATTCTTGGTCTGAGCAGACGGGACCTGGATTTTGGGAAAGCACTCATGGATCTTCCTGGTGCTGGTAATGRTCAGTGGCATCCTTGAAACAGCCCCTGTATAATGGGAGTGTGCAGTTTAGCGTGGATGGGAGAAGGAATTGAGGCAGAGTATTGATTTTAATGGATGGATTACATACATTAAAATGTCACTCRCTTGCTGTGGCAGGGAGGGGTCACTGTGTCATTCACCTCCCGTGACATTGGGGACAGGACTGTGGAGGTCACTGCTGCCTCTCAACCTTCCCCTGCCTGTGTGACCTGCTCAGGAGCAGAGGCCCTGACACCGGGTAAAACCCTTGAGTCTGTAAATTACAGAACTAGGAATGAACATTGAAAGGAAAAATATGAATTGTTTTTCATGTTGCTGTGAGCCCTTTTGATAATATTAATTGCACACTGATCTAATTAGTGTTCTTGTCTTCTGCAGAGTCATCTGGTGGTTTGTCTGAAATAAAAGCAATATTGTAATGYAGAATATTTACTAATGATCAGGATGCAGGGAGATGCATCAGCGTGTCCCATTCTGTCAAACGAAAGCCGTCACGTTTTTGTCCAAGGCAACATCTGCATCTTGGGGTCACAGCTTGGCAGCAGGAATGAGGTGGCATTATTGTGCTGACAGTACCCAATGTCGTGGCTGCAGAAATGGCAGAAAGATGCTCTCCACCAAGGGCCCCAAACTCTTGAAATTGCATTTCTTAGTGTGCTCCAGCAGAGCCTGAAACCATTGACCTTCAGGCCGTGTATGGTTTTCTGAGAGGGGCAGATGCTTTCAGTGACATTTGTTGGCAGTTTTCTCCCAGTGATGGACCCTTGGCTCTGGAAGAGCCTGGTCCAAATTGCCCAAGTCTGTATTGATCTTCAGAGCACTCTGCAGTGCACATCTAWTTTCAGGGCTCYGTGCCATGGGGCCTCTGAGAGAAGTCAGGTGTAGGAGAAAAGGGAATTTGATGGTCTGTGGACAGTTTAATTGTGTTTAGGCTTTAAAGAAAGTTTTTATTTCTTATATAAATACCATAATAATAATAAATAAACCCAGTCTTGGGGTTTGTTTTAAAAACATGCTTKTATGATGAATTGAGTAGCCTGAAAAAATATATATGGTAAACAATCCATAATAAAGTACAGTGGGCTGAGTTTCTTTCCRGATGTACAGGGGATTCCATCTCTGCTAAGAAAAAAAAAAAAATCTATGCAGTTTGTTTGAAGAAAGCAGATGATTTTCCCAGTGGCAGAGTGATGAGCAAAGTATACAGAAAAACAGAGCTGAGCTGCTCCCCTAACTGCTATTGATCCCAGTGGATGGTTTTTTATTTGAGCAAGGACTTGGTTAAGATGTCAGGGCTCCCAGCCCTCCACCATGGGAGAGCCGCTCTGGGAAAAGGCAGCATCATTCCCACAGTTGGTTTGGGAGCCTGGACAGATTTGTGCCATGGATTTCTGCCCTCCTTCATCACCATTTCCCCGGGAGATGAATGTACACTGTGAAGTCCTGTTTATTTGCTCTGTTTATTTGCACTCAGAAGGCTGCAGAGTCTCCTTCTCCGGAAGAGTTCTCAGCTTGTTCTGCAATCTGTTACAAGGGAAGTGCTAATTAATGGAGATTTCCTTATCGAGTTAAAAGATTAAATATTTCAACTTCCAGGGCTTGTGTGTAATGCCAGGCGTATGCTTGCAAGTTCCATAAGGAAGGAAACTGTAACACAAAATCAAAAGAAATTAGAAATCATAATGCAAAGTCAGCATCAACCCAACAGCCTCCTCGGGATTTATAGAGACTGTGAAATTGAGCAGTAAAACCAACCTTTGGATGAATTTCAATAACAATAATGTTGAGTTAAACTTACCAGCCTTTTTTACAAGTYCTCTCTGGTCTATTTAGAATCTCTAATCAGTCTGCTACAAGATAACGTGAGCGTGTGCATCTTTTGTTGAGCAAGTGGGAATAAATTAGCTAAGGGTCCATTATTCGAGCCTTGCAAAATATTTGATGTGAAAGTTATTTTTGCTGGKTTTTTTTTGCCTATGCATTTACTGAATGTATTCATTAGATTATCTCCTAAATTTCTCAGCAAACTAATAATGCATAAAATCTCTCAAATCCTTGTGTACTATAAAAAAAAAGAAGATTAAACATTTGCTCTGTGGCAAGATTAAATCCTTTTCGGCTGCAACTCAAATTTTTAGCAACTTAAGTCTCCCAGACTTGCTATGCTTAGTTCCCTTCAGTTAATACTTTTCTCCTTTGAAGCAGAATTTTTATTTTGAAGGGGGATTGCTTGTGATGAGGTGCTCCCCCTGTAGCCCCCAAGCTTCTGGATGGAGCCTTTGGTTGTGCCATGTGGCCCATGGCCAGTGTTTGCCTTATTCCTGGCACATTGAATGGCACATTCAGCCATAGAACTGTGATCAGCTGGTGGGGCTGAGTCACTGAGCTCAGTCTGTGCTCCATGCTGAGTGTTAACCTGAGTTAAAGGAAGCAGTTTGCCTTGCAGGAGAGCCCAAAGCTTCAGYTGAGCAGAATTTGGCCCACCAAATGCTGTGGTCCACCTGATCTCCCTTAGAAAGTCTTTAGCTATTAGATTTTTAGCACTGCTTGGATTTACTGGTGTTATTTTGTGATATTTCACAGTCAGTGACCAAGTGAATGTAAATATTAATTGCAAAATGAATCCATTTTTTCCTCCCTCTACCTTTGGTGTGTGTAATTAGAAACATTTCTCCTGTGTCGCTGTCCACTCTGCTGCTCCCTGGTTTSTTGAAGGGTGATCTCTGCAGTCCCACAGACTCCAAGGGAAATTAGCAGTGTTATTACCAGTGGCAGCTGTGGTGATGCACAGAATTGTCCCTCTCACGGTAACGACCTTGAGTTTTATGAAGCACCTCAAGGTTTACTAACAAGGGTAGAACTGCTAGAAGTTTGTTAATTGAAACCATGAARTATGTTAGAGAGGATACAAATGAGTTTAAAGCCAATTCAATTAGAGGTGCATCTGTTTYCAAAGCTGCTGGAGAAATGTTTATTTTCACATCACTTTTAAGCCAGCCTCTTGGAATGCTGCTGGCACTGTTGTTTAAYGCTGTGTGCAGACCTTACACCCACAGCAGATTTATCTTTGGGAAGTGCAGCAGTCAGGTGGAAGCGTGTCTGATGTCAGATGTAAACCCATAATGCCCTACTGATGTCCTGCTTCTCCCAGCACAGCCCTGTTTGGCATCACTCAGCCCATCACCCATCCCTCCTCTTGGCACAGYAAAAACGAGACAATAATAGTTTGTGCACCATATTTGTTCCTCTGATGCTGCCAGAGAAGCTGTGGCTGCCCCATCCCTGGCAGTGTCCAAGGCCAGGTTGGACAGGGTTTGGAGCAATCTGGGATAGTGGAAGGTGTCCCTGCCCATGGCAGGGGATGGAACACAATGAATTTTGAGGTCCCTTCCCACCCAAAGCATTCTATAATTCCATGGCACCCACCAGACCAGGCCCTCACTGTTCATCACCTGCTGTTGCTTTTCTCTGTGCAGAAATGAGGGGAGAAATGGCTGCGTCATCTGAGCAGTGTCTGAGCCTTCCAGGACATCCTGTGTCATCTGTGGGTGCTTTGTTAAAGACACTTGAGAGGAGAGACTCCGTTTGTGGCTTGTTAAGCAACAAGCACACTGTTCTTAATGAATAAATCATAGTAAAATGAGCTGTGCAGCCTGGGTAAATGCATTTGTTCATCCCATTATGTTGACAGTGTSTCAGTAGAAAAACAATAGCTCTTAAACATGGAAAAGGTTTATTTGGTCATCCAGATCAGTTTTTCCTGCCAATTCCCAATAGCATATTTCAAAATGCCCACTTAAATATCCTGGTGTTCTTGTCACCACCTCCAGTTYTGTGGTGTTCTGGAGTCTGTTGTTGGTTCAGGTAGGACAGAGGCTCTCATCTGCTCTGTCTAAATTAAATGAGCTTTATTTTAACAGTGTCTAAGATTTTGAGGAATAATAATAATAACAGTAATAATAATAAATAGGTTAAAGCAAGCTCCAAGAAATAATCTAAGAACGCATGGAAAGCAGGCTGAACACAGCTGGGGAGTACAGAACATCTCTTTCTGTAGTAGATTTTGGAAACTTAACAATTGTTTGGTACCAGGTTTTGCAGAAGGGAGAAAAATGGGGGATGTGATGGATGAGTAAGAAATTCAAGGATGACACTGACAAAGCCAGCTGTGTAAACTCAGCCTTGAGTTGCTCTCCCAAGCTGAGCAGCAGTAGCTCAGAAATGTTACTTTGTTTATTCATATTCTGTTATGGTAATAATAATTTCTGGATAGTAGCCTGAATGTAGAATTCTTTATTAGTGGATTGTTTTAATGGCATATTGCCCTTGGGGCTTTTTGTTTGTTTAGTTTTGTGGATCATGCCAAAGCTACAAGTTTTTCTAGGGATGCCAAAACTAGGATTTCTGTGGGTCTTTTTAGTCCCCTGACAGCAGCAAGTCATTGCTTGGCTCCTACAGAAAAAAACAAATCCTGGTCTCACAGGAATGGATGAGCTGAGTACAATGTTATTTACTACTTACCATAAAAAGATGGCCATAAAGGCATTCTCTGTCTGARCAGACAGGGTACATCACAGGAACATTTTTGGAGGAAAGTTTTTGTTGAATTAAATCTTTGCTCCATGAGTGTCTCAGCATAGGATTAACCTTAAGTGTTGATAGAGGAGTAATGGCAGTCTGTGAGAAGAGCTTGAAGGAAAGTTACGTTCAGTTTGATTCTGTAGCACTGTTCAATATGGAAAATAATTTTCCTCTAGATAATATAGACATGTAGTGCTCTGTGGCTGGCCATTTGTTTATATWTAATGTAATTTAGAAATAGAGATGAGGAAACTCCAAAAGAAGAGTGTGGCCTCTTAGCTACAGGATGTCTTTGGAAATTCTGTGGTTCACTGAGGGATAGTTCACARCACTTCCTGGGCATGGAATACAGTAGGTTCTTTAGTATTCATGGAACAATTTGGGTTGGAAGGGGCCTTTTAAAGGTCACAATGTGAAACTCCTGCAGTGAGTTATCCCAGGGTGCTCCAAGCTCCATCCAACCTGGCYTTGGACACTTCCAGGGATGGGGCAGCCACAGCTTCCCTGGGCAACCTCTGSCAGTKTTCCMCCATGCTCATTGYAAAAAACTTMTTTCTTGTRTATAAGAAAGATTGTTTATTATAACTTTATCTTCCTTTTTTAAAAATTRTATTTCTTTTTTTGTCTTGTGTGTTCCTTTTTATTATAGATGTAGATCTTGAGCTGCCTAAAGACTTAGCCCATTTTGCCTTCTCTGATAAGTTGATAACCCCTCTGACTAATCCTACTTTGAAACAAGGCACTTGCTTTGTTTCTGGTGAGAGTTAATTACCCAGGCTGTCACACAGCCCAAGGAAAGATGATATTTCATACGGTGGTGGAACAGAACTCTTTGGAGAACTGCCTAAGAAATGCTTCTCATAAATCTATCATGAGAAAATTTCTTTTACTTATCATAATGTATTATGAATTGCTTTGAGTGGCAACCTAAGCAGATGGAACAGAATATTAGTRGGATATTTGGGAGGTTTATTTGGGGAAAAAAAGTGAGTCTTTTAGAAATATTTGTACATATATGTGAGTGCATGGGTGTCATCTCACTGATCTGAGCCTGCAAAGCATGCAAAGTTGAAATATCTCAAACATGCCAATACCACTGGAGTGGATTCAGTCAGAAATAATCAAGATACCCAATTCCAGTGGCTTTGGAACTGTAAATGAAGAGGCACCACAACAGACAGATCAGAGAGAGCCAGGGCAYGCTGTATGGGCACAGGTCTGCAGCGTTAGGGAAGAGTTACAGTGTGAGTTAGGTGGGGAATGATTGCAGCTGTCAGACTGCGGGGTGGCTGCCATAAAGAAACGGGAACAGCACCATCGCAGGGAATCAGGAGAGGAGAAATAGAGCATCATTGAGCTGAAGGAGCTGTTGCTGCTGGCATTTTTTAAGGCACTGTTTACAAAAGCAACATCAGTATTTCTTGTACCTCTAGAAGGAAGATATTTTCCGGGGGATGGATGCCTAAATAAGCCTGAAACCTTTCTTGATACTGACTTGAGCGTGAAGAGCAGGAGGGAGGTGGTGAATTGCTGCTCAGGCTGTAACACGAGTCTGGTTTGGAGTGAGCACCAGGATTGGGCACATGGCTCAGCCAGCAAATCCAGCTCTGAACCAGAATAATCTCCACGCCTCAGCCTTGGTGTTTCATGGCTGTCTGGGTCTGTTTTGGGGGTTTGGAGCAGCAGCTGCTTCTGGGTTGAGTTTTGTTGTTTGGGTGATTTTTCCGTCTGTGACTGTCACCTGGGTAGAAAGGGAAACYGTTCCTAAAGAGTCACAAAATGAGTTAATTTGGTCTTCTGCAGGTGAGAAATCAAGAAGTGTTTGCRTGATGAAAACCAAACAGAAATAAAGGGCATAAAAATCAGAAACATCAGAAAKGTGGTAGGGATGAAATTCAGTAATTTTCATAACCATCATTGCCAGAGCTGTCAGAGGGATGAAGCTGCCTCTAATAAAGGCTGATCTGAGCAGCCAGTGGCTTTCATGATCTAACATGAAATCTCTTTTTTGTTGAAATTAAAATAATACATGCAGACATGACAAGCAGATAATARGAACCGGAGGAGAGCGAGTGCAGCATGGCAAGCAGGGAGGTGCAGGAACTATTCCATGCTGCCAACCCCAGAGTGGTGCCAGTAATTCCCCCGAGATCTCCAGGGGTCAGCCACCCTCCACTGCTGTTCTGCACAACTGAGAACTCCATGGTTAGCACTGGGCTCTGCAAAATCTCTCTTCCCATATGCCAGTTCCTAAAACAGCTGTGGGGTTGTGCCCTTTTGGAGGAGCCCGTTGGGTTTTAATTCACAAGGTCCTGCAGATGTCTGGTATAGTGATTTTAAGAGATGATAATCTGGTGAGGACTTTAATGTCAAACCATCTTAAGGTGAAAGAAAAGCTTTAAAATGGTGTTTTTGAAACCCCGAATAAACAAAGCTTTTGGAAAGAGGTATAACTTGTAAGATGTGGGAAAGCAGATTTGATCTCCGAAGAACAAATCCCACGGTTTTCCAGCTGGCTGGCAGGTCCCTCACACATCTGGTGGGAACTGCCAGGAGAAGATCTCTATTGTCTCCACCATCCTCTGGTGAGCCTGTGCCAGCTCTGGAGATTGCCAGTGTCATGCTGAAGGCAGGACAGAACTGGGCTGTACACTGAATTCTCCAGAATTTATCATGGCCACAGCCCAAGAGGGAGTTGGTGCCCACCAGCTTCAYAACAGGTACTTTSACYTTTTACATCAGTCAGTTCKAGCRCTGCCTTCATTGGACTAAGCCAAGYAGAAATTSATTTTAGTCACTKCTGTTCYTCACAAAGAATGWCMTWAYCTCACRCTGGATGGTGTTGTCAGTCTGCCAAATGCCTTCTCCTTACCAAGTTCTCATTTTGTCTTGGTTGCACAGGTTGCAGCAGAGGATCGGCGTTCATCGGTTGCGGTGATTAAAAACCTCTCTTAAATTTTTGGTTTAGGTTACATTGAAGAGCCTTGCACGGTGCCTTGCCCGTTTGATTGCAAATTAAGCGATTGGTCCAGTTGGTCTCCTTGCAGCTCTTCCTGTGGTCCTGGGGTGAGAGTCCGATCCAAGTGGCTGAAGGAGAAGCCCTACAACGGAGGTCGTCCCTGCCCCAAGCTGGATCTCAAGAATCAGGTGAGTGWTGTTCCAATAGCCAACAGAAATCTCTCTGTGCTGTGTTCTGAACTGGGATCCAAAGTTTCTGTGCTGGTGAAGAGGTTAAAGATAGGAGTTGTCTCTGGGAGCACAYCTTGGGTAGCGTTTTGCAGGCAGTCCTTGACCTTCTTGAGGTTTGAGGGAGAGATGCTCATGTATCAGCAGAATTTTACCTGTAAACCATATTTCTTATGTGAAGAAATTGTTATATCCCAGAGCACAGGAAGCCCTGGATTAATAATCCCACCTGGATAGTGTGTAGACATCAGAGAGCTCAGATGTCATGCATATTTTAAAACTTTTTAATTCTTTCTGAGATTGTGGTTGCTGTAGAATCATTTGTTAAATAGAAATTGCTATTTTTAGCAACGTTTCYCTTCAACACTGCACAAGTTCCCTTGAACATTAATCTCTGTGTATTCAATATTGAAGTATCCCATCAGAGAAAAATAATCTTTAAATTGCTACTCTTAAAGGAAGATCAGCRTCTATTTAAATGCTACTTAATGCTGTATGCATTTCTGTGAAGTGCATAGTGATTTCCTACGTTTGCTGATTAATTCTCAGCCCTAATTAACACTGATGAAGTGCTGTTTAGTTTTGCCTGCCCTATATTTCAGATTCAGCCATGAAAATTAATGAATAGGGCAGAAACAGCCATGCTGAAGGAACTTCATATATATGTTATGAATATGAATATGTATGTGTATAAAATATGTGACATGTAGAAGTCCTTCAGTGGGATCATACAATGATTTGTTGGGTGCCAGAGCTGTTGAATTCAGTTGTTTTTCTGTACAACCATTGCTGCAGCAGTCATGTCCTGGAATGCAGCATCACTTCCAACTCCTGATTATGRACTTGCCTCATTTTCTTCACAGTTAATTTCATTTTCCTGTGAGAAACTTGGCAAATACTCCTTGGATTTTTTTTTCCCTTCTTCTTTTTCCTTGTTTCTATTAGAAATTCATCGGAAGTAGGCTAACAGAAGCGGCAGAAGCTACAAAAATATAAAACCGCTATAAAGCGTATGTTGTCCATAGCTCAGTGCTTTTCTTAATAGATCAGACAGATCACCAGAGAGGTGGAGTGAAATCCCACAGTAAGTGATAAGGTAACAATAAGCTCCTTTGTAATGAAAAGATACTGGGGTTTGTTACCCACAGACACAGCAGACTCCTTCCATTAATAGCAAACTTATTGCTATCATGTGTTGCCTATTCCCACACACATTAGAGTTGCTAGTTTCAAAAGCCTTTCAGAGGATATTAAAGGAAAGAAATTGTTCAAACTTGGAAGTTATGTCTTTGTARGGTTTATTGGTGCGTGGTGCTTGCAAAGTGCCACGGCTGGTATTAATATAAACGTGGCTGGTGCTTCTTGCCTCTTTGCTGGGAACACRTCGTGATCTAAAACCCACTGAATTCATTAGAGGCTTTCTGTTGCAGGCTGTAGTRGAAATAATGTGGAATTGTGTTAAGGTCTGTTTGTTTAGGTTTGTGACATCTTGTTTTTTAGGGTGTTTTTTTATGTTGGTTGGTTTTTTTTTGTGTTTTTGTTTCTTTGCTTGTGAGTTTGAGGGTTTTTTTAGGATAAAACAGAAGCTGTTTCTAACTGGTTTAGCACACAAATGGATTATTTCTTCCAGTTCAGATTTAAAGGATTGAGTCCAATTTTATATTTCAGAGCTTTTAGGGTAATAAGAAATTGTGCTAATAAGGAAAAAGTKTATATATGTACACTTAGACATTCCACGCGTTGTGCTGTCGTTCTGTTCAGTGCCTCCCCAAACGCTTCTCAATATTTTGTGAGCTTCAGCAGGAGTTTTACTCTGTACCCACTGGACTTGGACTTCYAGCCCAGAATTAACACGCTGAGGTCCCTGGGCACATTGCAGGATGCACAAGTTGCCTACCCAGATGGTAAAGTAAATTAGCTGGTGGCACTGCTGCTTAGCTAAGCCGGACACATGTCATTAATCCACTGCCAGGCAGATTGTCTGCTGCTGTTCCCTCTGGTCTGGGCAGGTTTTAAATCCTACAGCAAAGCTCCACAGATTCGTTATATATAAAAATGTGACATTCTAATTATTTTATGTAATCTGGATTAAATACCTGCAGTAAATACTGGCTTTTGTTTGGTATCAGATGTGGGAAAGCTAAATCGCTGTGGTGCTGAGTTCTGCTTTTCCCTGGCTACTGTGTTATATTGTGTTTTATGCATTTGATAAGACTTTAGATAACTTAGAACAAATAATGAATTCCTCCAGGTGCCAGTAGATTTCACTCAYGATTTCCATTTTATTTCCTCCAGTATCTTTTAGTTGTTTTTTTTTTATTATTACTTCTGAAGTTGGGTCTTGCTATTGCTTAATCAATTACTTTGGAGAACTCTCCATTTTTCCAGTGCCTTATAGTTAAATCCCTTAGTCAGTTTGTGTCTTTTTCTTAAGCCAGATGATCTTTTCTCCCTGTTTTTGTGCAGAGTGTTGTCTGGGCTTTTTGGCAGACCCCTGTATATACTATTTTTCAGTTCTTCTCTGTTATTTGACAGAAATTTAACTACAGAGGGTGTTACTTGAAATACTCTTCTACCAATTCTTTCTTACCTTTTCCCACCATGTCTGGAGCTCTGCCAATAGAGATATTTAATAAAGCTATGGCTTTGGACAGCAGGAAAATTTGCATGATCAGTTTATTTTACGAATATAAGTAGTTATTTGAGTCACATAAACTGTTTTGTAGAAGGCTGTCCCCCTAGAGTTGGTCCAGTCAGTGTAGTGCACCTTGCTTGTGTATTCAGGATAGAATTTTATATCAGAAATTTAATTTTATACAGAAATAATGGCTTGTCCCAATAGTGCATGATATTCCATGGGATTTACGGTACTTGTTCCACAGAGATTTTTGACTCTCCTGGAGTACCACAAAGCCATTCTTTTGGATGTCTTCATCCTCCTGTAGAGCCTCTCAAGCAGCCAACTCTTTATGCAAGAGATGTGAGAAGTAAACTCAGAGTTAGGATAATTAATTCAGCTTTTTTGTATTTATTCATTTTATAGTAGGCTATGGGCTAGGTTGAGCCCTTCAAGATTTTATTCCGGGCTATTTTCTAACAGAAGTGCCAARCATTTGCATGGGCTGAATGCACTTGGTATTCTGATAAAATCACTCGATTTGATATAGTCCCTTCAACCTTAAACTCAGTCTGTGTTGTTGCCCTGTGAAATTAAAGGATAAATTACAATATTTTGGGGGAAGAGATGACAGCATTTTAATGCAGCTCAATGTAAAATGCAGAATCACTTTCGCCTCTGTGTGAAAATGGTTGAAGAGCTGGTTAACTGCATTTTGCTCCATCTCTTAAAGAAAATGGGCTTTGCATGTAGGGGCTGTGCAGCTCTTATCTGAGGATGTGATTGCTTCTGAGCAGCCGATTGGATTAGGGGGTCAGCTGGCAGATGTTCTTGGCTGTGCAGTGCATGTTAAAAGAGGTGTAGAATTTACATTTTTCTATCCCTGCTCTTCTCTGAATGCACTTACACAGCGTGCAGTTGCTAAGCTATTTAATATGTAGTTCTACATGATGAAAGGTTAAATAYGAGTTAAGGGGGGTTTATTGCTTGRATATTCTTTTATAGGTTTTTAGGATTACTATGAGAAAATGCATCTTATTTTCAAGACTCATGAATCCCAAGGATTATTTTTTTTTTATTGATTGCTCTCATACATATTCTTGTCAAGATTTTCCCTCCTTCTCCTTCCYCCTCCTCTCTCTCTTAGCCAATAGTGCTAAAGGACAAATATCATAGCAAGTAGTTATCCCCTCTATATATGCTGTATATATTTAAGCAAATGTTTTAAAAGGATTGGGAGTATTTGTAATGGCAGGCATAGCAGGAGAAAAATGTAGTGTATTTAGAATATAAACTTACTGCTTTCATTAAAATGAATATTTTATTCTTAATGACATTTTCTGGTGTTCACTCTAGAATATGAGAAATACAGACACTTTGCACATTAGACATGCAAATACTTCTGAAATTGTGTACAGGAGTTTAAGGAAAGGGAAAAGGAGGGCAGTGGTGCACTTACAGATCAGGTCTCTCAGAAGCAGGTGTGAAGATGTGTGAATTTTTGGAGCTTTTTCATAGAAAGTGGTTGGTTTAGTCCTCCTTGCACTTCAGAGAAAACAGTTCTATTTGGCATTTTCAAAACCTTTAGGCTGTTGTGTYATAAGTTGAGTTTGAACCCAATATTTTTCATTTCTGTCACTGAATTAGCTTTCATCCAGTCCCTGACTGGTGAGTGGCATTTACAATCTCCTTGCAGCACTAGGAACTGGTCTTCAAGAATATCATTATTAATGTACTAACTGTAAATATCTCCTGCTCAAATCACATCTTTTATAATAGAGAATTCTAATTTTCACGAAAGTCACTGAACTTTTTGAAACACTCAGAATCTCCTTCTCTCATGGATTTCAGCTGCCAGCAGTTGACTCCTGAGCCCAGTCCTGCTCTCTGTCCATCAGCTGTGTCAGAACCCTTCCTGTACCAAGCAGGGAAACATCTTTTAGATTTTCTCTGGCTCTGTCCATCAGCACTCATTTGCTTCGAGTGCAACTTAACTTCTGGAAACAAAAATCCTCTCCTTAATCTCAGTTTTACCTTCAGAAGGTCTGATTTCCTCCCACTCTGCCTGCAAGGAAGGAATTACAACATAAAACACATCTGTCCTCTGATTCCAGTGCAGTTTTACAGTATCATAAAAATGACAAGTTTTTTTGCCTGCTGCACTAATGTGGGAGAATTTCCAGTGTCAAAAAATAGCAAGAACCTCCTGTTTCCCCTTACACTTTSCTTGCTGTGACTGAAGTTTCGGTACTAAACTGCAATTTAGTTTGTTAAACGAGCAGAAGTAGCAGCCAAAGCTGTGCAGCCTGAGCATATCTCACCTGCCTGAAGTGAGCCCACCACGTGGGTGGGTGTTGCTTCACTCCAAAGGGAAATGCTGCCAATTCCCATGTTCTCCTCCAGGATWATAACCCTCTAGTGTCTACTCTTAATTCCCAGCATATATTAATTTTATATTCAGCTTCAGTAGCCATCCACACTTGATTTTTATTCCTTCTGCAGGTTTTCTTTTGAGTAAAGAGTCATATAAACATATTTTCACAATTGCCACTCGTAAAAAGCTTTAGCTTCAGGAAGGAGCTGTTTAACAACTTCTGTTTAAYAACTTCTCAAAAGTACTTTTCACTTGGCTTTTTTTTTTTCTAGATAGCATCTTTAAACTTCTCTTTAATAATAAAGCAACTTGATACGTGGTGTATTTCTGCTTTCTGTAATTGCAAAAGAACATTTGTACTTTGTAACATATTTAATTTCACAATGTCAATCTCCTTCCTGGCATTAGTGTCAAATCCACAAAAATTAGAAGCCTTGTGCTAATTGATGAAACTACATTTTTTCTTACTACAGTCCTGACCAAGTTTTTAATAAAATAGATACCAAAGTAGGAATATTTACTTTAAAAGAAATTGATATGTTTGCATTTCTGAACTGGGAATCTAGCTATAATTATTTCTGATTCAAATACAGTTCCTGTGTTTGTTGTTGAAAGGGAAATTTATTTCATGTGACAGCTTGCTGCAAAGTATAGAAATATACAGGAATTATACCCAAAGTGCTCTGTCCTGTTGATTTCTCAGAAGAGATAGAATTAAATGGAAAATCAGCCATAGAAGGTTGGGTGACCCAGTGGAGAAAGTATTAGCATTTCACCTAAGGAACTGAAGTTCAATTGGTTTAGGCAATACTTTTTTTTAAGGAAAGGAGTGTGGTTTGTGCTGAATCTCTCGTGGACAATATGTCATGTTGGAGGGCCAGCAAGCAGCGTGTGCCATAAATCAGCATGACAGCATCTAACACTGAGACTGAACTTACTCTTGCTTGTCTTTGTCTTAGGAGCAGGAGAACAAGAAGGATTGGTGCCTTGGTTATTCCTTGGCAGCAGATTTAATCTTGGGGTTTTTTTTTCTTTAATTTTTTTCCCTCTCCTTCCTCCTTTTAGGAAGTTTTAAAATTTCTTTTCTACAAAGTTTTGTGATTTGTTCTCAGTTTTAGATTTGCAATCATTAAGGAGGGGAAGATGCTGCATAACAGTTAAAATGAGGACCTAGCTTTTGTTCTAATTGGAACAAACCCAAGGATATTCAGAACAGAAAATGTTTGTACATCTTCACCTTTTCATATGGTAGAAGGTGTGAGAAACAGTTATTTGGCACCTTGCATTTTATCACACGTGACTTAGTCTTCAGAAAGAGTCAATTACACAGAAGTACCCCTTCTCTTGCTTTTGGCAAGTTAAATGAAGATTTTGACATGTTTTCCTTTTTTTTTGGGTTTTTTTTTTTTTACTCTCTTTATAACTCCTTYCTGTACAAAATTAATTTCCAAAATATGGCCTTGTTGATTGCAAAACATTGTTTTCTATAACGCAGGCACAGATTTGGGAATTTCTTTTGAAATAAATTCTCAGCCAAGTCATGAAATTCGTGACGGTAACTCATGGTTCTAAGAATGTGACACATAACTTTAAAAACTTTTTGAAGTGTGAATGGAATAAGATGCTGAACAGGAATGGGTTGAGCAGGAGGCAGCCTGGAGCTGTCTGATGCAGGAGCTGCTGTGTCAGTCTGAGTCACAGAGCAGAGGTTGGGCTGAATTGGTAAATGAGGCACTGAATTCCCATCTCTTGCCATCAGAAAACTGTGTCAGGCTGTGGTTATTAATGAAGATCTTGGTCACTTCTTTCATTTTCCCAGTGGCGAGCAGTGCCTTCCAAAATACTGAGTTTTCTCATGGATGTGTAGCAGGTTTTGTGTGTTCCCAGTTTAAAGCTGACCCCATTCCAGTGCATGGCTTTATTCCTGAGGGGAACTGGAGTTTGTTAAACGTGGCCTGACTCACCTGAATGCTGTGAACACACACTGAGCATTCAGAGCAGAAAATTTCTACTTTTCTGACTCTCCTTTATGAAGAAGAGAGAATAATTAGAAATAAAGTTGCTGCTCAAAGAGGGAGATGTATGCTGTGTGAATTCATCTGTCAGTGCTCCTGAGCAGCCCAGGAACTCTCAGAWACCTCTTGCTTGATGATCATTAAAATAACCCTGGTCTTGCCTCTTCTAAAGTATTTAATATTGCTGCGTTGTTCTGTCTACAGCAGCTCTCATTGATTAATACCTAACAAGTGTTAATATTTTTTCTGCTGCAGACATTTCTTGTGGCCATTGCTCAGAAATTATAACCATATCATTTGTTGGCTTTGCTTTGTTTTATGCTCTRTAGCTGATTGATAGATTCAGGAGCAGACTTTATTTCTTTTTTTTATGTTTTTTAATTGGTTTCTTCCTCCAAGACAGCAAAATAAAAGTGGAGATGACCTTCTGTACTCCTCTTGATGTGCCCCCACATGGCTGGAAGGATCGTGCCGGGTTTGCCGTCAGCTAAATGTGTGCATTTGAACCATGAGCTGAGCACATGAATTTTGCATCTTCTTTAAGTGACAGCATCAAGATCATCAGCATTACCAGATCTCTGGCTGGAATATAAACCACTCAGAGGGTTCAGATCTCAAGGCCCAGTTACAGTTTTCTGAGTGGTTGTCAAATCCACGTGCTGTGTCAGGGAGGGCTGTTTTCCCCTTGTGTTGAAATACATTTTAGTCACATTCAGGTGGGTTTGGGGAGAGAAAGGAAAAATTCCACACATCTTCCCTCCCTTGTTTTAGCAGGGATACCAAGAAAGGAATTGTAAATATGAGTTAGCACAAATTCAGCTAATCCTTCCTCATTATCTATAAATCATGACACATTTTTCAGTTATAAATAAATGTGTTGCAGGCTAAAGCCACCACTAGAAAAACCAAAGGTGAGCATATTTTTATGTATGAGTGAAATGCCAAAGGATAGATGCTTCTTCTCCAATAAGATGTATATTCTGTCCATTCTAATTTTATTTACTGCTTCTCACTGGAGGAGTGCATAAATCAGCAGTCCTGTGCAGTTTGTTGTGATTTATTGCTTAATTAAAAGTTATGAGGGCTTTTAATCCATCTATAATTTATCTTATTTTTGAGTCAGCTGTTTCCCATCTTGTAACTTAACCAGGAAACTTGCATCCTTTTTATGAAGGGAGCATTTTGTGAGCTTTTGGATTCGGTGATAGATGTGGCCCTCGTTGGTGTCTCAGATGAGCCAGATTGACTTTGGAGTTCAAACTCAGAACCAAAGATAATTAAATATTAGAGCATTTAATAAAGTTTATCCAGCATCAATTACACTTTGATGGCAAATGTAGTCTACATGTTTTTTAGAGTTAGGGATTAATTTTAAAAGGGATGAGAGTTGTGTGTTTTCACAATGAACAGATGTTAGCTACACATTAATAATTTAAAAAGCAGGCTTAAAATGGTTATGTAGATTTTAATGGAGGATTAATTTGGTTCTAGTGCTGGACCACATGCTGTTGTCAAAACAATAGAACATCCAATTTTAGTGTTTTGTTTTAGTTTGGTCGTTGGGGGATTATATTTTTTTTCTTGATGGTAGGTTACTGCTGTGCTTTTTCCTTAATTAAAGTTATACCCAGCATGTTTTATAAAATCAGACCTTTTTCCTCTATATGAGTTACTATTGAAGAATAGATATATTCTGTAAAATTCAATTTTTGTAGTGATAGCAGGGGTGGMTGGCTGGAGACAGAGCACTCATCTRCTTTGAACTCYAGTAGGGGTTTCTCCTTCTTTCTCAAATACCTTTATTATTTGTAAACATATTCTGGTGTGACTGGCAAAGCTTTGGCCAGTCCTGGAATTGCATTTTTTTTTCCCCTTTAGCTGTGAGTCAGCYGCCCTCTGTTGGTCAGTTCAGCTTTTGGGATTTCATTTGTGATTTGTGTGATTTTGGTGGGATGGATGGAACAACCCTTCCCTGGGTCCCACCTGCCAGTCCTATTTGAAACCAGTGAGATCCTTCCAGAAAACCCCCTCTCCTCCCTGTGACACTCAACTGCTCTAAACCTTACACTGAAGTGTGGGATTTCCTACATAACTTCATATATAATTACAGTATTGGCACTGAACAGGCTTCATTGTTTCTTAAACAAAAAGTTGTTCCTCGATTTAGTTTTTTTTTAAAACCCCTTTCTTTGAAGCAATATTTTAGAATCATTAATAAAATCCATTATAGTGGTTTGCTATAAAATCATGTAAAAAATGTCATATATCACATTAGATAAAAACTGTAGATGACTTTTGGACAGATTTTTAGTAGTTAGATTTTTATCTAGGCTATTCTGTAAGACTTTGTGAATTGGACAAATACAAGTTATCACGAACTTTGGCTATTAGAAATGCTAAACCAAATATTACCTGTCAGTCACAGTCACATTACTTTGCTGGTCAGTCMCATTCAACAGCTTATTCCAATATCTGTTAAGTTTAATTGTCCTTTATGCTCTTATAAGTTAGATTTAAATTATTACTTYGAATTTTAAATTATTACTTCACTGAGTGAAAGTGAGAATTTTTCCTTCTCTGAGTGACATTATGAGGTTCATGAACTTTCTAATTAACTACCAGGCATAAAGATACTTCATTCTTGTTCTGAGGAGTCGGAGTAAAAAGAGCAAGGTGGAAAAGGTTTAGCAGTCACTTCTAGACAAGACATTGAGAAAGAATGAAGATCTAGTCACACGCTACTTTTGTAATCTCTTATTGTATATATATTTAACTGGTGAAAAGAATTTGTCTGTTTGTTGACCCTGTTGCACAATTCATATTTAACACATGCAGTTCATGATTTTCATTCTGTATTAGACCTGTGCTCCTCAGTCCATGCTTCCAGGAATTGCATGTGCTTCCATTCCTGAGGCACCTCAGCTGGTTTTGGGTTTTTTTTTTTGAATGCTTAGTGGTCACTCCATCCAACATATGGCTCTTTCTAAACACACAGATTTTCAAAATTTCTCAAAATAAAGCCAGTATGTTTSTTTCATTTGAATTCTGTGTGTTCTCAAGCGGCCATGTGGAACATACATTTTCCTTCCTGCTGGTTTGGAGCCAACATTTCAGACTCTGTGGGCACTGATGGGTTTTTCACATTGCTTTTCCCCAGTTTGCATCTGGTTGTGAAGTTGGGCACTAAATAAACAGATTTGTATTTGTTGGAACACAAACCAGCGAGTACTTCAGCAACTAGAGTAACAATAGATATTCATTAGAAAATCCATTGGAGGAATCAATTATGCTTTGAGTTTGTCTCGTTGAGAGGATGGAGTACCTGGTTTGTTCAAAGGAGATATTACCCCAGTGATCAGCAGGTGGGCAGACAAAACAGGCTTTATGGAGAGGCTCACAGGTGAGTAAAACAGCAAGAAAAGATTAATTTTCCATTCTGCATGTTCCCAGAGCAACCATTGACAAAACAACTGGCTTTTTTGTGAGTGAGATGTGTAAGATTGTATCTCACAGTGCACGGTACATGCACAACTCATCGGGCCTGAGAAAGGAAAGTCATGATTAAACTCACTCGGATTAAACATTTGCATATAAAAGAGGTTTTTCTTAATATTCATTTCAGGTCAGTGTTTGATAAATGACTCGCAGATTTTCATCAGCGTTCTCACGTCTTGGTTTCTGCATAATARGAATCCTCACAGGAGTTGTATGCAAACAGCAGCATTTCAGCCTAGTTACTTATCACAGGGCAAATTCGAAGTACAGGTTGTATTTAGGTCATATCTGCATGCTAACCTCAGAAATTAATCCCAGCTAGAGTTACAATAAATATTTATTTTACTTCATGTCTATGTTTTCATCCTGTCATAATGAAGCAGCACACCAAGGTACCTGAGAGCTTGGCAAGGGAAGGGAGCACAGATGATTTATGTAATCCTTCTGATAACACTAAAATTTTTACATATTTTGGAGTAAAATTTTCATTTTAGGCATATCTCTTTTAGTCTAGTGATGCTGATTCTGTGCATCTGATTTCTCTACACCTGAATGAAAATTMATTTGTGATCAAATCCAGAGAAAAATCAGTGCATTGGTTTAAAACTGAGGATGGGGCACTTTTCTTGCAGTTCCTAAGGGAGTTGCTTCTCCTTCATGCAGAGSARCATCGGGCAGCAGTTCTGCTCACAKCATCCTGTACCAAAAATCWGCACTTKCAGCCCGACTGTGAGGAGTTTGGGTGAAGGTCCTGGCTCTGCTTTGCTCATTTTCCACCTCCCCTCATAATCCCAGCAATCCCTCTGTGCCTGGACCGGTGATCAGCTCTTGGTGGGTAAAATTCACTGCTCCACGTGCCCTGTGGATGTGCTGGCACTTCATGGCAGCTCCTCACTCCTGGAACATTCCCCTRAATCCCTGGCATTTGCTGTGGCAGCAGATGCAAACACCAGTTTTATGTCCTGTTTCCCACTCAGTGTTTTCCTAACTACTGTGCTGTTCTAACCAAATGGRTCTGGCTCAACTCTCATCATTTAATTAAATAAAGGCAAATTCCAATTAACTTTTAAGACACCTGGAATTGGCTCAGCTTTCTTTTTTATAAAGCAGTATTAAATTAAACAATATTTCCATTTTTTCAGTCCGTTCTGTGAAGGTGAGACCTTGGATCCAAGTTAGATGTAAACCCTACAAAGTGGCCTCCCTGTAGAGCAGTCAATTATTTCATGTACCAGGAATTTTCATGTTTTTGCTGTCTTGTGTTCCAATCTGCAGAATGGGCAACAGATGACATTTGATTCAAACAACCAAAAGATAATTTTTTTGGCTCGAGCCARTGTTTATCAATGGAGTTAATAATGAAAGAAACAATCAGTCTCCACATGCTTCCCTGAAATKGGTCCAATAGTATTTGCAACACTGTTGGAGCATCATTTAAATGGTGAAATGAGGAGCATTTGTTTTTTAGGAAAGGGTTGATGTGTGGCAGATGGGATCAAACCACATGTTTGCAGCATGTCTCAAAGTCACACAAATGTTACATGCTCTCAGGATTGTATTGCAAACATCCAAGGGAAAGGAGTGCTTTTCCCAGAAATTAACAGCAGAGCYAGGTGAGGCCAGAATAACCTGAGATAACGTAATTCTATTTAAARTAAAATAAAAAGTAAAAGTAAAATTGTCAGAGGCTTGTGCTTTGTGTCTCCTCAGTTTAAATTCCTTCCCTTAGGGTTCTGTCCCCCCACTGTGCTTTGGGGGAAAAGGACTCATTTATTCTCAGTACTTTTTTATTTTATCCTGTGTAACTTGCAGTGTGTAAATAGATTTTGTTTAGGGAAGACCTCCTCTTTTCAGTTTTACCTTGTAAAACTGTTGTTTTTATTGTTATTAATGCTTTTATTGTTTGATGTGTATAAGGGTAAATAAGCCATGGAACTTAACCCAGCTTTCTTAATTTGGTAGGAGGGGAATTCTTCTGTTAAATAAGGGACCTTTTCCGATTTCCATTAAATTCAATTGATTAAACTCCTAATGGGTTGTGTGGAAGCCAAAATGGGCCATGTTTGTGATGCTTCCRCACAACCAGCCTTGTTTGGTTCCAAGACTGAAATTATTGCAAGCAGCACTGATTGGAAAAAAAATCCAGCATTTTTCATCTAAAGGCAGTTACTAAGAACAAATACATTAGTTCAATGTGGGGAGTTTTTAATTATGTTTTGTAACAAACTGTAAAAAATGAGTGTTTATCTTAGTAGCTTTACATTAGTCATTGCTTAAACCAATTAATCTTTTCTTTGATACCCCAGAACTACTGAAAACCTGTTAAGAGCTGCTAAAGACARAACCTAATTCATTACCTACTTGCAATCAAAGATCACTTTTTCAGTGGTCTTGAATTTAATTTGCATTTAATTCGAGGTTTCATTAGGATAATTGTCTATTGGTTCACTTCTGTAATTGAAGCTTTGCAGGAAAATTAATGTGAGATCAGCTGAGGGAGAGGGGAGGTGCCACACTGCATTATTCTAGGTGAAACATGTGAAACATTTGTGGTATTTTCACAAGGCACAGGGCTTACTACAGTCACAGAAACTGCAGGCAACTGTATTTTCCAGTTAAAAACATTATAAAGTTTTGCCTTGGTGTTGGGCAGATAATCTGCATCAGTCCTGAGAGCCTGGCCCGTCCTCTCCTGTTGAAAATCCTCATCATTCCCAGGCTGAGTGGATGGGTATTTTCTTCTGTCTCATCTTTGCTGAACTTTCCATTAGTGCTAAAAGCTCTGCTGTCTGGTGTTTTCTTTATAGGAAAAAAAATAAAAATCTCTACTCTCAAATGATAAGAGGGACATCCCTTGCAGCTTCCTGTCCCTAGACATATTGAAACCTTTTAGCCACTCTTGCAAAATGGGAGCTTCGTTCTCCAAATTGCCCTGTTGTTTTTCTTCTGCATTTCTTTGGGTTTGAATTTGGGAAATTAAGTGTCCAGATTTGTGCACACCACAGAGAGGATCTTAGCAGGGTTTTGTAAAACACTGGTAATTGCATTCCACCTTCCAGGGAAATTTGAAGATAAAACCTTCCAGAATTGTGTTTTTGTCTGGCATATATTGCAGCCACATCACATAATGTTTCATCTTGTAAATCCCCCCTGTAGTTTCCCAAGGCAGATTTTTGGGTTTTTCCAGTCTCCAGATATGTGATCCACCCTCTGTTCCTCTGAACTGCAGCCTCTCTCCAGTGCTCTGGTCTGGCTCCATGTGGATCTTGCTTCACACTGTCCCACTCCTCTTGTATAAAGATGTCATTTGGCTTCTCTCTTCAGTGAAATTTTAACAGAGCTGTAGCTATTTGTGTGCCAGTATAATTGGTGAAATATTATCCAAGGCTGGCTGTCAGAGAAGTCCCTCAGCAGTGATGCTAATAACTTCCCTCCAGCCTGACGTTCCCCATTTCATGCTGCTGTTGCTGTCCTACCTCTAGCAGTTTCAGGCAATTTAAAATTTTTGTACTAATCCCCCATCTTCTTCAATTTAACTAATAACTTCCCAGGTGACACAACATTAAAGCTTTCCCAAAATCAGACTGCCAAGATCAATTTCATTTCCTTTCTCTGGAAACTGAGGCTTTTTTTTTTTTTCTCTGAGAAAGATGTCAGATCAGTGTCCTTACCTGTATTAAATCTAYATGGTATTCCCCCCAAATTCTTTTAACTTCACTGGCTTGGATTATGCTTTCCTTAAAAATTGTTCTAAGGCTTTGCTGCTGCTAAGTAGAGAAGAACAGGCTTTTTGTTGCTCTGATAGCTTTTTTTTCTCATTAAATATAGATGTGACATTTATGATTTCTGATTGTATGATATTGTTTGTGTCTTGTCAGATTTATTAAACTTGCTACCCCGTGTGAAATTTTATATGCCAGTTCRTTCACTAGTCTGAATGGAAATGACTTAATTTCTCATTTCTGGACTTGTTTTTTCCTTGAGCTTGGTGTTCATCTCAACCCTGATACTTTGTTTGTTTATCATCATTGAGAATTGGAGCTGCATTCCTGTAATTCGGAKTTACCTGCTGCCTTTAGTCTGTGCTCCAGCTGCTCCTCCTCGGTGTAGCAGCTCTGCTCCTGTGCAGATTCTCTCTTCACGGAGCATTTGTCATCTTTCATCCCTTCTGTTAATAACTTCTGAACAGTTCCTTGTCCAGGATGTGAGAGCTGCCCCTTGCTGCCTCCTCTGCTCTCCTCCTCTGCCATTTCCCAGCCCTGGGGTGGGCTTTGCTCTGGTGCTTTCTTCGCCTCCTCTCCATCATCCCTGCAGGATTTGTTCTGATCTCCTCGACAAGAGAGCACCGGGCACGCTGCCTTCCAGTTTTTATTCCTCACTGAGATGTKGATCCCTGTGAGTATCAGCTTTTCTGACTGAAAACCTCCAGTCTCCTTCCCCTGGCAGCTCTTTCAGCCTCATGATTAGTGACTTCCTAGCTGGGTCCCTCACTGAGCACGAGTTGCCCTTTTGAAGTCAAGAACTGACTGAAAATGCCAGCCTGTCTTTTCTGAGGGTGCTGTGAATGCTGCTGAATACTTTAATTTGGAATTGTCATATAATCACACGCTTCAAATTTATTTTTATAACCGGCTCTTTCATTCGTCTTCCCTAGGAAGAAAAAAAAAATCTGAAATAACATCACCTTGTTTCAGTGGCTGAATGAAACTGTCAGTGAATGCTTTTGGGAATATCAGATTCTAGTATTTTTATTTGCAGCATTTGTTCTGCAATAAATGAGAAGTCTTGTTAAAAAATAGTGGTCCAGTAACACCATTTTTATATTAAAATCCCCCTCTGGAGGTCTGTGGTGTGTTGCTCAATGGTGATATCACAGTGGAACCATCCTGCTGGTACTTGCTGGTCCCGTGACAATTTCAGCCTGGTTTTGATAAACTTCCTCAATAATTTAATTCATYGAGTCTCATTTACCTCTCACTCTGGTGAATCTACATGACATCAGGTAAGTCCCTGGTGATTTATATGTCTGTAAGAAGAAAGTTGAGGTAGCTACATATCATCTTTGTTTGAAGCCTTCCAGAGCTGCTCTGTGCTGCTTCTCAGCAGGAAATGCAAACATTTGTATTTGCTTCCTGCTGTGTGAACTGTAATTTTCTAGGAAAAGTTTAGACTTTTCAGTAGAAAAACTAAAGAGCTGTTTTAGTATAAATTTTGATTTACAGTGTGCATGTTTTAATATGTGCACACGTACATGCAGAGAAGACACTGGAGAAAAAACAAAAATATAAGCTAAGTGGAACACACACTGTGTACTTGCTTTGATGACCTAAATATTAATTTATGTCATAAATTCARTGAGAATTTACATGGTCAGTTGGAAGAAAATACACATAGAGGATGCTGAAGGTGCCTTCCTCCTCTGGAGGTGTGGTACTTCCCTTTGGTCAGGGATTTGGACACGTGTTCATTCTTGCCACTCTTCAGCCTTAAATACAAATTTAGGGATTCAACTGCAGGTGCCATCTGCAAGTGCAGAGATGTTTAACAAGTGATTGATGTTTTTCACCTTGTAATTAAATGTTGTCCGTGAATATTGGTTCACATGAAAAATAAATAGGAATGTATGATGCTGGCCAGCAGGTCATTGAGAAAATTAATGATGAGAAAAAWTTTCTCAGAGGTACTGTGGAAAAATTATTGGCACAAGTTAGTGGCCTGGATGCAATTACTGAATACAGTTTATAGCCAACAAATGTAAATATATACAGATTTATAAAAGTGTAGAGAAGTTTAAGCACTTTTAGCCATTAGTTTGTCCTGTGTGTTCCCTGGAAATGTTCACCTTTGGGRATGGAAGCTGTGAGTTCAAAGATAWTAAAGACAGATCCGCATGAACAGTTTTCAAAAAGGTCTTCAGTTATCAGTAGTACAAATCTAAAAAAAAATGTACTTTTTTCCTGTTGGAAAATACCACTGCCATTTTTTTCCCACTTAATCCYCAAGCTGTAGAATGTTGAAAGGTCAGGCTTGATGGACTCATTTGGGAATAAGTGGTGTCAGATAGAACAAAATGGACCCTGCCAGTGGAAGTGTCTCTGTTCTGTCTCACCTGTCTGTCTGTCCYAAATACACTCAAATGACAAATTATCAGTGGCTGGAATGGTGGTCCTGTCTGCATATTCATTTCCCCTCTGGTCTGCTACCTCAGATTGTCATCAGCCTGCCCAGGGATGTGTTAGCATGATGGCTTTTATTAAAGACACTCATACATTATATTTTAGCTACACTGCTGAATGGCAGTGACATTCCTGAAGTGAGCTCCAGATTGGATAAGAAGTTGGAAATAGCAGAGACCATGATTATGAAAGTGCTTATTATCCATGTGCAACCTRAGAGTTACACTTCTTTTATTCCTCACTTTGAAGATGTTTTGTAGGACTTTAAAGATCTTTTGTAGGACTTTTACCAGCTGATTAAAGAAGAAATAAGCCATTTTCAGAGGAATATTCTCTCCCTTTAGAAAAGAGAACTGTATATTGCAATGTTGTTTATGTTGAATATTAGAGAAACGTTAAACCATTTTGCAAAGCAAATGGATATACCCTGATAAAACGCATTCATATCCTTACCTAAACARCACATGAGAAAATCTGATCAGCTCAGAATGGTTTAGATAAAAAAACTAATGAGCGTGAAGCCTAAGTAATGACTGCCAGGTTGGGCTCGTTGTTTGTCTGGTGCTTTGGGCTAAAAAGGGGCCGTTTATATGATCTGCAATGATGGCAGCTTTATTARAAGTAGCATTGTTTTGGTCCCCATACAAATATCCAAATTCCCTGGACAACTGCCTCCTTTTTTTTTTTATTTGAAAGTCCTTTTATTTGTAGTGACTCTTCAAAATTAGTGAAGCATTCTTCCGTTAGTCGCATAAAATCCACTTTTTATTAATGTGCATCAGCTCTTACCCATAGCCCAGACACTTCACCATAACACAGGAGGGGATAATAGGCTGAATTATCCTTAAGCAATTGCAGTTGTAACTATTTCATGTCTTATTGTGCTATGTAAATTTGATTCTTTGCCGGGTCCCATRGACATATCTTCATTTTGACTACTGGAAGGCACAGTGGGATAAATGGATTAAAGTAGAACTAGCTCTTAGCACTATTTCTTATCACTTTTATGGTAATGTCTTCACTGATGTAGTTGCTGTATGCACACAGAAGGAAGATTACTTTCCCAAAAGTGGGAAGGCCTATCACTATTGAACCAAATGCAAAAAAAAAAAAAMCCMAAAAAAACCACAAAACAATGGGAAAGGATCAAAGAGCAGTGAAAAGGGGGGTAGTGCAGAGATTGTTAGGTCATGCAGGTTAGCAGACACAATGGGATGGTGATGCCAGTTTTGCCAGGTTATTTTTTGAAAGAAAAATTCCAGTGAGTAGCAGCATTACCAAGAGTTGTGCAACCAGGATGTCGTGTCTGGCTGGTTTTGGGAGGGAGAGCTGAGGCTTACAGCAGGAGTGGATCTCAAAAAATACTGAGAGCTGGGGAATGGAATGATATTTCCTATTAATCCCAGTTAAGTATTCCAGGAGGGTGGCATAAAGAAAGGTATCACAGAAGTTCAGGCACGAGTGCTCCTCAGAGGTGTCGTTGATGGAGCGAAGTGGGGACAACTGAAGTGAGAGAGAGATGAGCTAAAATAATGTGTTGACTGGAGAGGAACGCTCCAGCTATGACAGCCTAAGTGCTGGTTGAAAATGAAAGTCGAAGCCATGGGGGAGATAAAATTAGCTGTGGACAAGGGAGGGAGAAAGAGGAGCAGGCGAGTTGAGGGATAGCTCTCCTGTGCCCCATAAAAAGGAGGATAAGTGGAAGGAGCAAACTTATGAAAGGCATAGCAAAGAGACAGCGAACTCCTGCTCTCGGTGCAGTTATTCCTTTGTGCAGTGTATATAAAACAGGATGTAGCATCTTAGCATTAGAGAATGGCTTTTTTGTTCCTTGTTCAAGGCTTTTAACCCCTCACAAACACAAATCACAGGTGATGTGTCTGGCAGGAGCAGTAGGTCTGCCTGGTGAGGAGGGCACGTGCCCTTGTGGGGTGGCAGTTTTGGATGGCACTGGGTCCCTGCTGGTGACACTCCAACTCTGGAGTGTTCTCCAGCAGGCAGGGATGCACGGATTTTGCCTTTGCAGATGGAAGTGCCTCCACAGGGAGCGTTTCCAGCTTGAAGGAGGAGGGAGGGGAGAAGTTCATCATCACCAGCAGGTGGGAAATTTTGCTGCTGGCACTTAGCTCATAACTTCAGGAAGTTTGGCCCAGCCTGGCACAGACCTGTGTCACGACCATATGCTCTCCTTTATAGCATTGCACCCTCCAARTCTCAGAGAAGCTTTTCTTATTAGAACGTTTGGATTAATTACATTTTATTAAGTGTTTTCTCACCAGGTTATTCATTGGTATGGAGTGTGGGGAGAAATGAGGATGTGAGACTGATGGGCAAGCTGCAGGCATGGGTAGGGGGTTGTTCCCCAGTCCATGGGGCTTTTCCTGTGCCCTTGGGAGCAGGCACCAGCTCCACATTTCATGAGGTTGAGGCAGGAGAGTCCTTCCAAGGAGCCAGAACTGGAATTCCCTGGTTTGTGAAGAATGGATYCCCTTCCTTCAGCTGCCCTAAATCAGTGGCCTCCAAAATACAATTCCCCTCTTCTSAGCCTCGCCTCCCAGAACTCTCACTGGCTCTCTCAGTCCTCTGTGCCCTCCCAGCTCTGCTGCTGGCACCAAATTCAGGCTTTAACCCTGCAGAGATAGGGCAGAATAACTCATTCAATTTTGCCTCCATTACTGAGCAGCCATGGGCAGGTGGGTATTTAATGTGGCATCTGCACCTCTGTGAGGTTCTGGCAGTGTCATGGGGGCTCCTAATGCAGGTGAGCAATTGCCAGTGGTGGACTCATCTCATGAAGAGCAGTAATATGACAGGTTGTACTCCAGACTTCTCTCTGTGGGATGATACTGCTCAAGGAAATTAAGCCTAAGAGATAATTTGGCAACAGGCTTATTTTAAACGCTGATTAATGACTATTGCTTTAGTGCAGCTCCTGCTTTACTCATGATGTTTTAATATGGCAAAAGAATTATGATTAGTGCTTTTAGGTTTTTAATGTTCAGATAGTTAAAATGTCCCGTAATAATCGCTCCCTTTAATATTCAGCATAACTATTACAGAGATATAATTGCGCTTTGGTGTTGAAAAGAAGAAACCGGGATCCCAATGTGATCRTGAATGCCTTTTTCTGGTAGCTTAAATCAAATCCTTGAATTTCAAAGTCCTTGGCAGCAACTTTTAAGAACTTTAATTAAAAAAGAAGTYTTCCATAAATTAAAAAAAGGCACGAGACTTGAATTTTTTAAAAGGAGTTACTGAAATATTTCAGTAAAATATATAGTGGGATGTATACCAGAAAGCACAAGTAAAAGCATCAAAATCAGGAAACAAATTCAGATTCAGAGTGGCTGTAATGTGAGATGCACCTGKGTAGCATACAAAGTGCCTCCAAGATTTGTAATCATTATTCTTGTGACATTAGCATGTTTTAGGTATGATTCTGCAGTATCTCACACTACTGGAAGTCTGGAGTGATTTTCTAATAGAATTGCAAAAAAAAAAACCAAAAAACCAATAAAAATGAGAGCAGGCTCCAATCCTGCAAATCTGGCTGATCCTTGGCAGAACAAGATGTTTGCATAAATTTCCCTCTGCTGCCTCAGAGGTTCACTTTCACCTCACCCAGCTTGTAATTCTGTTGCTTTGGGTTCTCCATTGTGGTTTTGTAAACGATTTCAAGGGTTGAAGGAGTGTGAACTCAAACCTTCCCTGGAAAAGGAGAATCCCCCTGTGCGTGTGCAGGATCCCGGAAGGCGCAGAGCAGCATCGCTGCATTCAGAGCCTTGGCTGGGGCTGCAGTTTGTGCAAGGGAATTGTTTATGTACAATAACCTCTTGTAGGAATGACAGAGCTCCTACCAGCCCCACAAGCCCACTGAGCTCGTCCTTGGCTCTGTCTCCTCCAAATTGAGCCCCTGTTGTTGCTCTGGATGTGCTGTGGGGTTGGGTTTCCTCCCACAGCAGCCTCAGCCACCCGTGGGCTCCCCTTGTCCCTGTCCCACGCTGCTTCCATGCATGGAAAAATCTCTCTACTTCCTTAAATCCTTAACTTGCCTTCTTTCACATGCCATTTTAAGGTGTTATCCCTGTTGATACTGGTCTGACAATTCATGAGASCCCTGTTTTTAAGTTCTTTTCATGACGTTCTCTTGCATAAGTCCTCTTTTTGCCTGTTTCTCACTTGGCTGTTGTGATTTTGCCAATTCTTCCTGGAAAAGTGTTAATAGTTCTTCATTTCAGTGTTGCTTTTACTGATATCTTAGCTGGTCTGGTCCATGTGTTGTACCATGAGTACCTGATCATGTCCCTCACTCCTTGTGTGGCTCTGCAGATGTTGGTTCCTCTTCCTGCTCCATTTTCTTCCTTCATTTGCCATAATATGGGCCACTGATGACCCTCATTGGTTACCTGGCATGGCATTTCCCACTTTTTCAGCATGAAATCAGCAATGTCATAGTATTTAAACAAAACACCCCATTTACCACTGGCACAGGGCTGGCTGCTTATTCCTGTAGGAAGACACCAAGGAGGGGCAGGAAAAGGCAGGCAGCAGCATTGTTTATACAAGTGAATAATTACCCATAGTGAGGCTGGTTAGCAGCTCCTGGCTTTGCTTTGTGTGTTGCTCAGGCAAGGATGAGGTGGAGAAAGGGGAGGTAGCTGAGATTTTGCYTCTCACGTGAATTTCTCTGTGCCTCTTCCAACGCTGATAGAAACAATAACCCCTCTGAACTCGTCGCTGACAGCAGGAATGTGTAGGACTGGCCAAAGTAGGGACTGGAGCACTAAGTGTGACAGGGAAAGGAGAAATGGGAATGGTTTCGATTCTAGAATAGGGTAAGTTGGAGGTGAAAGAAAAATTGGGGGGAAAAAGACACTCTATTCCCATTAATCTTTAAAGCTGGGAGCCTGACATCCTTATGGAGTCAATGGAAGGAGGTGAGAGCCTCTAACATGCCTTAACTAGAAGCCTAAATTAGAGGGTTTTAATGCCACCTGTTTTATTGTTATGATTCATGATCTTATTAAAGCATTTTTAAAATGAAAAGAAGTGTCAGACGTCAGGAAGGATAAAGGGTAGGTGGAAAGCCTGAGCATCTGGTAAATGTTCTGTTCTGTTCATTTTAATAATAATTTGGGGTGGTTTTGCCCTTCCTCTTTCATTATTTTTAGGTAAATGAGATTGTAGCTTAGCATGAAACTGATTTTTGGAAATAAATTTGATGGCATGCTCCTTCTCTTGCAGAAGTAGTTTGATCTCTGTAATGCAGTTTCTTGCATAAATGCATGAACCTTTTTATGTTAGTTTATTGCTTGTTAAAGATGTGTCCTCAAGTGTAGATTACTACTTTAAAGGGTTTGTCCGTGTCTGTGGCCAAAAACATTTTTTGAGCTGTTTAATTCTAATATTTTTAAGAAGTACAGAGCTGCCTTTACTGGCCATATACTTTAATAAGAGCTGCTGCATTTTTTTGTATTTTTGCATTAGGGAGATACACAGGGCAGAAGAATTTGCACACCCAAACACAACTCCCAGTTATTGACAACYTACAAAACTTTGAAAAATTATTCAGCGTTTAATATGTCTGAACTCATTTTTCATAGAAAGTCAGSAGGAAATAGAAAAATCCTCATAGARGCATCCAAATACAGCTGGACCATTTTATTCTGTGTTTTAATATGTCACAGTGATGTCTGGAAAGTGAGTGCCTTCCATTAGTGCAGACCCCACTATAATTGTCCTGGACCTGCAGTAGTCTGTCGTCCTCCTCTCTCCCAAACCTTAAGTTTTGCTCTCAAATCCTGTCAAGCTCATAAATGCCTTTCCCACTGCTTTTCCTCTCTGAGGGCTGAGCTCCTGGCTGACATGCTGATGGATTTTGTAAGGAGATGCTGATGGAGGATGCTCCCCACAGCCTCTCTGGATCCTGAGCAGTTATCAGCACGTACAGTGGGTGTCTGCTGGACGGCTGCACAGGCACGAGTCTGCTCAGGATGATGAGTGAGCACTTACAAAACAAATGATGCCTCACTTGAGTTGGTAATTACTGGCTCTGTCAGCTCCCACAGTAAAAATCAAGATGAAAGTTGGTTTTAGCCCTTGTGGCAATTTTGGAACTGCTCCCTTTAGCCTCTGAAGTTAAAACCCTCGGAGTGTATTAATGGTATGAGGATCTAGAGAGGGTTTATGGACCCACTAGCCTTCAGCTGAGAGCTTTGTTCTCCTGGGGATGAATTGGTGATGGTATGTGTGCTCCTGTTCAGGCAAAATGGGAAAGGGGGTGTAAACCATGACAAGGAGCAGAATAATGAACAGAATTCAGTGGCGTGATGGTCACTTAAACTGTTCAAACAGGAACTAAAGCAATCCTGAGTGGTCACCCGAATTCAAAGCTGAATTTATTGAAACTGTGGCTAGAACATCTTGTCCCCAAAGCGTGTCTCAAAACTCATTCTRGATGAACACTGAGGTGGAAGTTGGAATGATTCTTTTGACCTCGGTAATTCTTGTACTTTCTGGAAATTGTACTGACACTTGAAACATCAAATTAACCAGGAGGTTTTTCAGCTCTGATTTCAGAGATGTTTTAGGCTGA